>NC_029792.2:61593627-61655133 GCF_000816755.2 Arachis ipaensis | reverse complement strand
TTATCAATTTATATCTGCCTAACTGAGATTTGCAAGGTGACCATAGCTTGCTTCATACCGACAATCTCCGTGGGATTCGACCCTTACTCACGTAAGGTATTACTTGGACGACCCAGTGCACTTGCTGGTTAGTTGTATCGAAGTTGTGAACCATGGTATTGCCACCATGTTCTTGGCGCCATTGCCAGGGAAAGAAAGAGCCATGAATTTTACATAATCAAAGTGTAATCACAATTGCGCGTACCAAGTTGCTCACGTTGCCAGGGATTGTTTGAGCCTGGACATCACAATTTCGTGCACCAGTCACATAATCATCACATTCATCATGTTCTTGGGTGCGAATGAATATCTTGGAGAAGAAATAGACTTGAGTTGAATAGAAAAACAGTAGTACTTTGCATTAATTCATGAAGAACAGCAGAGCTCCACACCTTAATCTATGGTGTGTAGAAACTCCACCGTTGAAAATAAAAAAGTGATAATGGAAGTCATTGGCTTCGGCCCCAGAGAGGGAACCAGAAGAACCAAGATGAAAATACAATAGTAAAAGGTCCTATTTATAGAGAACTAGTAGCCTAGGGTTTACAAAAATAAGTAATTAATGCAGAAATCTTCATCCGGGCCCACTTGGTGTGTGCTTGGGCTGAGCATCGAAGCTTTCACATGTAGAGACTTTTCTTGGAGTTAAACGCCAGCTTTTGTGCCAGTTTGGGCGTTTAACTCCAGTTTTTGTGCCAATTCTGGCGTTAAATGCCAGAATTCTTGTGCTGTCTTGGAACGCCTGTTTGGGCCATCAAATCTCGGGCAAAGTATGGACTATTATATATTGCTGGAAAGCCCAGGATGTCTACTTTCCAACACAATTGGGAGAGCGCCAATTAGGCTTCTGTAGCTCTATAAAATCCACTTTGAGTGCAGGGAGGTCAGAATCCAACAGCATCTGCAGTCCTTTTTCAGCCTCTGAATCAGATTTTTGCTCAGGTCCCTCAATTTCAGCCAGAAAATACCTGAAATCACATAAAAACACACAATCCCATAGTAAAGTCCAGAAGAGTGATTTTTATTTAAAAACTAATAAAAATATAATAAAAACTAATTAAAATATACTAAAAACATACTAAAAATAATGCCAAAAAGCGTATAAATTATCCGCTCATCAGTCATACTTCTGTTCCACCCGAATTCATAAGATAAAGAACGAAAACAATTCTTAAAATAGAAATTATTACATGAATTAAAATAGAAAAATAATAGTATCAATCTATACAATAGACAAAGCTCCAAACCTTAAAAGTAGAGGTTTAGTTGCTCATGGTTTAGAGAGAAAACTAGGATTCTGAAAAACTGTAAATTACGAAATGAGGTAGAAGAGAAGAGAAGAGCCCAAAGGGCTTATTCTTTTTTCTTTTATATCTAATCCTAATTAATATAAAATATATTTCCTAAAACTAAATAATATATTTTTCTTTTTTAAAATAAAATAAAGTTTAATCAAAATTAATTAAATACATCTCGTGCAAGCCTTGTACAGCGAATGGGGACCACTTGATTTGCTAAAGGTGGCGCCAAACTTGGAGAATCCAAGTTTGGCGCTGTTGAGGCCACATGCAATTTTCAAGGTTCTCCTTAGTTGGTGCCAAACGTGAGGTATCTCAAGTTTGGCTTCAAATGGATCGTATGCATTCTCCAATTCTTCTTAGTTGGCACTAAACCTAAGGTATCTCATGTTTGGCTTCAACTCACCCGTATGCATTCCTTGGATTCTTGAGTGTGGCGCCAAACTTGGAGAATCCCAAGTTTGGCACCGTGAAGGCCGAAAGCAATGGGGATTGTGAGGCACTCTTGGCGCCAAACTTGGAAAATCCAAGTTTGGCCCCACATCCTTATTCTGTTGTGGCTTCGTTTCTTCATGTAAACTCTGTCAAATTCATCTAAAATGCTACCTGAAATAAACAGAATTGCTCACAAGTAAAAGTAGCATTCATAGTGGCTAAAAGATAATTAATTTTTGATTAACCTCAATAATTTGAATACAAATTCACTAGGAAAAGATAGGAAAGATGCTCATGCATTATGACTCACCTGTGAAAAATAGAAAATAATACCGTAAGAATAGAAAATACAAAAGCAAGGAAGCATATATTGTTGGAATGAGGTAAGAACCACTAGAATGGAGTGAGTGAATTAGTGTGACATTAAGGAAGAACAGTGTGTGAGTTCTAAGTTGCATGCGGTTTAGAACACACATTAGCATAGAAAGCTATGTCGCAATTACAGAAAAGAAGTAAGCACTTCGCTCATTCTAGTGTGCCTGAGATGCTTAAGAGAAAACTTGTAAGTTAGGACAACCAAACAAGCAATAAAGAAGGATAAAAGCATTCAAGCAATAAACAAGGAATTATGAAATGGATAAGGTATGCACATAGATTGATGTGCAAGGTAACTTTAATGAACAAAATTGAATATGAAACTTACACATCAATCAATGACACACTTTGAATTTTATTTGCAATACCTAATTGACATAAAAGTGGAAGACATTGGTGCTATGGAACTTAGGAAAAGAGAGATAGAAATTAGAATCAATCACATAGCAAGAATGGTCCACAAAGCTTAGAAGGCTAAAAAATATGTCACTAGGTAAGCGTACGATCCAATTTCACAATTCCAAAATCTCAATGCATGAAATAGGTGATGTAAATAAAAATCAATCATAAACAAGCATCACCTAACAAAAAATGCATTGATAATACAAAAATTACCTCACCATAGATAATGAAATCAAATCACATGGTGGCCAAAACATGTAATTCAAAAGTTTTAGAGTGTTTGAAAGCAATGCTATATACTTGGTATTCAAACACATTAAGCATTAAGAACTCAAAACCAAGGAACAATTTATAACATCAATAAAGAAATCCAACAATGAAAATTAACAACAATGATGCTAAAATAGCATCTTATCAATAATCTGCAGCAATACTCAGCACAGAAGATTCATAATCCAACACTTATAATAAAAAATAGAAAATTAGACAGAAATTAAACTAACTAACTAACTAACTAAATAAGATGATGGTGGATGGTGATTGGCAGTGTTGGATGATTGAAAGAAGAGAAGAAAAGAAGAGAAGAGAAGAGAAGATAAGATAAGAAATGGAGAGAAAAGAAGAAAAGAAGTGAGTGAAACAGGGCAGGGGGTCACGCGCACGCATCAGGTCACGCATACGCGTGCATGGCAGAAGTAGGGTGCGACGCGTATGCATCCTCGACGCGCATGCGTGATAAGAGAGAAAGGAAGATGACGCGTATGCGTGAAGCACGCGTACGCGCGGGGTAAAGATTATGCTAGATGCACAATTCCAGCACACTTGTCGCACAACTAACTGGTTTTTGTACTGCACCTGGAAATTTTGGGATCATGCGTATGCGTGGGTCATGCGTACGCGTGGCTGGGTGCTCTGTTTTTTCAAAATTTTTCAAGTTCTAGCACCAAACTAAGCATTCCAAACATCCAAATAGCTACCAAAACACCATCAAACCTTATTTAACATAATAGACTACAAAATAAACTCAACTAACTAAACAAAACATGAAATTAAACTAATTTTTACCAATATTTACAAAAGAGAAAAATGAAAAGATGTTACCATGGTGGGGTGTCTCCTACCTAGAACTTTTATTTATTGTCCTTAAGTTGGACTTATAGGGAGCTTTCATCAAGGTGGCTTGTGCTTGAATTCATCCTTGAACTTCCACCAATGCTTGGTCTTCCATTGTGCTGCAAGATTCTCAATTAATTACACCAAGTCTTGATAGAATTCTTCACAAGCTTGGAGCTCCAAAAATTGATCCTCATCTTGTAATCTTGGGTCCGAAACATTATTTTCACACCCGTCTTCAAGTTGATCATGGTAATTCCCTCTGGATGGTAGGCAAGCCGAATTCTCATTTAGGCACCAAGACTTCCTCCTAGACCCATCCAATTGAGCACTAGTCCAAATTCTCATTTAGGCACCAAGACTTCCTCCTAGACCCATCCAATTGAGTACTAGTCCAACCTTTGCATCTAGTCCTTGAAGCCTCGACCATAATGAGCCTAGATTTACAACGTCAACCACTAAACATCCTTCTCTTACGCTTCATTCCACAAAGTGCCCTAAGTTGGCCATCCATTTCAAGCAAACCAAATTCAAGTGGGATAATAAAGCTAAGAGTAATAATTTTTACCCACTCAAATGAAGGAATAGATGGTGACCTAGGTAGAGAAGTTTCCAATGATCTTGATAAAGTACATTCCACTCCCGTCCATCCTCTTCTAGAAGTTTCCACCACTTGACAAGTGTCTTCAAGCTCTACCTCTTGCCAAGCTTCCTCAAGTTCAAATGCTTCCTCACCAATGTCTTCTAGTTCTTCTCCATCACTCAAATCATAAATAGGAGGTTGAGTGAAATCTGCCTCAACATCAACTTCAAATTCAATGGGGAAGGATTCATCAAGCTCAAAAGGATCGTATGTTGATGCGAAATCATCATAAATAGGGGAACTTGTGGCTTGCCCCATTTCTTCCAATTCTTTATTAACAATATGCCTTGGAGGTTGTGCACTATCCTCCTCAACATCACCTTTAAACTCCATGGAAGAAGGTTCTTTAACTTGAGATTCCTCTTTGCATTCAACATCTCCTAAATCTTCAACCATTTCTTTCGATTCAATTATCTCTACTTCCTCCTCTTGTTACAATTCTTGCTTCAACTCCTCTTCTTCACCTTGAAGCTCTAAATTCACTCCCTTACTATGCTCTTTCATTGAGCCTCCATATTCGTCAATGGGAGCGTCTTGATTGCATGAGTTTAGGTGGGAGGCCATGCGGTTAACGGCTTCCAGCATGGTAGCAACCATGATTTCTAGCTTCTTTAGTTCCTTTTTCTCCTTTTCTTGCTTTTGGATATAAGAGTTGATGTCTCTTTGTTGTTCTAGCATAAAGGTATGGAGAATTTCATCAAATGAAGGAGTTGGTGAAAGAGAGGGTTCATTGTTTGGAGGAAAAGTGTCGTAGATGTAAGGTGGTTCAAATTGGTGAAAGTCTTGAGGTAGTGTATAAGGAATTGGTTGCTCTTGGGAGTATTGGTGTTGGAATGGTGGTGGCTCTAGGTATGGTTCACATGGTTGTTGGTATGGTGGGTATGAGTTAGGATATAGAGGTGAAAGGTGGAATGGGGCTTGCGAGTAGGGTTGTTGAGGGCTCTGTTGAGGACAATGAGGGTCACCACATCCATTAGGTTCGTAAGCATTAGGAGTTGGATTGTACCAATAAGAAACCAGCGGAGGTTGTTTCCAAGAGGAGTATCCATATACTTGAGGCTCCTCCCACCTTTGTTTTCCAAATCCTTGATGCAAACCTCCATTAAAGCTTTCATTCTCTACAATATAGTTTGAACCGAACTCATAGCCAAAGGGATGAGAATTCATAGTGAAAGGAAAAACAAAAACATAAGCTAACAAGAAACAAAGAAAGCAAAGTCCTACAACTAGCAAAACTTGCAAACAAACCAAAAATTAAGCTATTCACAATATTGGCATATATACAATAACCAATAACAAGCACACATTGCGATTCCCCGGTAATGGCTCCAAAAACTTGAAAGAGGGTTACTGTCAGCTTAGAATTTCTTCTCAGTAAGAGGAATAACTTCGTTGCAAATATAGTTCCAAACCGACAAATAACGTTCAATCAAAGTTTAATTTTGGTTGTCACAAATGCAAACCCAATAAAATAACCGAGAGTATTACTTCCGGGTCGTTCTCCCTAGGAATTACAATTGACTGCCTAATTATTGGTTATGAGTTTCAAGGGGGGTTTGCGGATAAAGAAGTAAGAAATTAAATGACAAGGAATTTAAATGACAAGAAAGTAAATAAAGCAACTAAAGATAACAAATACTAAAGAGAGACATTCATGGCAAGGATTTAGAATCGAGGCTTTCTATCCTAGTCATTAATCATAATATAATAATTAACAAGAGCTAATCCTATTTCATCATCTCCAACATTGGAAGAAGATACAATGTTATCTTCACATTGAGAGAAAGTCAAATAGGACTAGTTAATCTCAATCCATAAGTCCTAATCAACTGACTAATTGAATTAGCAAGAGATTAGAGTCAACGAAAACAATATTAACTAACAACTCTAGATCACCAACATAAGTTGGGTATCAATGACTCAAGAGCACCTAATTTCTCTTTCCAAGACAAGAATGCTCAAAATCTACTCTAACATCCAACCAAGCATTTTGTCAAACACATGGAAGGTATAAAATAAAAGGCATGGTAAATTGCAAGAAAGAATAAAATCTACAACTATCCAATGCAAGAAATCAACAATAATAACTAAAGAAAGCAACATTAAACATGAAATACCTCAAATTGCATTAAAGAAAATATAAATCCAACAAGATTTCATCAACATAAAAAGAGGCATAAAGGGGAAATTAACAATGTAAACTAAGACAACAAAGATGTAGGAACAAGAAATTGCAATGAAAACAAGATAAAAACAAGAATTAAACCCTAGATCTAAGAAAAATTAACCTAATCTACTGTAATTCTAGAGAGAAGAGGGAACTTCTCTCTCTAGAAAACTATCCTTGTTCTCTCTTGAATTCTGCATCAAACAGCTTCAGAAATGAGTTGGATTTGAGCCTGGAAAGCTCAGAAATTGCCCCCAGCGTATTCACTTTAATGAGGTCACGTGACCAGCGTCACGCGTGCGCGTGGTCGACACGTCGCGTCACCTTGCAAATTCCCTCCTCACGCGTATGTGTGGGTGACGCGTGCGTGTCGCTTGGCAAAATCCTCTCTCACGCGTACGCGTGGATGACTCGAGCGCGTGGCCATGAATCCTCCAAATGCTCATTTCTTCATGAATTCTCCACTTTGCATGCTTTTCTCTTCACTTCTTCCATTCAACCCTTGCCTTATAAATCTGAAATCACTCAGCAAAAATATCAAGGCATCGAATGAAAATAAAGTAGATTAGATTTAGCTATCTTAAGGCCTAAAAAACAACTTTTCAATCATGAAGCACAAATTAGGGAGAATTACAAAAGCATGCTATTTCATTGAATAAATGTGAGATAATTTGATAAAATCCCCTAATTCAACACAAGATAAACCACAAAATTGGGGTTTATCACCAAGCCTAGAAAATCACTGATTGTCCACATCAACGCAGCATACATCTTAACGGTTTTTTTATCGACTGTATCGTAAGTTTCAACACCAACCCAAAATTGCTTCAACTCATTGATCAAGGGCTCTAGGTAAACATCTATGTCATTTCTAGGCATTTTAGGACCATCAATAATCATAGAGAGGGTTAAAGCCATGGGTTAAGAACCACGGGCCAAATTGAGTACTGTGCGGATCACCGGAGAAGTCGGGATATCGTCTGTCAAATGACTTCCATGCCTCGGCGTCCCTTGGATGCCTATACATACCATTAGATTTAAGACCTCTCTTATGCCACAGCATGTCAACGACTGTCTTACTAGACATGTATAACCGATGCAATCGTGGAATAAGGGGGAAGTAACGAAGGATCTTCGCCGCTTGCGGTTTCCCATTCTTCTTAACAACCATCTTGATCCTCACCCTAGAGTTCTTCTTAGTCTTATGCTTCCATCTTTATGTCCCACACCGCTTGCATTTGGTTAGCTCTAGGTCGTTGCCCTGGTATGGCATGCAGTCATTTGGACATGCATCTATCTTCTTGTACGCGACACCGAGCTTTCTTATGACTTTCTTGGCATCGTGCATAGTGCTAGGAGTCCGTGGATGCTCAAAGGCATCCACGAGAAACTCTAATATCATTCCAAAGGCCTTATCACTCACTACGCATATGGACTTTATATGATTACGGGCCTCGCGACTAGGTTCATTGTATAAGTAAGGCAACTCATCCGCAGCGGCGCCAGCATGTTCATTCTCGGAGTCTTCTTCATTGTCATGAAGTCTTGAGAAGTTGAATGCCTTGTGGACCATATCAAGCATCGGCATATTGAAATTTCTTTTGGGTTGATCTTCTTGTCCATCACTAGAGCTCACTACCACGCATCTCTCACCGTGATGGATCCAAAATGTATAAATAGACGGGAAAGGGTTTATCAGCAAATGATCGAACTCATCCTTTCTATTTTGTAAAAGGCCGAACCCACACTTCAGACATAGACAACGTATCATCCCATCGGATGATGCATTGGCAAATGCAAAATCTAAGAATCTGGTCAAACCGTTCCTATATCCTGCACTAACTCGTGGCTTTGAAATCCAACTCTTATCAATATCTAATTTAATAAAATAATAGAATGACAAAACTTCATAAAATAAAGTCAGACTGATAAACCCATATTTTATGATGTATTTTGTGCTTAATTTGAGTGATTTATTCAATCCTTCACCCACTTATTCATATTAATTGCATGGTTTTACTTTCCCTTCCTTATTATGTGATGTATGTAAGAAACATGTTTCCTATGCTTTTAAATTAATTATTTTAATCACCTATAATTCTATTTGATGCCGTGATTAGTGTGTTGAGTAGTTTTCAGATCTTCTAAGGTAGGAATGACTTAAAGGATGGAAAGGAAACATACAAAAATGGAAGGAAAGCACAAAACGGAGCTTCTGAAGAAACTGACATCCACGCGATCGAATGGGCGACGCGGACGCATGCCAAGCGCAAAGAAGCAGTGACGCGGCCGCATGACTGACGCGACCGTGTGCCTTAAGCAGAACGCACATGACGTGGTCGCATGACTGACGCGACCGCATGGCAAGAAAAGCTCCGAATGACGCGACCGCGTGACCCACGCGGACGCATGACAGAGGCCGCGCACCAGAAACTGCAGAAAACGCTCCCAGCAATTTCTGAAGCCCTTTTTGGCCGAAATCCAAGTCCAGAAGGCATAGACCAGAGGTTATGAAGCACCCCGAGAATCAGAGGTTCGCCTCAAGGCAACAGTAAATAAACTTCAAACAACCATTCGACAACTGGAGCAAGCAGTAATGCAATTAGCTTCTAGACGCGCGAACATTCAAGGACCGACCACAGCCCCATGTGGACAATCTAATGAAGAGCGTAGCATGAAGGAGACACTAGAAACTCCAGTGGACAAGAAAGAGCATAAATTCGTACTAGAACAAGTAGAAGAAGCTGTCATTGTACAAGAAGAAGAGTTGGTTGAAGATCTAGGAGACGTTGAACCTCCATGGGAATCCAGAGTTGAGGAGAACTCCGTCAAGGATGTTACAGTTGATGCTAAGGAGGATATTGCACAATCCCCAAGGCAAGTCGTTTATGAAGAACTAGACGGAATAACCCAGGACACAAATTCCCTTGATGATGATAGTCACAAGTCAAGCTCTCTTAGTAATGAACTTGCATCCGCAAGTGAATTCTCTGAGATCGAAGAACCTTCTCCAAATGAATACGAAGATGATGCAGAGGTAGATTTCTCTCAACCTCCGATCTATGACTCGAGTGATGAGGAAGACATAGAAGACTTTGACCAGGATACATATGCATTTGAAGAATCTTGCGAAGAAGTGGAGGAATTCACGGAAGAGCACAAGGGAGTATAACTTACAGAACCACCAGAAACACCTACCCTAAGGCCATTACCGCCTAATACAAGCTTCAAGTGGGTACAATCCTTAACCTTTAACTTTACTTATTCACTTGAATATGGTTTACTTGAAACAGATGGCCAGCTTAGAGCCCTCTGCGGCTTTAAGAGTAGGAGGGAAATGGCTCGTACTCAGAGTTGGTGTACAAGGTTCAATAAGGTTCCACGCTTCAAATCGAATTGCACGGATTGATATCATGCTCAATTGAATGGATCTCGGAAAACGTTTGGTCACTATGGTGAGAATCTACTTTCTAAACCGCCTGGATGAAAAAATATAGATCAAAACGAAGGCGGATTTAGAACCAAAGTTTGGGATCCTGGAAAATATTCTGATATTCATCACCCCGGGAGCCTGAAAATCTGTTTGAAGCTGCTCAGAAGCTTCACATGCCTAGTTTGGGACCTCGGAGGCTGATGGCATTTCAAACATTGGTGGAGATTTCTGGATGAATTTAAACACAAGCCACCATAACAGGAAGCTCATCTAATGTCCAACTTAAGGACTTTAACTAAAAGTGCTAGGTGGGAGACAACCCACCATGGTATGATCGTTCCTTTTGCAATTTTAATTTTATTTAGTTTTGTTTGTTTTTAAATTTTATTTTTATTGAACCTGGAATCATGCATAGCATTCACATTAAGCATTGCATTCTGCATACTGCATTCTGCATTCTACAAAAAAAGATGCGCGACGCGACCGCATGCCCCATGCGATCGCGTCAAATGGCAAATTACACTTCCCACACGACCTCGTCATCCACGCGGCCACGTGACGTGGAAATCGGCGTAAGGATCCAACGTCCAGAAAGTTGGGCTGGAATCGTGCGGCCATTGTGCGTCTAGCACAAAATGGCCCACGCGATCGCATGCCCCATGCGATCGCGTCACTTGCACACAATCAATCCCACGCGACCGCGTGAGCGACGCGACCGCGTCGCATGGATTGCACGAACACCCACAACGAGACAGAGAGTTGCGCTGAAACGACGCTGGATTCGTGCATTTAGCACAAATTCCAACGACGCGATCACATGCCCCACGCGATCGCGTCATTTACTCTTTTTGCCCTCCGCGCGATCGCGTCACCCACGCGATCGCGTCAACCACTTTTTTCGCTCCAGCCACGCGACCGCGTGATCCACGCGGCCGCGTGGATTCAAAAATATAACCCCCCAGTCACGCGAAACCCCATCAGTCGCGACACCCCCCAACTCTTCTTCTCCCTCTCTTCTCCCCCAACCCTCAACCACCACCACCCAGCCACCACCGCGCCACCACCCAGACGCCGCCGACCACCCAGACGCCGCCGCCACCTACCCCCCTTCCTCCTTCCCCCTTCTTTCTTCTTCTTTCTTCTTTCTTCCTCCTCCTCCGCCACTGCTCACCACCGCGCCACCACCCACCACCGCCAACCGTCCCAACCACAACCCCCCTTCCACCAGCAACACCACCTCTTTCCCCCTCCCCTTCCCCTACCCCCATCACCCTCTCTTCCCCCCTGCCCCGAACAGCCATGCCGCCGTGCCCACCACCGCCAGCCGCCATGCCCACCACCAGCCGCCACCATCACCACCACCCCTAGCCACCTTTCTACCTATTCTCCTTATTCGGCCTTCCAGGTTCCGCAACACGCAATCTCTTTTATCCGTTCGTAGTTTATTCTTATTTTTCCGTTTATGTTCATGTTTAGGCTAGTTAGATATGCATGTTGTAGTGGATTTTAGGTTGTTAGGTAGCCTAGGTTGTGGTTAGTGGATTTCGGTCTATTTATTTGCACTGTTCTTGTTTCTTTTTTATCAAATTTGCAAATCTGTTGTTGCTGTGATCTTGTTCATATGCTGTATTTCTTGTATATTGCTTCTCTTTACACTGAATTTTCATGTTTATATTCATTATATGTAATTGCAGCTTGATTCTTTAATTCATATGAACTATTTGATTGCTGTTTATTTTCCGGGACAATCCAATTTTAGCCGGAATGCTGCCCAAATTTCTGTAAAATATTTTCATTCATGTTTTGGTTTTGGTATTTTGAACTCCATTTTCCTCTGCTTTATCCAAACCATTTCATGAATGCAAGGGCATGCTTTCTATCCTTTTTGATTTCCTGGTTCATAAACTGCATTTGTGATGTTTTGATTCCAATTTTTGCTTTCTCTATATCTATTTGAATCAGCATCAACCTGTTTTCCTTATGTGGTTATGAGTTACCTATAGTTTCTAACTGTGAATACATGTTACTTGGAATATTTTCATTATGCCACTTACTTTAACCTACTTTCTACTAACTCACTAATGTTAACTTCCTAAACTCTTTTTCACTTCTAACCAAACTAACCTTTTAAAATCTTTCTCCTGGTTTTTCATTTTCTTTTAACCCTCTAACCATGGCATAATGTTAAATTTTTCTATTTAACATGAATTCAATTACATTTTGGATTTTAAATTCTTCTTTTCAAACTTTTAACTCCTATACAATCCTTAGTACACCTTTAATTAACTCATTTACCTCACTCTAATTCTCCTTTGCCACTTTGTGTTTCTTTTGACTTTTTGCCTATTTGTTTCCCTATTTTTTTTATATATATCCTGATTTTCTACTTTTCAGGATGTCAGATACCCATAGAAAGGGAAAAAGAAAGGCCACCACTGGCAAACATAAGAGAGGAGAATCATCTATGTCTATCATAGATCTCATGCATGATGCCTCCTGGCGGGAGAAACACTTTACCCCGCAGGAGAAGGCTGACCAACTGCTTCCTGCCACTGATCTAATTAAATTTGCAAACCGATACTATGAGCTGAAGTATCCGATGTTTGCAACATCCAGGAACCTATACCTGGAGAGAACTCTGAAGATCCCAGAAGAACTCCAGCAGTACACCTCTGACCAAATCAAACAAAGAGGCTGGTTCTTTCTGGAGAGACCTCTGACTGAGGTTAATGCATCTTGGGTTAGGGAATTCTACTGTAACTACTTCAAAACTTCCCTAGATGCAGTGAACCTCAGAGGGAAGAAGATTCTGGTTACTGAGGAGGCAATAGAAGAGGTTCTGAAACTTCTGCCTAAGACTAATCAGACAGATGGCTATCAGAAAGCTGAGGAGGATATGCGCTTTATGCGTTTTAACTGGGATGCAATCAAGGCAAGGATCGCCCTTGACCCGTCAGTTCCATGGATCATGGGTCAGAACACCACCATGCCTAAGGGCCTGGCCTTGGGCTACAGACCTCCATTCCTGACTGCCACTGCTGATGATACAGCTACACCATCTGCCGGTCCCTCTTCCTCCACTGCTGCACCACCTACCCCTACCACCACCACTGCACCTCCACCTACCACAGAGCTTGTCTATCATCTGGTGCACCGCTTGTTTCGACGACTTGACCAGATGGAGCGTCGCAACAAGCGACGCTATGAGCACCTGAAGCTGATGATACGATCCGGTGACATCCCCTCCGAGCCTGACACACCATCCGAGGCATCTGAAGAGGAGGCGGATGTGCCCGAGGCAGAGACCCATCCCCAGGGAGAGGCAGAGCAGGCTGCACCACAGGCAGAGATCCCCATTCAGACAGCCCCTCCTCTACAGCAGCCAGACCCCCAGCTAGCCACCACAGAGACACCAACTACCATCCCTTCCAGTGATGACACCCCTTCACACCCTGCTTGAGTGAACATCAGGGACGATGCTTCATTTTAAGTGTGGGGAGGTCGCCATCTCTGGCGTATTATTTTGGTGAACCACTACAGACTCTTTTTCTTTTATTTTGGATATTTTTCTGTATTTTTCTCTTTATTTTTTTTTCTGAGTACTTATACATTGCTACTTTTATGTATTTTTACTCTATTTTTGCATTTTGCACTTTAGTTCATATTTTTAGTTATTTAGTTTAGTTGCAATTCTAACTTATTAGTTATAAAAAATTGTGGATCAATTAGTATAGTTTACCCTTTTTAGTATAAGATAGCTTAGTTTAAATTGAAAATATAAAAAGGAAGTAAACTAGAAACTTGAACTTAATAGAAACAATCCACACACCTTGTATATATAGAATTACATGTTAGTTAGTTAACAACATTTCATCAAGGAGGAACACTAGAACTTTAAAGCCACCTTAAGTTTTACATTGAGAATAATGGGAATTTTTAACTAAACCTGCATGACATACATAACTGATAAATGATTTTTGAGCTAGAGAACATACAGCCTATGAGTTTTGAGCTTAATTGTATGGTTAGATTTAAACCATAATTTTTATTCCTGTGTGTTCCGCCCTTCTTATTTATTCTGATGTTCTTTACTTTGTTTTAATCTATATGTCCAATTATAGAATATAGAATATAGAATATAGATATGCATACCAAAAGAGTGATTGAGGCCGTCATTTGATTTTAGCTCACTTATCCCAAATTAACCTA
The DNA here is from genome assembly GCF_000816755.2 of Arachis ipaensis. Taxonomy (NCBI): domain Eukaryota; kingdom Viridiplantae; phylum Streptophyta; class Magnoliopsida; order Fabales; family Fabaceae; genus Arachis; species Arachis ipaensis. Next base: position 61,641,019 of record NC_029792.2, on the reverse strand, counting down.
CCTTTCACATCACCCTTGTTAGCCCCCTTGAGCCTTTAAATCCCCTTTTATTCTATTAGCCACACTACTAGCCTTAAGCAGAAAAACAAAATAAAATCCCAAGTTGAATCCTTGGTTAGCTTAAGATAGAAAATTATGAATAGTTTAAAATGTGGGAAACCTATTGGGAACATGGATGATAAAAACAAAAGATAGAAGAGTTGAAAAGAATAAAATAACTCAAACTAAGAAATTTTTGGGAAGCATGCTCATGAGAAATCAAAGTGATTAAATCACCATGTGCATTAAAAAAAACATAAAAATTTCAGTATTTAATAAAGGGGATACAAAAGAATTCTCCAAATGTAAAAATAAAAGCAATGCACATGGAATAAGAACAAAAGTTGAAACATGAGCATGTAACATCCAAAAGTGGGGAAAATATGGGAAAATAGGTAAAGAAGTTTTGTTTTACTAAGTATGTATGTTAGATGAGATCTTAGTCTAATTAAGGATTCATTTATTGGCTCACTTAGCCTTATACATATATCCTTACCTTTACCTTGGCCCCATTACAACCTTAATTAAAGACCTCATGATTTTTGGTATGACTGTATTCTATAATTGTTGATTGGTTAGATGAAGAACAAAGTTATAGAAAGGAAGAATAAAAAGAGGAATAGAGTGATTAACCCAATAAACACTGAGTGACTAGAGAGTAAACACAAATCCAGTGAGGGTTCAATAGCTCATTAACAATTATCTCTGTTTGAATTATCTAATTGTCTTGCAAGTTTACAAAATGCTTTTTCTCCCATCTCAATTGTAAAAGTGCTTATTGATTATTTAAGGCTTGGCTATATATACATATATGAATCCTTGAGAATGTGAATTAATTTAACTACCTGTAAGCTTTATATATGAGTGAATAAATTAGAATTGCATGATGCATTTAGGTAGTTGTATTTAGATTAGATTGCATTGCATGACATTCCATCACTTTAACCTTACTTATTACCTTGGATTTAGCATGAGGACATGCTATTGTTTAAGTATGGGGAGGTTGATAAACCCATATTTTATGATGTATTTTGTGCTTAATTTGAGTGATTTATTCAATCCTTCACCCACTTATTTATATTAATTGCATGGTTTTACTTTCCCTTCCTTATTATGTGATGTATGTGAGAAACATGTTTCCTATGCTTTTAAATTAATTATTTTAATCACCTTTAATTCCATTCGATGCCGTGATTAGTGTGTTGAGTAGTTTTCAAATCTTCTAAGGTAGGAATGACTTAAAGGATGGAAAGAAAACATACAAAAATAGAAGGAAAGCACAAAACGGAGCTTCTGAAGAAACTGGCATCCACGCGATCGCATGGGTGACGCGGACGCATGCCAAGTGCAAAGAAGTAGCGACGCGGCCGCATGACTGACGCGACCGCGTGGCAAGAAAAGCACCGAATGACGCGACCGCGTGACCCACGCGGACGCATGACAGAGGCCACGCACCAGAAACTGCAGAAAACGCTCCCAGCGATTTCTGAAGCCCTTTTTGGCCCAAATCCAAGTCCAGAAGGCATAGACTAGAGGTTAGAGGTTTAAATACTCGGTTATCAATTTTAAGGGGTTTGTTACTTGTGACAACCAAAACATTTGTACGAAGGGATTTCTGTCAGTTTAGAGACTATATCTACAACGCGAATATTTTTATGAAATTCCTTACTGGCAAAAATCCCAACGTCACAGACCAACAGAAAATAGCTAATAATTAACAATTAAATAAATTAAGGGAGTGCATAATATGATATAGTCATGCATAAGAAACAGATATAAGATAAGATAGAAAGGTATATAATAATCATAAGAAACTAGCCACGGCTCGCGAAATTTAAGCCGGCTAGCCATACACAGACGACTAGAAACTGAAGTTTTAAAAGAGCTTATACATGTTTTGTTCTCTTAAATACATGCCTCTAGGCAAAACAAAATACAAAAGATGAGAAATATATAAATAAAGTAAATCAAAAAGACTACAAGAGTAACAGATCCTTCGCTGGTGTCACCATCCAAAGCAACTCACCAAGGTGGGTTGCGACTTGCATCTGAAAAACACAACAAAAATATGGTATGAGAACCGGATGTTCTCAGTATGGTAACAGTGCCCAGTGGTGTAGGATACAAGACTCAGGGACGCCAAAGGCAATCCTAAGCTCCATACCCATCACAGATTCATCTTAGACATACTAGAACCATAAGGCACAAACATATAAAACCATAACAAAACTTAAGACCTTAGCATATCAAGAGGGTAATCTATCTTAAAAGATTTTTACTCTAACCAAACAGCGCTGTCCCACAACCTTCACCAATCTATCCTCCATGCGATCCCATCGCCACCGCCTTCCGAACCTCCTCAATCCCAGTAGAAACACAATTATATACAATGCAAGTAAATCACAAGTAAAAGCATATAAGGAAAGTAATACAAGTAGCATTTAGGCATGTTATCCAAATAGGCAAATCATTACAAGTCAGCAAAGCATACAAACAGATAGAAGATGCACATGATGAATGTCTGCCCTATTGGCTGTGATATCATATTGTCGGTTCAACTGCCAACCCGACACATCTCCATGGAGATGTCGCCCTTCGGAATCATCAATGGGAACCCCCGAGATATAGTGCTCGGATCACTATCCTGGATTTTGCGCCTGTACGCTCTAGAGATCCGAAGGGATACGAGCGGGATTCTCTTGCCTCAGACCTCACATCTCAATGTAAGCGGGATTAACCACCGTTCTTACACCGCCGCCGCTACCTCGACAGGCGGGATTAACCACTGTCCCTGCCGGGCAAATAGCGTCTCATAATCTCAGTACAAATCAATACTTCAGTGATTTTCAAAAAACATTTTCAATATACATGGATCCATCATCCCATTCAGAATCTTCGACTCATTTCAACCACTGTCAATCCAACATCTCCATTCCTCTTTCTCTCTCCAGCAAGCCCATCCCTATTACACCCGAAACTTAAACCTCCGTTTTCTAGTTTTTCATAATAATCATCAACTAAAACTCTTAGCTTATTTCCCATATTCCCATACTCAAAATTAAGCCCAAAAGCCTTAAAATGGTGTTATAGAAGCTTACAACCTTGTTGGGAAGGTGAAATAGTTGAAAACAAAGTTTAAGTTTGAGAAACATGGTGTATGTGTCTGTACAGGGGTGTGCGCGCGCACGCTCTGGAGAGTTTTAAAATGTGTGCGTACGCACAGGGGTGTGCGTATACACAGGTGTCAAAATTTACAATGTCTGTTCACTCGCACAACCTGTGCCAACGCCCCCAATAGACTAGCCTCCCTAACGTGTGCGTGCGCACACGTGCGTGCGTACGCATAGGTTGCAATTCTTCATTGGTATGTACGCGCACAAGCTGTTTTAGCCTGCCTGTATCTACGTGTGCGTATGCACAGGTCTGTGCGTGCGCACGTACCAGAAAACACAAAATTCTGCAACTCTGTAGAATTTCAGATTTTCAACACCAACTTTGAATGATCATAACTTCCTCTAGAAAAACCCAAATTTTACAAACTTTATATCAAATTGAAGGGTTTTCAATAAGCTTTAATTTCAAACAAATTCTAATCAATTTTGAAAATCGAGGCAAAAATTATAATCAAACCAAGTTCACCAAAAACCAACTTTTACCCAAGTTCACAATTTACCAAATTACTTATATTCACAACTCAAACCAACCAATACCACATAGAACCATTCCAAAACTCCAGTTCTCATCAAAACCTACACTTTATGACATTTTTCACCACTCTTGCCACATTTTCCTTCACATACTAATCTCAACCTCAATATCACCTATATCACATATTCACCAATCAACATTATATCACTATCAATTTTTATCATCAACTTAACCATGATTCATATGAATAATCAACAATATCCATTCATCTAATTCTGTCATATCTCAACTTCATCATTCAACCACAACAACAACATCAATTCATTATACATCATCAACCTAAACAATCATCAACGACATATAAATTTCCAACCATATCCTATAGGTCACTAGCCTAAGTGTCCATGAATATTATATACTACATAGAGGAAACCAAAACCATACCTTAGCCGATCCCTAATATGCACGAAAACTCCAAATTGAGCCCAAGATAAGCTTTTAATCACAAACTAAGCCACCAAGAATCTCCAACAAGCATCAACAAGCTCCAAACTCACCATAATCAAGCTATATATATACATAAATCATCACAAATCAACCTAGGGCTCATTATAATTGAAATTTCACAAGGGTTTCAATGCCTCTTACATTGTCCAATAGTTTTGGAAGCCAAAACCAACACCAATCAAAGGCTAGAGTGTACCTAAACACCCAAAAATCACAATACCTTACTTAGCCAAAACCCTAGATTTTCGAAACTTTGAAGAGAAAAACTGAGAAGATTTCGTGGTTACCTCTCCATTTTCTGGGATCGGTTTTGTATAGCTCTTCACAAGAAACGCATGACCACAAACGGTGCGGTGATCGGAGCTCCATAGCTCAAGATATGAGCTTGGGAAGATTGAAGTGAATAGTGCTTCTCTCTTCTCCTCTCCCTCTTTTCTTCAGCTGGGTGTGTGTGTGTTTGAGTGTGTTATGGGTGTTTGGATTCATTAAATGAACCTTATATATGTTGGGCTTGGGCTCAACTTGAGCCCGGTCCAATCCGTTAGCGTTTTTAGCCCGTTTGGCCCAACTTTGGGTCAAACCTTTAAAATTAATGCCCGGTTTTTCATTTCTAATATTTTTCTAAGGTTCTCGGCTGTTTTCACTACTTCTCATGTAGCACTGAGCAGACTTAAACCGGCTCAACCAATTTAACTGCCGGTTCAACCGGTTTAATTGCTGGTTCGCGGTTTTTCACGGTATTTCGTAGAAAACACATTTTCTAACTTGGAAGGACCTACTAAGTGCAAAAATCATATTTAAATCCCCAAAATCTCATCCTAACTTTCCAGAATTTAATTTGGGCACTTAAATGATTTTATTCGTGAAAAATCCGGTTCTTACATTCTCCCCTCCTTAAAAAGATTTTCACCCTCGAAAATCCGATTCACGCGATGTAATAGATATATATATTACATATTCTCCACGAAGCATCCTACTTTCAACGTAACCAACCCAACAAGTTGCCAAAGCATCTCATTCTCCAATTTCTAAGTGCGTTCTTCGACTCCAGTTCTTTTTCAAGCAACCTTAACCAATGAAACTTCCTTCCCTCCCATCTTCTTTACATTGGTGTCGTCAATTCTCACTGGTGTCACTTGGAATGTCAAGTCCTCTCTCAACTCGACCGACTCAGACTCTAACACATGAGTTGCATCCGACGTGTATTTACGGAGTTGTGACACGTGAAATACATCATGCAAGTTAAACAGATGGGGTGGCAAAGCTACTTGGTACGCCACCGGCCCAAATCGCCTTAGAATCTCGAACGGTCCGATATACCTCGGATTCAACTTCTTGGTCTTAATTGCTCTTCCACTCCAAACTCTAAAAGTTTCCTTCTCTGGTCTACATAACTCTTCTGTCGACTCTGGGAAGATAGAATTCTCTCCCAAATATTTTTAATCTTCTCCGTAGTCTCTGCTACCAAATCTAGACCCAATACACCTGCTTCACCAGACTCATACCAACAAAGTAGAGATTGGCACTTCCGTCCATACAAGACTTCATAAGGAGACATCCCAACGCTCGCATGAAAGCTATTGTTGTACGCAAACTCCACCAATGGCATGTATCGGTCCCAACTTCCGGGTTGATCTAATATACACGCTTTGAGCATATCTTCCAATGTCTGAATAGTCCTTTCCGACTCTCCATCCGTTTGCAGATGATATGCATTACTAAGACATAGCTTCGTACCGAAAGCTCTTTGGAATGCTTGATAAACCACTATTTTATAGTTTATCTTGTGCTCAATTCAGTGGTTTTTATCAACTCTTTACCCACTTATTCATACTATTTGCATGGTTTCTCATTTACCTTCCTAATTATGTGCTTTAATTGAAAACATGCTTCTTTGGCCTTTAAATTGCTTATTATCAATCCTCTCTTATCACCATTAGATACCTTGATATGTGTGTTAAGTGATTTCAGAGATTACAGGGCAGGAATGGCTCAGAGGATGGAAAGGAAGCATACAAAAGTGGAAGGAATACAAGAAACTAAGAAATTGCTAAGCTGTCCAGCCTGACCTCTTCGCACTCAAACGGCTATAACTTTAGCTACAGAAGTCCAAATGACGCAGTTTCAGTTGTATTGAAAAGCTAACGTCCGGGGCTTCGATTTGATATATAGTTTGTCATAGCTGCCCTGAAGTTAGGCAATGCGAACGCGTGAATGACGCGCCCGCGTCGCATCTGCGAACTTCAATCCGCGCGGACGCGTGGACGATGCCTCTGCATCACTTGCCCGCGACCTGAACGTAACAGAAATTGCAAGGAGCGATTTCTGGGCTGCTTTTGACCCAGTTTTCAGCCCAGAACACACAGATTAGAGGCTATAAAGTGGGGGAATGCATCCATTCAGAGCAGAGTCTCCAATTAGTTACTTTTCATGATTTAGATTTAGTTTTGAGGGAGGTTCTCTCCTCTCTCTTTAGGATTAGGATTTAGATTTAGGATTTTATTCGCTTTCAGGATTATCTTTTTATCAGGTTCAACATTCCTTTTTATTTATCTTTTCAATTTAATTTATGAATTCTTCTATGTTACAGATTACTCTTTTGAATTAATGTTAATTGAGGTATTTCAGTTTATTATTGCTCTCCTTTATTTCTATTACTGTTGCTTCCAGTCTAAAGAAATTTTTATTTCGGTAGATTTCCTTTTTCCCTTTTTGGTCTTGGTTAAGAAATCAGTAACTCAGGAGTTATCAAACTCAAACATGATTGATAATTATTATCTTTGCTAATTGAATTGAACTTCAATAATCCCAATCTTTCCTTAGGGATTAACTAGGATTTGAAGATCTAACTAATTAGTCATTTGACTTTTCTTTACTTTAAGTAAAGACTAACTGAGTGGAATTAAGATTCAATCTTCATCACTATTGATAAGGATAACTAGGATAGGACTTCTAATTTCTCATACCTTGCCAAAAGTTTATTCTATAGTTATTTATTAACTTTACAGTCTTTTACTTATTTCAATTGCAATTTAAATTACTTGCTCCTTATCTTCAAAACCCTGATTTACAATCTCCATAACCAATAATAAGAACATACTTTCCTGCAGTTCCTTGAGAAGACGACCCGAGGTTTAAATACTTCGGTTATCAATTTATTTAGGGGTTTGTTACTTGTGACAACCAATACATTTGTACGAAGGGATTTCTGTTGGTTTAGAAACTATACCTACAACGCGACTGTTTTTATAAAATTCTTTACTCGTAAAAATCCTAACGTCAAAATGGCGCCGTTGCCGGGGAATTGCAAACGTGTGCCTTATTATTGGTTATTGTAAATATTTTGCTTTTAAATTGATTTATTTTCGAAAAAAAATTTCAGAATTTTTATTTTAAAAATTTTTATCTTGTCTTATCTTAGTTTTAATTTTCAAAATTCAAATCTTTTTCAAAAATCAAATTTCAAATTTCAATATTTAAATTTCAAAATTCAAATTTCAAATTCCAAAATCAAATTTTAAAATTTAAATTTCAAAAACCTTTTATTTACTTTATTTTATTTTATTTTATTTTGCTTGTTTATTTGTTTTTATTTTGTTTTTAATTTTTATTATTTACTATGAGTTCTCACCCCTATCGTTTTGAGTTTGGTTCCAATGTTGTTGCAAGGAATGGAAATTATAACAGGAACATGCATCAAGGTCAAAATAATCAGAGATGGATGGAGCCAAGAGGATCTGATCAACCCTTTAGGCAACAACACCTTCCACAGTACCACGGACAAAGACCATTCCACGATGCATACCAAAACAATAGTTATGGTGGACCCTTCCGTGACAACCAACACCCACCAAATTACTATGGTCAAGAGCCATTCCAGGGAACATACCAAGATGATGACTATGGTGGACCCCCTTGTAGTTACCAACAAGGCCCACCATATGATTATGAACCGCCTCCTCAACACAACTCTGGACCACCATACTCACAAGCCCCCTACTACCAAACATCATCACATGATTCTAACCCGTATCCACCACACCAACCACCTTATGAGCCATATGAACCATATATAGAACCACCCCAATTCTAACCCAATCACTCCCAAGAACCACCACCTTAATATTTGCCATCTTCATATCCATCAATCCAAGAGCACTATGATCCTACTTATGATAGCTGAGTGCAACAAGAATCAAGTGATCGTCTCACGGAAACATGTGCAAAACTTTAAGCAACCCTTCGCCAACTGGATCAAGCGATAAATCGATTACCTTCCTGACGTTTGGACACTCAAGGAACCCCCATGACCTTATGTGGGCAATCTAATGAAGAACGTAGCATGAAGGAGATATTAGAAACTCCGGTGGACAGTGAGCAGCACGATTTTATATTGAAACAATTGGAAGAAGCTACTCCTGCCATTGAGGAGGAAGAAGTGGTTGAAGACTTAGGAGATGCGGAACCTCCATGGGAAACTCAAGTTATAGAGCCTCCTTCCAAGGCGATTGAAATTGATGCTGAGGAGGGTGTACAACCTCCAAGGCATACCATAGTTGAAGACTTGGAAGAGGTTGGTGAAGAGATGGAGATTCAAGAAGAAGAAGCACAACCTCCCATGCCCTTGGAAAGCAGTGAAGAGGAGATTGAATTAGAAGAAGGCTACCAAGAGGAAGAGGTTGAAATTGAAGAAGCTTACAAGGAGGTGGAAGTTGTCAGAGAAGAGCCCAAGGGAGTGGAGCTTGCAAATTCGTTAGAAATACCTCCCCCTAAGTTGCCATCATCCTTCACAACATTCAAGTGGGTAAAATTCATATCCCTTAGCTTTCTTATTCCACTTGAATATGGGCTACTGGAGACGGATGGTCAACTTAGATCTCTTTGTAGCATTAAGAGTAAGAGGAAGATGGTCAGTGGTAAGAATTGTCCTACAAGGTTCTTTATGGTTGGAAGCTTTCAGTTTAAACACAAAGGTTAGTGTAAAGCTCAATTGAATGGGTCTAGGAAGTTGTTTGGACGCTTCAGTGAGAACTCTAAAGCTGAACCACCCGGATGGAATCATGATGATCAACAAGAAGATGGGTGCAAAAGCAAGATTTGGGACCCCAGAATTCATTCTGGCAATCAACACTCTTGGGGCCTTGTCACTTGCTTTAACTTACTTGAAGGCTTTCTGCGCCTAGTTTGGGATCCTGGAGGCTACTGGAAGTACAAACATTGGTGGAGATTCCTGGATAAGTTCAAGCACAAGTCACCATAACAGGGAGCTCATCAAATGTCCAACTTAAGGACTTTAACTAAAAGTGCTAGGTGGGAGACAACCCACCATGGTATGATCGTTCCTTTTTCATTTTTATTTAGTTTTATTTGTTTTCGAGTTTTATTTTATTTTATTTTATTGAACCTAGAATTTTGCATAACATTCATATTAGCATTGCATTCTGCATACTACATTATTATAAAAAAAAAACACGCACGCGACGCGGCAGCGTCGCTGACGTGTCCGCGTCACCAGTGCATTTTGAAGAAAAGAATTGAACAGAGAGTCACGTGAGAGTGTGGCTGGAGGCGTGCCTTTGGCACAAATCACCCCATGCGACCGTGTCACCGACGCGACCGCGTCACTTGGGAACATTGGCCTCCCACGCGACCGCGTCACCCACGCGACCGCGTGCCTTGGATTTCGACGTGAAAAGGGTGCACGACCGAAAGTTGTGCTAGAGTGGTGCTGGATTGGTGCTGAACGCATAATTCTTCCCACGCGGACGCGTGACCGACGTGACCGCGTCATATCCTCATAATGGCCACTCACGCAATCGCATGCCCCACGTGATCGCGTCACCCTGGATTTTGGCAATACTAAGTTTCGAACAGAGAGTTGTGCGAGCGCGAGGCTCCCCTCGCGCCAGTAGCATAAAATGTGTCACGCGACCGCGTGACCGACGCGACCGCGTCAATCCGTATAAGTGCAAGTCACGCGACCGCGTGCCCCACGCGTCCACGTCGCTTGCGCCGCACAGCTTATCCCAATTGGCCAAATATCTTATCTTTTCTTCCCCAATCCTAATTTTTCCTCCCTCCTTTCTTCCTTACTTCTTCTTCCCTTCTTTCCCTTCTCATTCTTCTTATTTTTCTTTTTATTTTAATTTATTTGCATACTTTCATTCATTGCATTATTTTCATTGGCGTTAGAAATTTATTTGGGTCATTATTTTCTATATTTTTGTGGATTATTAAACGAATTGTTTGACAATTATATATTACTTTTTAAAGGGTTGCTTGCATGCTCAATTTAATACTTTCAATAGCTTATTTACCATGCTTGCTATGTGTTTGTGAAAAAGCCCGTATGGCATTGTGCACTTTTTTTCGATTTTTTTCTATCTACCACTCTAAATGCTTGCTTTTCACAAAACCCTTTCTATATTATTTTATTTAAATATAATTGTCCTTACAAACATGTTGTTAGTTTGAAAGACTTGGTAATATAACTTGGACATTGAATGCTTGATCTATGCTACTCATGCCTTTGCCAACATGCCAATAAACATCTTGCATTTAGAGCATAGTTTAGAGCTCGAACACACAAAACCTATGAGATTTTGAGCCTATTTGAATTGGTTGCATTTTATCAACTAAAATTTTGTTTTAGTGTGTATTTTTCTCTCTAAAATTGTGATCTTTGTCTTGCTTAATTCTATATTTCCATGGTTTGATGTATGTATACACTTACATGATTGAGGCCTTTGTTTCACTGAGCTTACATACCCATATGGCCTTACCCTTTCATTATTCTTTGCAAACCAATGTTGAGCCTATTATACCCCTTTATTCTTTACTTTAGCACATCATTAACTCTAAGCGGAAAATTATAGTAAAATTCATAATAAAGTGAGAAAAAAAAAAAAAAAAAAAAAAAAAATATATATATATATATATATATAAAGAAGTGAGAAAAAGAAAAGAAAAAAGAGCAATTAAGCAAAAAGGGGACAAATGCCCCAAAGTAAGTGGTGAAAGCAATGCATATGTACTGTACTTGAATTAAAATGCATGAATATGTGGAAAACATGGTTAATGGATAGTTAGATGTGGTGTTATGATTACATGGATTGTCTAAAGTTAGGTCGAAAGTTTAAGTTAATTAAGGATTCAGATTTTAGTCAACTTGGCCAAATACAATCCTACCTTGACCCTAACCCCATTACAACCCTTAAAAGACCTCTTGATATGTGTATCTGTGCATTAAATTTTTGTTGATTGTTAGATGAAGAGCAAGCCTTAGAGAGCAAGGATAGTAGAGAATTGAGAGAGTCGAACCCTAAACACATGAGTGATTAGAGTGCATACACTTCCAGTGAGGGTTCGATGCTCAATTCCTTGTTCCCTGCTTTCATAAGCTATTTTCTTCTTGCAAGTCTATTTGTACTTCATTTTTATGATTTGAATTAGTGAAATCCAGTTCATATTTATTCTTAAAAGATTTGTTTACTTTTAACCAAGTAGGTAGAAACATTTTTCATGAAGTTGCATTCATATAGATAGGTTGCATTTCATACTTATCTACCATCCCTCTTCATCTTTATAGCTTCTCTTGAGCTCAGCATGAGGACATGCTAGTGTTTAAGTGTGGGGAGGTTGATAAACCACTATTTTATGGTTTATCTTGTGCTCAATTGAGTGGTTTTTATCAACTCTTTACCCACTTATTCATACTATTTGCATGGTTTCACATTTACCTTCCTAATTATGTGCTTTAATTGAAAACATGCTTCTTTGGCCTTTAAATTGCTTATTATTAACCCTCTCTTATCACCATTAGATGCCTTGATATGTGTGTTAAGTGATTTCAGAGATTACAGGGCAGGAATGGCTCAGAGGATGGAAAGGAAGCATGCAAAAGTGGAAGGAATACAAGAAACTGAGAAATTGCTAAGCTGTCCAGTCTGACCTCTTCGCACTCAAACGGCTATAACTTTAGCTACAGAAGTCCAAACGATGCAGTTCTAGTTGCGTTGGAAAGCTAACATCCAGGGCTTCGATTTGATATATAGTTTTCCATAGCTGCCCCGAAGTTATGCGACGCGAACGCGTGAATGACGCGCTCGCATCACATCTGCGAACTTCCATCCGCGCGGACGCATGGACGATGCCTCTGCGTCACTTGCCCGCGACCTGAACGTAACAGAAATCGCAAGGAGCAATTTTTGGGCTGCTTTTGACCCAGTTTTCAGCCCAGAACACACAGATTAGAGGGTATAAAGTGGGGGAATGCATCCATTCAGAGCAGAGTCTCCAATTAGTTACTTTTCATGATTTAGATTTAGTTTTGAGGGAGGTTCTCTCCTCTCTCTTTAGGATTAGAATTTAGATTTAGGATTTTATTCGCTTTCAGGATTATCTTTTTATCAGGTTCAACATTCCTTTTTATTTATCTTTTCAATTTAATTTATGAATTCTTCTATGTTACAGATTACTCTTTTGAATTAATGTTAGTTGAGGTATTTCAGTTTATTATTGCTCTCCTTTATTTCTATTACTGTTGCTTCCAATCTGAAGACATTTTTATTCCGGTAGATTTCCTTATTCCCTTTTTGGTCTTGGTTAAGAAATCAGTAACTCAGGAGTTATCAAACTCAAACATGATTTATAATTGTTATCTTTGCTAATTGAATTGAACTTCAATAATCCCAATCTTTCCTTAGGGATTAACTAGGATTTGAGGATCTAACTAATTAGTCACTTGACTTTTCTTTACTTTAAGTAAAGACTAACTGAGTGGAATTAAGATTCAATCTTCATCATCATTGATAAGGATAACTAGGATAGGACTTCTAATTTCTCATACCTTGCCAAAAGTTTATTCTATAGTTATTTATTTACTTTACAGTCTTTTACTTATTTCAATTGCAATTTAAATTACTTGCTCCTTATCTTCAAAACCCCGATTTACAATCTCCATAACCAATAATAAGAACATACTTCCCTGCAGTTCCTTGAGAAGACAACCCGAGGTTTAAATACTTCGGTTATCAATTTATTTAGGGGTTTGTTACTTGTGACAACCAAAACGTTTGTACGAAGGGATTTCTGTTGGTTTAGAAACTATACCTACAACGCGACTGTTTTTATAAAATTCTTTCCTGGCAAAAATCCTAACGTCAAAGCTCCCCAAAACCTTGACGTGAATCAGGGATCACGGTCCGACACTATGCTCGACGGTACATCGTGCAACCTTACTATCTCCTTTATATACAACCTTGCTAACTCTCCCATAGAACAGTTTACTCGAATAGGCAGAAAATGAGCGGATTTGGTTAAGCGATCCTCGATCACCTAAATCGCATCAAATCCCGACCTACTCCTTGGTAAACCGGTCACAAAATCCATTGCAATTCCTCCCCTCTTCCATTGATGAATTTCAAGAGACTGTAGCTTTCCCAATGATTTCTGATGCTCTACCTTCACCTTCTAACACGTCAAACACTTGGATACCGTTGAAGCTACATTACCTTTCATCCTAGGCCACCATAACATCTTTTTTAGGTCTTAATACATCTTCGTGCTTTCTGGATGAATAGAAAACCCACTGATGTGAGCCTCTGATAATAAGTCTTGCCTCAAATTCCCGACATCCATTATGCAAATTCTCCCCTTATGTCTCCACAACCCTTCATCTTCCTTGGTGTATTCTCCAAGCCTCTTCTCACCAACTAGTTGGAACAATTACTGAAGCTTCTGCTCATCTTGCTGAGCCTTTTGAATCTCCGTCTTAAACGTACTTAAAATCTGCAACTGATTTAAACAAGCTCTTCCGGCGACTTCACCAATATCCAACTTAAGATCCACAAACTTATCCACTAACTCCTCCTCCTTAATTCTCATTCAAGCAATTGTCAAGGTCCTTCGAATCAATACGTCTACTACCACATTTCGGGGTTGCATCAACACGTAACCCAAACCCTTCACAGAAGCATCACAATACATTTTGAACATTTTATGCAATTCCGGCAAGATTAAAACAAGTGATGAAGTTAACTTCTACTTCAAGGTCTGAAAACTCTCTCGTCTTCTGCTGCATCACTCTGATTATCGTCGTTAAGAATCCAAAATTTTTTTTCCTTAAACCAAATACCAATTTTGTAGTATTTTTCAAAACCTTTAAAACAAGTTCAATCTAAATGAGTCCATTGTTAAAACCTTATCAAAAGAGTCAAAAAAATTTTATTTGTAAATCAATCATTTTGAAGCACGATTTTTCCTAGATTCATTAGAATCCTTAAACCAGAACCTTTCAATTTGAATCCCTTTTGTTAAGCTAAAAATTACAACCAGAATCACAAGTTAACAAAATCTTAGGACTCACTTTCCCTTTTAAATTGTATCATTTGATCGAAAGTTCCAATCCCAGTTTTAAAACCAAAACATTCAAACCAGCATTCCAGTCCAAGTTTTCTTTAAAAGAATCAATCTAAGCTTTAAAATTTTTCTCAACGCAAACGACGACAGTCTATGCTACGAAGATAAGTTGGGGTTTGGCCATCGGCTTCATAATTACCTCAACCCTGTTGTTGTGATCGACCCACCTCATGTGTTCTTCGGTGTGTACAATCTTTAACCAATTATTCGAATGGTAGTTCCCACACTCCTGACATTTCATATCAGGGGAGTAAGCTCTTGACCGCTTCCCTTTACCATATCTCTTGAAGTTTTGTCCCCTTGGTCCAAGGTAATCGTTGTGTTCCCTACTAGTATTTCCTCTATGAGTGTCTCTTGACGAGGCTACCGTCCTTGCATATTCTTTGACAACCCTCGCCTTGTCCACCAATTCAGAGAACCTCCTAATCTCCAATGGAGCCACGACACACCTGATAACTTCCCCCAGCCCTACTTTGTATTTGACACATTTCCATCCTTCATAGGACTCAGGGGCACCCTGACTTATTCTTGAGAACTTACAAAGTTCCTCAAACTTACTAGTGTATTTAGCTATAGTCATGGACCCTTGCTTCAACTGTAAGAACTCTAACTCTCTGGCCTCCTTTATTGACTCAAGAAGGTACTTCTTGTAGAAAGCTTCCTCGAATACTGCCCAGGTAATGTTCACGTTTTGTTGGTGTAGAAGTCAGCACTCTCCTTGCCAGCATTGCTAAGCTTCTCCCACTAGTTGATAAGTCGCATGCTCTACGAACTGGTCATACGGCACATGTTGAGTTAGCAATGCACGCTCCACAGCTTGGAACCAGTTGTTTGCTTCAGTATGGTTTGTCGAACCCTTGAAAATTGGCGGGACAACTTTCCGAAAAGCAGCTAGAATTCTCGGAACACCTCTCAAGTTGCCCTCAACACCCTCTCCATTTTTGTTTCTGCTTCCGGCCGGTTGATCTAACCTCTGCACAACTTGCAGAGTCACAGCAGCATTCGCTTCCATGGTGTTCGCCAGATTCACCATCGCCACCATGAACTCGGCATGCTTATTAGCTGGTTGCTCATTCCTACTCTCTCGTGAACGTGCTCCACCTCATCCGCGAGTGGCCATTGGGTTCCTGTCTACATCAAATAATCGATATCGAGGTGATCAGTCTCAATATCAAAAGCCTAGTGTTTAAATTATCCCCAAATAGACACTCACAAACAAGCATGCTATGCATATATCAAGCAAATTACCTAATAGCATCAAAGAAAAGACAGACAGAGTATGTAATGAAGCACAATCGGTCCATCCCTCAGGTTCACAAGGACGAACTGCTCTAATAACACTAAATGTAACACCCTAATTACCTTAAGCCTTACTTCTAGCCGTAAGGAAAAGGTTAGTCATGGGTTACGACAGTTCTAAGGCTTATACATATTTATATATATAGAAGGAAATAATATATATTCTAGAAGCCCGATGAAGAATATAAGTCAAAGCAGGATTTCAAAAGCGCAAAAACGTACTAACGAAGCTACTCGTTTAAGGCACAAGAAACAGATATAAGATAACATAGATAGGTATATAATAATCATAAGAAACTAGCCACGGCTCACAGAGTTTAAGCCGGCTAGCCATACACAGACGACTAGAAACTAAAGTTTTAAAAGAGCTTATACAAGTTTTGTTCTCTCAAATACATGCCTCTAGGTAAAACAAAATACAAAAGATGAGAGATATATAAATAAAGTAAATCAAAAAGACTTCAAGAGTAACAGATCCTAAGCTGGTGTCACCATCCAAAGCAACTCACCGAGGTGGGTTGAGACCTGCATCTGAAAAACACAACAGAAATATGGTATGAAAACCCGAGATTCTCAGTTTGGTAACAGTACTCAGTGGTGTAGGATATAAGACCCCAGGACGCCAAAGGCAATCCTAAGCTCCATACCCATCACAGATTCATCTTAGACATACTAGAACGATAAGGCGCAAACATATAAAACCTTAACAAAACTTAAGACCTTAGCATATGGTGTGCGAAATTGTGATCATTCCATTCCTTGGTAATGGCGCTAAAAACTCAATACGCACGTTCTTGATCTTATATCTATTTCACAACTTCGTACAACTAACCAGCAAGTACACTGGGTCGTCCAAGTAATAAACCTTACGTGAGTAAGGGTCGATCCCACGGAGATTGTCGGCTTGAAGCAAGCTATGGTCACCTTATAAATCTCAGTCAGGCGGATTCAAATGTATTAAGAGATTATACTGAACGAAAATTAAAATAGGATAGGGATACTTATGTAATTCATTGGTGAGAATTTTAGATAAGCGTATGGAGATGCTTTCGTTCCTCTGATTTCTGCTTTCCTGCTGTCTTCATCCAATCAATCCTACTCCTTTCCATGGCAAGCTTTATGTAGGGCATCACCGTTGTCAATGGCTACATCCTATCCTCTCTGTGAAAAGGTTCCAAATGCTCTGTCACGGCACGGCTAATCATCTGTCGGTTCTCGATCATACTGGAATAGGATCTATTGATCCTTTTGCGTCTGTCACTACGCCCAGCACTCGCGAGTTTGAAGCTCGTCACAGCCATCCCTTCCCAGAACATACTCGGAATACCACAGACAAGGTTTAGACTTTCCGGATCTCAGGAATGGCCATCCATGGGTTCTAACTTATACCACGAAGACACTAATAACTCAGACTCGGTCCCCTGTATTAGATATCCAAGAGATACCCATTCAATCTAAGGTAGAACGGAAGTGGTTGTCAGGCACGCGTTCATAAGTTGAGAATGATGATGACTGTCATGATCATCACATCCACCATATTGAAGTGCGAATGAATATCTTAGAAGCGGAATAAGTTGAATTGAATAGAAAAACAGTGGTACTTTGCATTAATCTTTGAGGAACAGCAGAGCTCCACACCTTAATCTATGGTGTGTAGAAACTCTACCGTTGACAAATACATAAGTGAAAGGTTCAGGCATGGCTGAATGGCCAGCCCCCATGATCTAAGAACTAAACGTCCCCAGATGTAAATACAATAGTAAAAAGTACTATTTATACTAGACTAGCTACTAGGGTTTACAGAAGTAAGTAATTGATGCAGAAATTCACTTCCGGGGTCCACTTGGTGTGTGCTTGGGCTGAGCTTGAAGTTTACACGTGGAGAGGTCACTCTTGGAGTTGAACGCCAGTTCGTAACGTGTTTCTGACGTTGAACTCCACTTTGCAACTTGTTTCTGGCGCTGAACGCCAGACTACAACATGGAATTGGCGTTCAACGCCAGTTTGCGTCGTCTAAACTCGGGCAAAGTATGAACTATTATATATTGCTGGAAAGCCCCTGGATGTCTACTTTCCAACGCAATTGGAAGCGCGCCATTTGGAGTTTTGTAGCTCCAGAAGGCCCTCCTATCCACTGATGCTCAAAGCCTTGGATCCTTTTTATTACCCTTGCCTTTTGGTTTTAAGGGCTATTGGCTTTTTGCTCTTGCCTTTTGGTTTTAAGAGCTTTTGGCTTTTTCTGCTTGCTTTTTCTCTCCTTTTTTTTGCCATTTTTTTTCTTTTTTTTTTCGCAAGCTTTCTGTATTCACTGCTTTTTCTTGCTTCAAGAATCAATTTTATGATTTTTCAGATTATCAGATAACATTTCTCCTTATCATCATTCTTTCAAGAGCCAACATATTTAACATTCTTAAACAACAACTTCAAAAGACATATGCACTGTTCAAGCATTCATTCAGAAAACAGAAAGTATTGTCACCACATCAAAATAATTAAACTAGTTTCAAGGATGAATTCGAACCATGTACTTCTTGTTCTTTTGTTTTTAAAACATTTTTCATTTAAGAGAGGTGATGGATTCATATTCACTACTTTAAGGCATAGACACTTAGACACTAATGATCATGTAATAAAGACACAAACATAGGTAAACATTTAACATAAGAAAACGAAAAACAGAAGACTTAAGAACAAGGAATGAGTCCACCTTAGTGATGGTGGCGTTTCCTTCTTGAGGAACCAATGATGTCCTTGAGCTCTTCTATGTCTCTTCCTTGTCTTTGTTGCTCCTCCCTTATTGCTATTTGATCTTCTCTAATATCATGGAGAATGATGGAGTGCCCTTGATGTTCCACCCTTAGTTGCTCCCTATAATTGTGTGGAGGAAAATGTATCCCCTGAGGTATCTCAGGGATCTCTTGATTTGCAGTCAAATGTTCTACCACTGAGCTATAGACCCTTGAGATAAATCTCTCCGTCTCCTATGACTCGGAGGTGGAAGCTTTTGTCTTCCCTTTCCTCTTTCTAGAGGTTTTTCTGGCCTTAGGTGCCATCAATGGTTATGGAAAAACAAAAAAAAACTATGCTTTTACCACACCAAACTTAGAATGTTGCTCGCCCTCGAGCAAAAGAAGATAGAATAGTAGAAGAAGAAGAAGATATGGATGAGATGGAGGGATGTGTGTATTCGGCTATATGGGTGGGCTTGGGTGGGAAAGAGATTTTGAATTTTGAAGGTAGGTGGGGTGTATGGATGTGAGTGGTGAATGGAAAACAGAAGGGATGACTGTGAATGGAGAGAGAGAGGGTGATATAGGATTATGAGGAGGGAAGGTGAGTGGAGGTATATGGGGATCCTGTGGGGTCCACAGATCCTGAGGTGTCAAGGATTTACATCCCTGCACCAATTAGGCATGTAAAATGCCTTTGCATGCATTTCTGGCGTTTAGACGCCGAAGTGATGCTTATTCTGGGCGTTCAACGCCCATATGCAGCATATTTCTGGCGTTGAACGCCAGCTTCATACTTATATCTGGCGTTCAGCGCCATCTCCATGGTCTGTTCTGGCGTTGAACGCCAGCCAGATGCTCCTTACTCGCGTTTAAACGCCAGTAAGTCCTTCCTCTAGGGTGTGATTTTTCTTCTACTGTTTTTGATTCTGTTTTTAATTTTTGGATTTATTTTGTGACTCCACATGATCATGAACCTAATAAAACATGAAAGAACAATAAAAATAAAAATAAAATTAGATAAATAAAAATTGGGTTGCCTCCCAACAAGCGCTTCTTTAATGTCAATAGCTTGACAGTGGGCTCTCATAGAGCCACACAGGTGATCAGGTCAATTTTATAGACTCCCAACACAAAACTTAGAGTTTGGATATGCGAGTTCAACACCAAACTTAGAGTTTGGTTGTGGCCTCCCAACACCAAACTTAGAGTTTGACTGTGGGGGCTTTAGTTGACTCTGTAGTGAGAGATGCTTTTTATGCTTCCTCTCCATAGTTACAGAAGGAGATACTTGAGTTTCAAACATAAGATTGTCCTCATTAAGCTGAAGGATCAATTCTCCTCTGTCCACATCAATCACAGCTTTTGCTGTGGCTAGGAAGGGTCTTCCAAGGATGATGGATTCATCCTCATCCTTCCCAGTGTCTAGGATTATGAAATCAGTAGGGATGTAAAGGTCTTCAACCTTTACTAACATGTCCTCTACTAGTCCATAAGCCTGTTTTCTTGAGTTGTCTGCCATCTCTAGTGAGATTCTGGCAGCTTGTACCTCAAAAATTCCCAGTTTCTCCATTACAGAGAGTGGCATGAGGTTTATTCCTAACCCCAGGTCACATAGAGCCTTCTCAAAGGTCATGGTGCCTATGGTACAAGGTATTAGGAACTTTCCAGGATCCTGTTTCTTCTGAGGCAATGTCAGTTGATCCAGATCACTCAGTTCATTGATGAGCAAGGGAGGTTCATCTTCCCAAGTCTTATTACCAAATAGTTTGGCATTCAGCTTCATGATTGCACCAAGGTACTTGGCAACTTGCTCTTCAGTAACATCCTCATTCTCTTCAGAAGAAGAATACTCATCAGAGCTCATGAAGGGCATAAGGAGGTTCAATGGAATCTCTATGGTCTCTAAATGAGCCTCAGATTCCTTTGGTTCCTCAAAGGAAAACTCCTTGTTGATCACTGGACGTCCCAGGAGGTCTTCCTCCTTGGGGTTCACGTCCTCCCCTTCCTCCTTGGATTCGGCCATGATGGTTATATCAATGGCCTTACAATCTCTCTTTGGATTCTCTTCTATATTGCTTGGGAGAGTACTAGGAGGGGTTTCAGTGATCTTCTTACTCAGCTAGCCCACTTGTGCCTCCAAATTTCTAATGGATGACCTTGTTTCATTCATGAAACTCAGAGTGGCCTTAGATAAATCAGAGACTAAATTTGCTAAGCTAGATGGATTCTGCTCAGAATTCTCTGTCTGTTGCTGAGTGGATGATGGAAAAGGTTTACTATTGTTAAACCTATTTCTTCCACCATTATTAAAGCCTTGTTGAGGCTTTTGTTGATCCTTCCATGAGAAATTTGGGTGATTTCTCCATGAGGGGTTATAGGTGTTCCCATAGGGTTTACCCATGTAATTTACCTCGGCTATTGCAGGGTTCTCAGGACCATAAGCCTCTTCTTCAGAAGATGCCTCTTGAGTACTGTTGGATGCAGCTTGTATTCCATTCAGACTCTGAGAAATCATATTGACCTGCTGAGTCAATAGTTTGTTCTGAGCCAATATGGCATTCAGAGCATCAATTTCAAGAACTCCCTTCTTCTGAGGCGTCCCATTACTCACAGGATTCCTCTCAGAAGTGTACATAAACTGGTTGTTAGCAACCATGTCAATAAGTTCTTGAGCTTCTGTAGGCGTTTTCTTTAGGTGAATGGATCCACCTGCAGAAGTATCCAATGACATCTTAGCTAATTCAGACAGACCTTCATAGAATATATCCAGGATGGTCTATTCTGAAAGCATGTCAGAAGGACACTTTTTGGTCAGTTGCTTATATCTCTCCCAAGCTTCATAGAGGGATTCACCTTCTTTCTGTTTGAAGGTTTGAACATCCACTCTAAGCTTACTGAGCTTTTGAGGAGGAAAGAACTTGGCTAAGAAAGTCGTGACCAGCTTATCCCAAGAGTTCAGGCTATCTTTAGGTTGAGAATCCAACCATATTCTAGCTCTGTCTCTCACAGCAAACGGGAAAACCATGAGCCTATAGACTTCAGGATCTACTCTATTAGTCTTAATAGTATCACATATCTGTAAGAATTCAGTTAAGAACTGAAAAGGATCTTCAGATAGAAGTCCATGAAACTTACAGTTCTGGTGCATCAGAGAAACTAATTGAGGTTTCATCTCAAAATTGTTTGCTCCAATGGCAGGGATGGAGATGCTTCTTCCATGTAAATTAGAATTTGGTGCAGTAAAGTCACCAAGCATCTTCCTTGCATTATTATTATTATTATCGGTTGCCATCTCCTCTTCCTTTTCGAAAATTTCTGTAAGGTTGTCTCTAGATTGTTATAATTTAGCTTCTCTTAGTTTCCTCTTCAGAGTCCTTTCAGGTTCAGGGTCTGCTTCAACAAGAATGTTCTTGTCCTTGCTTCTGCTCATATGAAAAAGAAGGAAACAGAAAATAATAATAGGGATCCTTTTTACCACAATATAGAGGTTCCCTTGTGTGAGTAGAAGAAAAGAAGAAAGAGAATGAAGAAGAGAAGAATTCGAACTCAGAAGAGAAGAAGGGGTTCGAATTTTTGGGTGAGGAGAAGTGTTAGTAGATGAATAAATAAATAGAAGGAGATGAGGGAAAGGGAATTTCGAAAATTAATTTTTGAAAAGAAGTTGATGATTTTCGAAAATTAAAGGAGAATTAAAATTAAAATTAAAATTTAAACAATTAATTAACTAAAAAGAATTTTTTAAAAAAAAGGGAGGTATTTTCGAAAATTAGAGAGGGATAGTTAGTTAGGTAGTTTTGAAAGAGATAAGAAACAAACAAAAAAGTTAATTAGTTAGTTGAAACAAATTTTGAAAATCAATTTTTAAAAGATAAGAAGATAAGAAGTTAGAAAAGATATTTGAAAAAGATATGATATGAAAAGATATGATTAGAAAGATATGATTTTGAAAAAGATAGGATAAAAAAATATATATTTTTGAAGAGATATGATTGAAATTAATTTTGAAAAAGATTTGATTTTTAAAATCACAATTAATGACTTGATTCACAAGAAATCACAAGATATGATTCTAGGACTTAAAGTTTGAATCTTTCTTAACATGTAAGTAACAAACTTGAAATTTTTGAATCAAAACATTAATTGATGATGTGATTTTTGAAAATATGATAAAATAAGAAAAAGATTTTGAAAATATTTTGAAAAATATCTTTGAAATTTTCGAAAATAAATAAAAAAAATGGAAAAGATATGATTTTTGAAAAAGATTTTAAAAAGATGAGATTTTTTTAAAAAAAGATAAGATATTTTTTTTATTTTTGAATTTTTAATGATGAAAGAGAAAAACATGAAAAAGACTCATAACATAAAAATTATGAATCAAAACACACAATGCATGCAAGAACACTATGAATATCAAGATGAACACCAAGAACACTTTGAAGATTATGATGAACATCAAGAACATATTTTTGAAAATTTTTCTATGCAAAGAAAATATGCAAGACACCAAACTTAGAAATCTTTAATGCTTAGACACCATGAATGCAAAAATGCACATGAAAAACAACAAAAGATACAAAACAAGAAAACATCAAGATCAAACAAGAAGACTTACCAAGAACAACTTGAAGATCATGAAGAACACTATGAATGCATGAATTTTTCAAAATTTTTATGCAAAATTTAAAACATGCAATTGACACTAAACTTAAAATTGACTCAAGACTCAAACAAGAAACACAAGAATATTTTTGATTTTATGATTTTCTAATTTTTTTGGATTTTTTTAAAATTAATGTGAAAAAGAAAAATAAGGATTCCAAAATTTTTAATATGAATTCCAGGAATCTTGCACTCTTAGTCTAAAGCCTCAGTCCAGGAATTAGACATGGCTCACTAGCCAGCCAAGCTTTCAATGAAAGCTCCGGTCCAAAACACTAGACATGGCCAATGGCCAGCCAAGCTTTAGAAGATACAAATCAGTCATATAATAACAAATTTGATTAGCAACAACTAGCTTGCTCTTGTAATGATGATTTGGAAGCCTCAGTCCAAATGAATTTAGACATGGCTTTACAGCCAGCCAGGCTTCAACATGCTTCATGAAACACTAGAATTCATTCTTAAAAATTTTGAAGAACATAAATTAAAAAATATTTTTTTTTGAAAATAAAACGAAAAAGAAAATTACCTAATCTGAGCAACAAGATGAACCGTCAGTTGTCCAAACTCGAACAATCCCCGACAACGGCGCCAAAAACTTGGTGTGAGAAATCATGATCATTCCATTCCTTGGCAACGGCGCTAAAAACTCAATACGCACGTTCATGATCTTATATCTGTTTCACAACTTCGTACAACTAACCAGCAAGTGCACTGGGTCGTCCAAGTAATAAACCTTACGTGAGTAAGGGTCGATCCCACGGAGATTGTCAGCTTGAAGCAAGCTATGGTCACCTTGTAAATCTCAGTCAGGCGGATTCAAATGTATTAAGAGATTATACTGGACGAAAATTAAAATAGGATAGGGATACTTATGTAATTCATTGGTGAGAATTTCAGATAAGCGTATGGAGATGCTTTCGTTCCTCTGATTTCTGCTTTCCTGCTGTCTTCATCCAATCAATCCTACTCCTTTCCATGGCAAGCTTTATGTAGGGCATCACCGTTGTCAATGGCTACATCCCATCCTCTCTGTGAAAAGGGTCCAAATGCTCTGTCACGGCATGGCTAATCATCTGTCGGTTCTCGATCATACTGGAATAGGATCCATTGCTCCTTTTGCGTCTGTCACTACGCCCAGCACTCGCGAGTTTGAAGCTCGTCACAGCCATCCCTTCCCAGATCCTACTCGGAATACCACAGACAAGGTTTAGACTTTCTGGATCTCAGGAATGGCCATCCATGGGTTCTAACTTATACCACGAAGACACTAATAACTCGGACTCGGTCCCCTGTATTAGATATCCAAGAGATACCCATTCAATCTAAGGTAGAACGGAAGTGGTTGTCAGGCACGCGTTCATAAGTTGAGAATGATGATGACTGTCACAATCATCATATCCACCATATTGAAGTGCGAATGAATATCTTAGAAGCAGAATAAGTTGAATTGAATAGAAAAACAGTAGTACTTTGCATTAATCTTTGAGGAACAGCAGAGCTCCACACCTTAATCTATGGTGTGTAGAAACTCTACCGTTGACAAATACATAAATGAAAGGTTCAGGCATGGCCGAATGGCCAGCCCCCATGATCTAAGAACTAAATGTCCCCAGATGTAAATACAATAGTAAAAAGTCCTATTTATACTAGACTAGCTACTAGGGTTTACAGAAGTAAGTAATTGATGCAGAAATTCACTTCTGGGACCCACTTGGTGTGTGCTTGGACTGAGCTTGAATTTTACACGTGGAGAGGTCACTCTTGGAGTTGAACTCCAGTTTGTAACGTGTCTCTGGCGTTGAACTCCACTTTGCAACTTGTTTCTGGCACTGAACGCCAGACTGCAACATGGAACTGGCGTTCAACGCCAGTTTGCAATTGGAAGCGCGCCATTTGGAGTTCTGTAGCTCCAGAAAATTCACTTTGAGTGCAGGGAGGTCAGAATCCAACAGCATCTGCAGTCCTTCTTCAACCTCTTAATCTGATTTTTGCTCAGGTCCCTCAATTTCAGCCAGAAAATACCTGAAATCACAGAAAAACACACAAACTCATAGTAAAGTCCAGAAATGTGATTTTTAATTAAAAACTAATAAAAATATACTAAAAACTAACTAAATCATACTGAAAACTATGTAAAAACAATGCCAAAAAGCGTATAAATTATCCGCTCATCAGCATATCAAGATGGTAATCTATCTTAAAAGATTTTTACTCTAACCAAACACCGCTGTCCCACAGCCTTCACCAATCTATCCTCCATGCAATCCCATCGCCACCGCCTTCCGAACCTCCTCAATCCCAGTAGAAAACACAATTATATACAATGCAAGTAAATCACAAGTAAAAGCATATAAGGCAAGTAATACAAGTAGCATTTAGGCATGTTATCCAAATAGGCAAATCATTACAAGTCGGCAAAGCATACAAACAGATAGAAGATGCACATGATGAATGCCTACCTTATTGGCTGTGATATCACATTGTTGGTTCAACTGCCAACCCGACACATCTCCATGGAGATGTCGCCCTTCTGAATCATCAATGGGAACCCCCGAGATGTAGTGCTCGGATCACTATCCAGGATTTTGTGCCTGTACGCTCTAGAGATCCGAAGGGATAAGAGCGGGATTCTTTTGCGTCAGACCTC
This sequence comes from Arachis ipaensis, assembly GCF_000816755.2. NCBI lineage: Eukaryota > Viridiplantae > Streptophyta > Magnoliopsida > Fabales > Fabaceae > Arachis > Arachis ipaensis. Next base: position 61,615,063 of record NC_029792.2, on the reverse strand, counting down.
ACATCTCAACGTAAGCGAGATTAACCACCGTCCTTACGCCGCCGCCACTATCTCGACAGGCGGGATTAACCACCGTCGCTGCCGGGCGCATAGCATCTCATAATCTCAGTACAAATTAATACTTCAGTGTTTTTCAGAAAACATTTTCAATATACATGGATCCATCATCCCATTCAGAGTCCTCGACTCATCTCAACCACTGTCAATCCAACATCCCTAGTACACCCGAAACCTAAACCTTCGTTTTCTAGATTTTCATAATAATCATCAACTAAAACTCTTAGCTTATTTCCCATATTTTCATACTCAAAATTAAGCCCAAAAGCCTTGAAATGGTGTTATAGAAGCTTACAACCTTGTTGGAAAGGTGAAATAGTTGAAAACAAAGTTTAAGTTTGAGAAACAGGGCGTGTGCGTCCGCACAGGGGTGTGCGCGGGCACGCTCTAGAGAGTTTTAAAATGTGTGCGTATGCACAGGGATGTGCGTATGCACAGGTGTCAAAATTAACAAAGTCTGTACACTAGCACAACCTGTGCCAGCGCCCCCAACAGACTAGCCTCCCCAACGTGTGCGTGCGCACAGGTTGCAATTCTTCATTAGTATGTACGCGCACAAGCTGTGCTAGTGCTGCAAACATCCTGCCTGCATCTGCATGTGCATACGCACAGGTCTGTGCATGCGCATAGATAAAAATTTTTGCAGGGGTGTGTGTACGAACACGGCTGTGCGTGCGCACATACCAAAAAACACAAAATTCTGCCACTCTGTAGAATTTCAGATTTTCAAGACCAACTTTGAATAATCATAACTTCCTCTAGAAAAACCCAAATTTTACAAAATTTATATCAAATTGAAGGGTTTTCAATAAGCTTTAATTTCAAACAAATTTCAATCAATTTTAAAAATCGAGGCAAAAGTTATGATCAAACAAAGTTCACCAAAAACCAACTTTTACCCAAGTTCACAATTTACCAAATTACTTATATTCACAATTTAAACCAACCAATACCACATAGAACCATTCCAAAACTCCAGTTCTCATCAAAACCTACACTTTATGACATTTTGCACCATTTTTTCCACATTTTCCTTCACATACTAATCTCAACCTCATTATCACCTATATCACATATTCACCAATCAACATTATATCACTATCAATTTTTATCATCAACTCAACCATGATTCATATGAATAATCAACAATATCTATTCATCCAATTCCATCATATCCCAACTTCATCATTCGACCACAACAACAACATCAATTCATTATACATCATCAACCCAAACAATCATCAACAACATATAAATTTTCAACCCTATCCTATAGGTCACTAGCCTAAGTGTCCATGAATATTATATACTACATAGAGAAAACCAAAATCATACCTTGGTCGATCCCCAATATGAATGAAAACCCCAAATTGAGCCCAAGATAAGCTTTTAATCACAAACTAAGCCACCAAGAATCTTCAACAAGCATCAACAAGCTCCAAACTCACCATAATCAAGCTATATATATACATAAATCATCACAAATCAACCTAGTGCTCATTATAATTGAAATTTCACAAGAGTTTCAATGCCTCTTACCTTGCCCAACAGTTTTGGAAGCCAACATCAAAATCAATCAAAGGCTAAAGTGTACCTAAACACACAAAAATCACAAAACCTCACTTAGCCAAAACCCTAGATTTTCGAAACTTTGAAGAGAAGAACTGAGAATATTTTATGGTTATCTCTCCAGTTTCTTAGATGGGTTTTGTGGAGCTCTTCACAAGGAACGCGTGGCAGCAAACGGTGCGGCGATTGGAGCTCCGTAGCTCAAGATATGAGCTTGAGAAGATTGAAGTGAATAGTGCTTCTCTCTTCTCCTCTCCCTCTTTTCTTCAGCTGGGTGTGTGTGTGTGTTTGAGTGTGTTATGGGTGTTTGGGTTCATTAAATGAACCTTATATATGTTAGGCTTGGGCCATACTTGGGTTCGGTCCAACCCATTATTATTTTTAGCCCGTTTGGCCCAACTTTGGGCCAAACCTTTAAAATTAACGCCCGGTTTTTTATTTCTAATATTTTTCTAAGGTTCTCGGCTATTTTCACTGCTTCTCGCACAGCACTGAGCAAACTTGAATCGGTTCAATCGGTTTAACTGTCAGTTCGCGATTTTTCACGATTTTTAGCAGAAAATACATTTTCTGACTCGGAAGGACCTACTAAGTCCAAAAATCATATTTAAATTCTCAAATTCTCATCCTAACTTTCCGGAATTTAATTTGGGCACTTAAATAATTTTATTCGTGAAAAATTCGGTTCTTACAATAACTCTTAAAAGGAAAAATAGAAAACACATTTACTAGCATCTAGGATAATACATAGCTAATAGATTATTTGAAAATGTTGCTTTCTCATTGGAAAATTCTGCACTTTCAAAAAAAATTACAGGAAGAAAGAAACTCTAGGTCCAATGCCAAAAATTTGAAATGGAAAAAAAATTCCTTTGTTAAAAAAAACAAAAAAGGGGAATATTATATTAATTTGAGAAATAATAAAATGAGAAATTAATATAGTATTACAATATAATGTATGAGTTGGCGAACTAAACAATATATAAATAGAAATAGGTAAATAAAAAGGATAAAAGTGATAACAAACAGGATAGTTTTATGCTTGAAAACACCCAAAATGAAAGTATTAAAATCTATTGAAATTTTTACGTGTTTTGAAAGTAATCTTGATAGTATTATATTTGATTTCTGAATTGTTATTTTAGCTCAAATATTTTGTAAAATTGTTATATTACTTGTGTATATTTTATCCTAATCCTGAAAATTTCTAATAAAAACCCTATTATCCTAAATTTTCCAATTTACTATCCTAAAATCCTTAAACCTATGTTCAGAAAGAGAAAGAAAGGAAACAGGTGAGCTCGAGGAGGAAAACATAGCTCGAGGGGGAAAACAGAAAGGGAAAAGAAAGGAAGGGAAAAGTGGGAAGACGGGAAAACGGAGAACAGAAAGGGAGACAGAGGACGAGGGAGAAGAAGAGAGGGAAAGGAACAGTGCCGCAGAGCTTGGTGCCACTGCAGAGCTGCCGTCGCAGAGAAGAAAGGGAGAGGCGAACGTGACCCACGGAGGAGAGGGAGGAGCCGCCGTCGAGCCACGCCTCGTCGTCGTTGTTTGTGTATCGTCGTTGTCGTTCGCTAGGGGTGACACGCAAAGAGAAGATGCTAACCTGCACCATCGCGCCTCACTGCCTTCATCGAGCCTTCATCATTGTCGCATCTTGTTCCCGTTGCCAACAGGGTTTGCTGCCGCTACCATTGAGAGAGTGACGCAACAGAGGAGGAGTCGTTCCTCTTCCACCGCCGTCGCTGGAAACCTTAGTTGTTGTCATTCATACGAACGAGTTCGTTGTTCCCTAGTTACCAGAGTCACTGTCTATGAATCCTTTGTTGCTTTAGAATGACCTTGTCTCCGCCTTTAATGTTCCTGAGTACACTATATTTGTTGGAATCGTTACAGCTGGAACTTGTCAACGGGGTAGAGAAACGACTGCACCATCCTCTTCGTTTTGACACTGAACCTCTATTCCTAACCCTGTAACGCTCTCTCTCTTCTTCTATTTGGTATTTTGTTTCTCTGTTATGTTCTTATTTTAATTATGATAGCCAATATCTCTGTTTTACTACTGTGGTGTTGTGTTAGAACTGTCAAAATTGTTGTTGCTGCGAGCGTAACCAGAAATGGTACTACTGCTGTCGTCCCGATTGCGTTGAAATCGCCGCTGCTGCTGCCAATTTAGACTAAACAGGGATTGTTGCGTTAAATTAGCGATTGCGACATCGAGGTAGGGGGTTTAACTTAAACGATTTAATTTAAGAATGCCCACAAATTTTATTGGATAACTGCAAATAGGAATAATAGTTGTAAGTGATTGATTTATTATATGAATGTTGAATTGTGGCTGAGATTGTGATTGGAATTGTTGAGATTGTGGTTTGAATTGTTGATTTGTGATATTGATTGATTATGTTGATTGAGAATTGTTTGATGACCAATTGTTGAGAATTTCTGAATTTTGATGATTATATTGGATTGTTGTCGTTGAGTTGGTTATTCGATGTATCGTGATGGTGATGAACTTGGTTGGTAGTTGATTTGGAATTGATTTTGAGATGTATTGAGGGGTTGGATTTTGAGATACTGAACTGCCGGCTGAAAATCGAATTTTCTTGAAACTAAATAAAAACTTTGAAAGTGAATCAGTAACTCGATATTGATTGAATTGATAAGGGATTAAAAGTTATGTAAATATAATAAATGTAATTATCAAGATTTAATTTTTAAGATTTCGTATTAACTATAGAATTAGTTATGATTTTTCAAAGTTGTATTGTAAAATCTGATTTTCTGCATTACTTTTAAACGAAGTTGAAAACTTTGAAAATCTATAACTAATTTTGTAATGATCAGAATTGTATGGAACCAAGTTTAGTTTAAACTTGGGAATATGTGGAGCTGGACTAGAAAATTTGAGGCATTTTTGTTCAATATAAAATTTATGGTGAATTTTTAAAGTTAAGTCATTAAATCTGTCCTACAGCAGAAGAGTTCAAACAGGGCAGCAACTTGTTTGTCTTGATGCGATTCCTACGAGCTGAGAAACCAATTTTATTTTAAAATTTGATTAAGTTGGTTTATTGCTCTAAAACATCAGAATTTTAGGAGTTAAGGATTGGGAGTTGTGAATTTTTGAAAGTTAATGATTAAAGTTGGAAGGAATCAGTTTTCAGCAAGTTATGCCTCAACTCCCAATGCTTGTAACTCTTAGAATTGAATAGCAATTGGGTTGCAACCAAGACAAACTTGTTTCTAGATAATTTAGGAGTCTACGAACCAAACTTTAGCCTATTTGAAGTTTTTTAGTAAAAGTTATACTAGTTGAAAGATACCAAGTTTGTTGGTTTCTAAAACAGATTTTGACTTATTTTTACCTAATTTTCAAATTATGTAACTTCTTTATTAAAAATGATATTGATCTGGAGCCAATTGAGAAAGAAATTTGGATAAGTTAAGTTTAATCATATTAATTTTGAAGGTGATTGGATTTAATTTGGATTTTATATGAAATTTTAAATGTTGTATGCTGCTGCTGTTTTCTGGTTTTTAAGCACTGCAGAGCAGGCACCGTTTTTCTTCTGTTTCCAAGGCAAGATTGATCAGAAAATTATGATTTTTAGTTTATTAGAAAGCTTAATCTGAGACGGTCTTGTGGACATAAAGTTTGTGTAATTCCGAATTCATTTGGTATTTTAAAAACAAAATTGAGATTTGGTTGCCGATGTTGTTTTGATGACTACCTTGGATATGGAATTTAAGAAATAGATTTTCTTTAACATTATCAAATGTTTTTGAGAATATATTATTGTGACAATTGCTGATAAAAAGCTGGTGAAATGTTGAGAAAGAGGGAACCCGTAAGGGTCGTTAAGTCCTATTTTCAGAAGAGATCATGTCTAAATTTTTATAAAAATATAAGGATTTATTCAAAATGAATATTTAAGGCTTATTTAATAATAATAATAATTTCAGTGATTCTTTTGAGAAAAGATATTTGGTTTAAGAAGTTGTTGGCAAGGACGTGGGTTTTGTCCCACTTGTGTATTTACGACGATAAAAGAGAAAAGAGTAATCAGAGCAGAGTAAAAAGATTAGAGAACAAGCAGAGGGCCTATTGAAAGGTCATTTGTTGCACTAAGGCAACTTCAGAGATATTTATATATTCATCTGCTGCATTGAGGCAGTCAGATAGATGGTGGTGTAACCACTGAGAATGCTTTCCTGCAGTACAGATCCATATTTTATTTCTGTAAGGCAGAGGGGTTATTTCCTGCTACAGAAGTACCGTGACCACATGTTCCATTTCTGTAGTGGCAGAGGGGTTATTTCTTGTATACAGAAGGTGTGTCGGCATACATCCCTGTAGTGGCAAATGTGTTATTTCTTGCATGCAGTGGACCCTGTGGTGGCAGAGGGGTTATATCATGTACACAGGGGTATAGCCAACAGGAAAGCCATATCCGATAGATGAGCTCATTATCTGCACTAGGGCTAGACATGCATCATCTTGTTTGTGAATTATTCTCTGTTATATTTCCTGTGCTTTTATTGTGTTCCTTGTTTTGTTTGCTTGTGTTCTATTTGTCTGTTTGTATTCTACTTGTTTGTTTTTGAATTGCGCTTAGGATTAGGTATTATATGAAAAGTCATACTGCTTCAGCGAACACTTAATGAACCTATGCTTGGGATAGGCTGACTATTCATACCAAGATTTACATAAGCTAATATCCAATTCTTTTTCAACGTAATTTCAAAGAGTTTTATATAATTAATGAAAATGAATATTGTTGAACTAAATTAACTATTTACAATTTATTCTTTATGTTTACGGCATTCTCGACCTCTACTGAGAACTTGTGGTTTGGTTCTCACCCCCAAATTTTTCACCCTTTTAGTGACACAGGTTTGAAGACGCAATATGAAGCTGCAAGCGATTAGTAGGTTTTCTTTAGGGTTTTAATTGCTTTCATAGAGTCCCCTCGCTGTTATCCCTTGAGATTTTATTTTACATAGAGGGGTAGGTTTGATATATTATATTTGAGTTTCATTTGGTTTCTTTTGTATAAGAATTATTATTAATAATATTTATGTGATTATTATTACTTGTAAATCTTTAATATATGCCTTTAATGAAAAAAAATAAAATTTTCTGGCATTTTCTTAAAACTGAAACGCCAACTCGATACAAAGGCTCGATAATTAAGTAGTTAATACTAGGAAATATTACATAATGTTCTTTCTAGTAGAAATACCCTGACTTAAGCAACGTATTTTGCTGGATGGGACGTTACACTTTGCTTCAGATTAAAAGGCCCAAAACTGGCGTCCAACGTCAGCTTCCTGCTCCCTTCCAGGGGTCCAACGCAACAAGTTTTTGGCGCCGTTGTCGGGGATTGTTGAGTTTGGACAAACTGACGGATTGTCTTACTCCCTAGATCAGGTAACTTTTATTTTTGTTAAGTCCTTGATTTTGATTTTCTTCTTCTACAAAACTTCTGAAAAAAAGTTATTAAAAAGCTTTTCAAAATAATTTTTATTTTCTTTGTTTCAATTTTGTTCTTTGTTGAGTCTTTTATTTTTATTTTCTTTTTCTTCAAATTTTCGAAAATTTCAAAACCTTTTTCAAAAATATTTTTCTTTTCTTTGTTTAATTCTTGATCTTGGTTAGAGTCTTGTGTTTATGTTCTTGGTAACTTTTTGCTTCTTTAAGTCTCTGTATTTATTAATTACAACAATTTTTTATTTTTTGGTATCTTAATTTCAAAAAAATTTTCAAAAATAATTTTTCTTTGGTTAAATCTTATTTCAATTTTTCAGTTTGGTGTTTTCTTGTTGTTTTTCTTTAATTTTCAAAAATTTCTTTTTAGTTTTCTAAAAATTTTATGTTTGGTATTCTTTTTATGTTCTTGTGTTCTTTGAGTCTTTGAATTTTGTTCTTTGTGTTCTTCTTAGTCTTCAAGGTGTCTTGAGTCTTGTATGTGTTTTGATCTTAAAATTTTAAGTTTGGTGTCCCTTTGTGTTTCCCTCCAAAATTTTCGAAAATCAAGGGTGCTAGATCTAAAAATTTTAAGTCTTGTGTCTTTTTTGTATTTTTCTCTTTCATCATAAAATTCAAAAATAAAAAATATATATTTTCTATCTTATCTTTTTATTAATTTTCGAAATCTTCAAAAAAATTCAGATTTTGAATTTCAAAATTTTTATCTTATCATATCTTAGTTGTCAAGTTTTCAAAAACTCAAATTTTTCAAAAATAAAAATCATATCTTTTTTAAAAAAATCTTATCTTTTTCAAAATCTTATCATATTCTTTTCAAAATTTAAAAATTTTATCTTTTTCAAATTTCAAATTTTAAAAACTTGTTAAGTCTTGTGTCTTTTTTGTATTTTTCTTTTTCATCATAAAATTCAAAAATAAAAAATATATCTTTTCTATTTTATTTTAACCATTTTTTCGAAAATTTTAAAATAAAATTCAGATTTCAATTTCAAATTTTTATCTTATTCATATCTTAGTTGTCAAGTTTTCAAAAATCAAATCTTTCAAAAATAAAAATCATATCATTTTCAAATAAATCTTATCTTTTTTAAAATCTTATCATATCCTTTTCAAAATTTAAAAATCTTATCTTTTTCAAATTTCAAATTTAAAAAAAATATCATATCTTTTTCAAAATCAAATTTCAAAATCTTATCTTTTTAAAATATTTTTCAAATCATTTTAATTTCTTATCTTATCTTATTTTTAAAATTCAAATCTTTTCTTATCTTATCTTTTATTTTTATTTTAATCTTTTCTTAATTAAAATCTTATCTTCTCTCTCTTATTTTTCAAAACTTCCAAACTAACTCTTCAATGCCTTAATTTTCGAAAATATCTCTTCTTTTCTCTCATCTTTTTCAAAACCTCTTAACTAACTCTCTCTTCTTAATTTTCGAAAACTAACTCTCATCTTCTCTCTCTTCTTTTTAAAAACCACCTAACTAACTCTCACCTCTCTTAAATTTTTGAAAATCTCTTCTTCTCTTCCCTCCTCTATTTTCAAAAATTCAACAATTAAAATTCAGATCTTTTTAAATTAATTTAACTTAATTTTTGAAAAATTAATTAATTAAATAAAAATAAAAATATTTTAATTTATATTTACTTTTTCTATTTATACCTCTACTCTTCTCATCTATATTCATTCAACTCTACTTCTTTCGACTCTTTACCTACAATTCTTTATCTTCTTTCTTTTCTTCTTCACATCTCACTTGGAGCTTCTTGCCAATTGGCACAAAGAGCTTTCTTCTTTCCATCTTCTCTTTTCTTCTCTCTTCTTTTATTTACTCTTATCTACTATTTCTAAGGTATTTTTCCTCTACTTATTTTATTTATTTTTATTTTTATGTTTTTTATCTTCTTCTTTCTTCTCTACTTCTGACTTTAAGGAGGAGCTTCTTGTCTATTGGCATAGTCTCTCTTCTTCTTTTCTTTTCTTCTTGTTTATGACCAGGAAGAGGGAAAAAGAACCCCTCTTGACTTCTGATCCTGAACCTGAGAAGACTCTAAGGAAGCATTTACAACTAGCTAAAGCACAACACTCTAGAAGAGATCTTTCAGAATGTCTTGAACAAGAACTGGAGGACATGGCCGAACCACAGGAGGAGCCCAAAAAGGTCCTTCGTGACTTCACCATGCCTATCTTTGACTTTTATGGCAGAAGCATTGCTGTACCTACTATTGAAGCTAACAATTTTGAGCTTAAGCCTTAGTTAGTCTTTCTTCTGTAGCAGAACTGCATGTTTCATGGACTTCCACTGGAAGATCCTTATCATTTCTTAGCAGAATTCTTACAGATCTGTGATACTGTAAAGACTAATGGAGTTGATCCTGAGGTCTACAAGCTGAACCGAGCTAAGCTACGGTTGGATGCCCAACCTAGAGAGAGTCTTGACTCTTGGAAAAAGCTAGTTAATGCTTTTCTGGCTAAGTTCTTTCCGCCTCAATGGATGAGCAAGATTAGAGTGGAAATTTAAACCTTCAGACAAAGAGAAGGTGAATCCATCTATGAATCTTGGGAAAGATACAAGAACCTGATCAGGAGATGTGATGGGAAAATTTGTGGAAAAACGAATTTCCAAAATATCCAAAACTCACCGGCAAGTGCACCGAGTCGCATCAAGTAGTAAAACTCACTTAGAGTGAGGTCGATCCCACAAGGATTGATGGATCAAGCAACTTTAGTGGGTGATTAGTTTAGTCAAGCTAACATTGAGTGAATTGTGTGAAATATAGCCAACAGAAAGTAAACAGCAAGAAAAATTAAAGTGCAGAAAGTAAAGTGACTGAAACTTAAAGAACAAGGAATGTAAATTGGCAAAATCTTAAATGACAAGAGAAGTAAATTGCATCAATTGTAAAAGGGGGCTGGGTGCAGGAAAATTAAATGAAAGCAGTAAATTAGAACTCAGATCAATTGCATAAAATTTAACTTGCAGGAAATATAAATTGGAAGCAATGCAACAGAAAGTAAAAATTGCAGAGAAGAAAATTGTAGCAGAAAGATAAATCAGCAAGAAAGCTCAATTCAATTATGAAATATAAAAAAAAACAAGTAAAGATCTCAGGGGATCAAAAAGACTAGAAAACAAGTCTAGATCTCAATTCCTTCCTTGATCCAAATTGAGAATTCAATTGCAAGAAAAGTAAAGATCCAGTAGTAGAAGAAAAGAAGTGAAATCGCAAATTCTCAATGATGCAGTAAATCAAAACAGAGAGAGATCTCAAGGTGAGATTGAGACAGAATTTCCTCAATTCTTCAACCCAAGATTCAAGACAAGTGTAAATGAAATTGAAAACAAGAAAACTAAGAGGAAGAGAATTCAATTCCCTTCCCCAAGACTTAGAATATCCAAATAACTCCTAACCAAAAGCTCTCCCAAAATCACTTAGCGAAACTAAAAAGGAAAAGCTCCCTAAAAACTTAAATTCTAAGCTATTTATACACTCTCTTCAAATGATCTTCAAGCCTTGAATTGGGCCTTTGCTCTTGATGGAATTGGGTTGACAAAAGCCTCTGTTGATTGCTCTTGGAGTTGGAGAGAAACCCACTTGTGAACCGGCCCATGAACCAGAAAAGCTTGAGTAAAAGTTTGAGGTCAAACTTTGACTCAAGCCTTTCATATCAGCTTGCCTCCTTTTGCTGTCATCCACGTTTGAGCTAAAGTTTGAGGTCAAACTTTGAGCCAAACGTGGATCCCTCTTGTATGCCTCTTGGGGTGCTACTTTGTCCTCTTGTCAACGTTGCAGATTTTATGCCCACTATAGACTATTATATATGGTTGGAAAGCTCTGAATGTTAGCTTTCTAACCCAATTCGAATCACCTCAATTGGACATCTACAACTCAAGTTATTCTTGTTGGAATTATACCCCTTCAAGCTGTTGTGGCGCCAACGTTTGCCTAAAAGCTTGAGGTCAAACGTTGGTGCAAGCCTTTGCTCTTCTCCAGGGTGTTTTGTTGTGGCGCCAACGTTTGCCTAAAAGCTTGAGGTCAAACGTTGGCGCAAGCTTTTGCTCCATCCAGGGTGAATTCAACTCTTCCAAAAGTTTGAGCTAAAGTTTGAGGCAAGCTTTTGCTCAAGCTTTTTGTTCTCTCTTGCTCCTTGCCATTTCTTCTTTCTTCAACCTTCTTCAAAGCTCTTTTCACCTATCATCAATCAACCAAGCACATCAAAGCTATGCTCAAAATCATGAGATTGTTATTCTTTCATAATATATAACAATTATAGCACAAAATCTCATGAAAATGCATTAATTTATCCATGGTTGATTGAATCAAAGGAAACATAAAATTCTACCCAATTGGCTTACTTATGGCTCAAGAAAGTGCATAAAACCTTAAAAAAAACAAAGAAAAAACATAGAAAAACATGACATGATGACATGTCATCACAACACCAAACTTAAACCTTGCTTGTCTCCAAGCAAGAAAAGAATCATGCAATAGAGATTGACAATCCAAGGTAAGAAGAATAGCAACTCAATGTTCATGGCAAGCTAGTTTTCTATGCATGCTACAATTACAAAAAAGAGATGTAAACTTTGAGCCTAACCTTGACTTCTAAGTGTTTTGTTTTCAAGCATTTGGCTTGATACATAAACACCACAAGTACTTAACAAAAAAATTGCCATTGGTGAAGGCTGGGAAGGCTGGCGTTGAACGCCAGTTTACGTCGTCAATTCTTGGCCAAAGTATGGACTATTATATATTGCTGGAAAGCCCTGGATGTCGGCTTTCCAACGCAATTGGAAGCGCACCATTTCGAGTTCTGTAACTCCAGAAAATCTACTTTAAGTGCAGGGAGGTCAGAATCCAACAGCATCAGCAGTCCTTTTTCAACCTCTGAATCTGATTTCTGCTCAAGTCCCTCAATTTCAGCCAGAANAGAGGGATTCACCTTCTTTCTGTCTGAAGGTTTGAACATCAGCTCTAAGCTTGCTCAGCTTTTGAGGAGGAAAGTACTTAGAAGAGTTCAGGCTGTCTTTGGGTTTGTAAGGTTATCTCTGGATTGTTGTATTTTAGCTTCTCTTAATTTTCTCTTCAGAGTCCTTTCAGGTTCTGGATCTGCTTCCACAAGAATGCTCTTATCTTTGCTCCTGCTCATACGACAAAGAAGAAGGCACAGAAAAATAATAATAATAATGGAGATCTGCAATTGACACCAAACTTATGATATGACTCAAGACTCAAACAAGAACACAAAAATATTTTTGATTTTTATGATTTTCTAATTTTTTTGGATTTTTTTTTCGAAAATAATATGAAAAAGTAAAAATAAGGATTCCAAAATTTTTAATATGAATTCCAGGAATCTTACCATGTTAGTCTAAAGCTTCAGTCCAGGAATTAGACATGGCTCACTAGCCAGCCAAGCTTTCAATGAAAGCTCCAGTCCAAAACACTAGACATGGCCAATGGCCAGCCAAGCTTTAGCCTTTAACACGAGAGTATATTGCTCTTTGATAACAAATTGCAAGCCTCAGTTCAAAAGAATTTAGACATGGCTTTACAGCCAGCCAGGCTTCACATGCTTCATGAAACACTAGAATTCATTCTTAAAAATTTTGAATAAATTTTTGAAAACATTTTTATTTTTTTCGAAAACAAGAGAAATTTTTTTGAAAATATTTTTGAAAGATTTTTAAAAAAGTTTTGAAAAATAAAATAATCCATCAGGTACTCAGAGCCTTCAGCTTTCTCATTCTTTCCCTTTTTCTTTTCTTGCTTTAATTGTATTTGCCTCTTCAAGGTTTTCATGATTTTCAAAAAATTTCACAAAATGTCCTAGATGAAAACTTCAATTAAATAAAATTCAATGCAATTAAGCAACAATCAAACATACTAGCTTTCTAATAATCAAGGCACAAGAGACAGCGACATTTTGATTGCATAGATAAGAAGGTGTGCACAATACATTGCATAAAAGATAAGTGGCACACCAAACTTAGTGTGACACTTTTACTTGGAATTGATGCAAGTATCTTGTAAGGATTAGAACCAAATTTTTGTTGCATAGCAACACCAAACTTAGAATGCAATCCTATGTCCATTTTATTTGAAATAAGACTATATGAAACTGTTGTATGTTAAATACAATCACCAAGCCAAGAATCTTGTCATGAATAAAGCTCTCTTGGTGATGCATTAACAAACACAGTTAATAAAAGAAAGCATAAAAAAAATGTAAATGAATAAAGATGAAATTAAAATGTTAAACCAAAAGAGAAAAATAAAATTGCAGAGGCATTATGATTATGCAAACAAGTAGTGTTGCTTGAATAAATTGCATAGAAAAATAAGTGGCACACCAAACATAGAATCTTGGTGTGTCACTTTCATTTTTAATTTGATGCAATCATCCAAAAAGATTGAAAACAATTTGTTGCAAGGCAACACCAAACTTAGAATGTAACCATATGTCAATTTATTGAATTTAAACAAAGCAAAGAAAGAAAACAAAGTAGAGAAGAATTGTTACCTATGGTTGGGTTACCTCCCAACAAGTGCTCTTTTAGTGTCATTAGATTGACATGTTGTTCTTCACTTTCTTCCTCTTCTTCCAGTTTGTTAAGAGGAATGACCTCAAAGGAGGGAAGGATTCAGCTAGTGTCCCTTGTCTTGGCCTTTCCTCAGCAAGCTTCCTTTTGCAAATGGCTTGATTGAGCTTGCTTGCTGGATCAGGGGGAGGATTGCTTGTAGTTGACCTTCTTTTCTTCATGAATATTGTCCTTTGTAGCTTGGTCACAATCCTCTTCTCGGTGCCTTTGTTAATTGCCTTCACTTTCTTGAATCCAAGTCTTGGTGGTTGTGTGATTGTTGGAGTTTTATCTTCATCCAGAGCCTCTTGAATTAGTGGTTCCATGAGCCCTTCCTCTATGCACTTCTCTGCTTCAATTGAGTGTGACTTCTCTTGATTGTCCTCCTCTATTCCTTCTTCACAACTTTCCATCAAGTCCTTTGGGAGGGAATCTTCGTGTTCTATTGTCACTTTAATTAGTTCTTGTGAATGTAAAATCCTTGGCTCATGTTCCTCATTCTTCAGTACAATTTCACTTGACACAGGGACCTTTGGTTCTTGTTTTTCCACTTCCTCACCCACAAATTGGTCTTCATCCTCACTGTTTGATGGTTCTAAGTTCCCCCTTGTTTGCTCTAAGGGCCCATTCATCTTCTTGAGGATGGTTTCTTTCCAGGATTGGGGTTGTGTGTATCTTTCCACGAGTTTTCTGTGTATTTCAATGGCTTGGCATTGGCTTTCTAAAGGTTCTTTGGACCATTGAAGGTAATCCTCAACTGCTAATTCAAGAGATGAAGGTTGAGAGTAATTTTGGTGACATGGATGTGTTGTGGTGAAGTTGTGTTGAGGGGTATGGAATGAGTTGTGTGGTTGATGGGATGACTTGTATGGATTTTGGAGGAAACTTTGTGTTGAGGCATAATCAAGTGACGAAGAACTTTCAAATGAGAAACTGGGACGTGAGGGTGGATGCTCTTCCATTCTTTGGTGATGCTTCCATCCACCATGAGGATAATGATATGAATCATTTTGTTGTGGTGGTTGGTATCCCATATGATTTTCTTGCTCATCTTGTGTCTCTGAAGCAAATCTCCATGAATTGGAGTGCTCAGAATGTGTATTCTCTTGGTGATATTCCCAGCCACCATTAGAGATTGGTGATGGTGGGTAATATCCCATAAAATTTGTTTGATCATAAGATGAGTTGAACTCCATTTAAATTTTGTAAAACACAACACCAAGGAAAATTGAAATTCATATCTCAGAGATGAATTTCTTAGTGAGGCAATAACTCAAACACCTTGGTTTCAACTTAGAACAGAGAACAAAAACAAAAAAAATGCTTGATCTAGACTTCTCACCCACTTAATCATTGTTGATCTAAATCAATCCCCGGTAACGGCGCCAAAAACTTGATGTGTGTTTTTGTGGAAAACTGAATTTTCCAAAACACCCAAAACTCACCGACAAGTGCACCGGGTCGCATCAAGTAGTAAAACTCACTTAGAGTGAGGTCGATCCCACAAGGATTGATGGATCAAGCAACTTTAGTGAGTGATTAGTTTAGTCAAGTTAACATTGAGTGAATTGTGTGAAAAATAGCCAACAGAAAGTAAACAGCAAGGAAAATTAAAGTGCAGAAAGTAAAGTGACTGAAAATTAAAGAACAACGAATGTAAATTGGCAAAATCTTAAATGACAAGAGAAGTAAATTGCATCAATTGTAAAAGGGGGCTAGGTGCAGGAAAATTAAATGAAAGCAGTAAATTAGAACTCAGATCAATTGCAGAAAATTTAACTTGCAGGAAAAATAAATTGGAAGCAATGCAACAGAAAGTAAAAATTACAAAGAAGGAAATTATAGCAGAAAGGTAAATCAGCAAGAAAGCTCAATTCAATTATGAAATATAAAAAAAACAAGTAAAGATCTCAGGGGATCAAAGAGACTAGAAAACAAGTCTAGATCTCAATTCCTTCCTTGATCCAAATTGAGAATTCAATTGCAAGAAAAGTAAAGATCCAGCAGTAGAAGAAAAGAAGTGAAATCGCAAATTCTCAATGATGCAGTAAATCAAAACAGAGAGAGATCTCAAGGTGAGATTGAGACAGAATTTCCTCAATTCTTCAACCCAAGATTCAAGACAAGTGTAAATGAAATTGAAAACAAGAAAACTAAGAGGAAGAGAATTCAATTCCCTTCCCCAAGACTTAGAATCTCCAAATAACTCCTAACCAAAAGCTCTCCCAAAATCACTCAGCGAAACTAAAAAGGAAAAGCTCCCTAAAAACTTAAATTCTAAGCTATTTATACACTCTCTTCAAATGATCTTCAAGCCTTGAATTGGGCCTTTGCTCTTGATGGAATTGGGTTGACAAAAGCCTCTGTCGATTGCTCTTGGAGTTGGAGAGAAACCCACTTGTGAACCGGCCCATGAACCAGAAAAGCTTGAGTAAAAGTTTGAGGTTAAACTTTGACTCAAGCTTTTCATATCAGCTTGCCTCCTTTTGCTGTCATCCACGTTTGAGCTAAAGTTTGAGGTCAAACTTTGAGCCAAACGTGGATCCCTCTTGTATGCCTCTTGGGGTGCTACTTTGTCCTCTTGTCAACGTTGCAGATTTTATGTCCACTATAGACTATTATATATGGTTGGAAAGCTCTGAATGTTAGCTTTCTAACCCAATTAGAATCACTTCAATTGGACATCTACAACTCAAGTTATTCTTGTTGGAAGTATACTCCTTCAGGCTGTTGTGGCGCCAACGTTTGCCTAAAAGCTTGAGGTCAAACGTTGGCGCAAGCTTTTGCTCTTCTCCAGGGTGTTTTGTTGTGGCGCCAATGTTTGCCTAAAAGCTTGAGGTCAAACGTTGGCACAAGCTTTTGCTCCATCCAGGGTGAATTCAACTCTTCCAAAAGTTTGAGCTAAAGTTTGAGGCAAGCTTTTGCTCAAGCTTTTTGTTCTCTCTTGCTCCTTGCCATTTCTTCTTTCTTCAACCTTCTTCAAAGCTCTTTTTACCTATCATCAATCAACCAAGCACATCAAAGCTATGCTCAAAATCATGAAATTGTTATTCTTTCATAATATATAACAATTATAGCACAAAATCTCATGAAAATGCATTAATTTATCCATGGTTGATTGAATCAAAGGAAACATGAAATTCTACCTAATTGGCTTACTTATGGCTCAAGAAAGTGCATAAAACCTTAAAAAAAACAAAGAAAAAGTATAGAAAAACATGACATGATGAAATGTCATCAAGATGTTCTCCTGGCATGCTCTCAGAATGGTCCATCATAGGTGTGTTCTATGATGGCTTGTCTGAGATATCTACGATTCCCTTGGATAGCTCTGCAGGTGGATCCCTCCACTTGAAGAAAACACCTGCAGAAGCAAGAGAACTCATTAAAATGGTTGCTAACAACCAGTTCATGTACACTTCTGAAAGAAATCCTGCGAACCATGGAATCTCTCATAAGAAAGGAGTTCATGAAGTTGAGACTCTGAATTCCATCTTGGCTCAGAATAAGATCTTGACCCAACAGGTCAACATGATCTCTCAACATCTGACTGGGATGCAAACTCCTGCTGGCAGTATTTAGGAAGCTCTCCTGAAGAAGAAGCTTATGATCCTGAGCAACCCACTATAGAGGAAGTGAATTACATGGGAGAACCCTATGAAAACACTTACAACCCTTCATGGAGGAACCATCCCAATCTTTCATGGAAAGATCAACAGAAACCTTAGCAAGGTTTCAACAACAATCAAGGTGGTAGGAACCAGAATAGGTTCAATAACAGACCACCATTCCCATCCTCTCAAGGGAATATGGAAACCTCTAAGCAGAACCTCTCTGAATTAGTTACTCTGGTTTCCAACCTCACTAAGACCACCCACAGTTTCATTAATGAAACAAGGTCCCCCATTAGAAATTTGGAGGTACAGATTGGTCAACTGAGCAAGAGGATCCCTGAGATTCCTCCTAAAACTCTTCCCAGTAATACTGAGGTTAATCCTAGAAAAGAGTGCAAGGTCATAACCATGGAGGTAGAGGCCGAACCTGAGAAGAATGGGGTGGCATTAAACGCCAGTGAAGAAGCCTTCACTGGGCGTTCAACGCCTACAATACAGCAAGCCTAGCGTTAAACGCCAGTAATGAAGCCCTCACTGGGCGTTTAACGCCCATCCTGGAAGAAGAGCTGGCATTGAACGCCAGCCAGGGAGCACTGGCTGGGCGTTCAATGCCCAAACACCCAGCCTTTCTGGCGTTGAACGCCAGTAAGGAACCCCTCACTAGGCGTTCAACACCCACTCACCCTGAGAAGCTGGTGTTGAACGCCAGCAAGGAGATCCCTGCTGGGTGTTCAAGCCTAGAATGCTAGAGGGACTGGCGTTTAATGCCAGTCAAGGTGGACAGCAAGGGCATTCAACGCCCAATAAGCTAACAGAGTTGGCGTTGAACGCCAACCAAAGCACACCCTCTGAGTGCCTCAATCCCACTCAAGAACCCTCTAGCCCAAAACCAAAGGAAACCATAAAGACCATTGAGGTTCCTTTGAATGCACTTCTATAGTGTATGAGTTATGATGACTACTCATCCTCAAGTGAGGATGAAGACACTTAGGAAGTGCAAGTTGCTCGATACCTAGGAGCTCTTATGAGGCTGAATGCCAAGCTATTTGGTACAAACCTCTGGAAGAAGAGCCTCCACTGCTCACCAAAGAACTCTATGGTTTGGTTCAGCAAGAGCTACCTCAGAAGCTTTCAGATTCTGGACGCTTTCCGATTCATTGCACCATAGGCACTATGACCTTTGGAAAGGCTTTGTGTGACCTAGGATCAAGCATTAACCTCATGCCACTCTCAGTAATGGAGAAGTTGGGAATCTTTGAGGTACAAGCTGCACACATCTCACTAGAGATGGCAGACAAGACCATGAAGAAGCCATATGACATAGTGGAGGATGTCCTTGTTAAGGTTGAAAACCACTACATTCCTACAAACTTCATTGTCTTGGACATTGGAGAGGATGAGGATGACAGTGTCATCCTTTGAAGACCCTTCTTAGCTACTGCAAAAGCCTTGATTAATGTAGCTAAGGGAGAAATGGTTTTTCAATTAGGAGAGGACTACATCTTATTTAAGATGTCCAATCCTAATTTTTCCTCTGATAAGAAAGAGACAACTGTGCAACACCTAGTGTTCCAACCCTCTCTTTCTATGCAGAGCTTTACAGAGCCCCCAGACATCAATTCTAAGTTTAGTATTGGGCAGTCCTGAACAAGCTCTAAGCACAAAGGTACTAAGAAGAAAGTACCTGAAGGCTGGAAGGACAAGAAAGTTCCTACTGAAGACCTCTCACCTGGCATGAGAGTTATCTTCACTAACAATCCAGTCCTACCACATACAGTGAGTCGTGTCCTATCTGTAGAGCATGTAGAGCTCATTCCTGAGAGGACAGGAAGAAAATTTACTATCAAGGGAGAAAATCTGAGCCCATACTCACCTCCGTAAGGAGCTAAAGGTCAAGCTAGTAACATTAAAAGAGTGCTTGTTGGGAGGAAACCCAACCTTACTCAACCATAGTTATTTTCTTTCATTTTGTTTTTCTTTTCAATGTCAGAGTCATGATCATGTGCACCAATCAAGAGACAGAATTCACAGCAAGAGCTCATTCATGAGAGGACAGGAAGATAATTCACTGTCAGGGGCGAAAAACTGAGCCCATACTCACCTTCGTAATTGAGCTAAAGGTCAAGCTAGTGACTTTAAAAGAGCGCTTGTTGGGAGGCAACCCTACTTTACTAAACTTTATTTTATTTTATTTTTCTTTCAGTTTAGAGTCATGATCATGTGCATCAGTCTAGAGACAGAATTCACAGCAGTGAAAATAGAACACTCCGAAAAGAGTGTCAAAGTTGAACGCCAGCTAGGGTATCCCTGCTGGGCGTTCAACGCCCCATGAGGAGAGCATTGCTGGTGTTGTACGCTAGCCAGGGAGCAGCCCCTGGGTGTTCAAACGCCAATACAAAGAAGCACGGAATCTGAAATTTCCTAGCTTCTCAGGACTTGTAGGTCCCACAGAACTACAGAAGCTCCACCTACCCTACCTTCTTCTACCATACTTTGCTCGAGGACGAGCAAAACTCTTAAGTTTGGTATTGCAAAAGCTCTGCTTTGTGACTTCTACCACTCTTAAGTATAGAAGAAGAGGATGGAGCAAACTAGAGAGCATGCACATGAGCCTGTGCATCCACCTCAACAAAGACAAAGGAGTGACATAGAAGACATCAAGCACTACATGGGATCCTCAAGGAGGAGCACTGGCCACCATCATTCAGGTGGATTCGTTCTCTTCACACCCCTTTCCTGTTATTTTTCTGTTTTCTATCTGTTTATTTATCTGTTCTCTAGTTCTAGTTGCATGATCATTTGCATTGACATCTTAAAGTTGTAAAATGTTCCATATATCTCTCACCTTGCTTAAAAGAAAATTTTAATTGAAAAAAATTGAGAGATGCATGAATTTCAAGTTTAAAATAAGAATGGTTTAATTATGTTGATGTGGTGCCATTTGCTTTTGTTTTCTGAATGTATGAATAAACAGTGCATGTTTGAAGTTAAAATTTTAGAATGTTGGCTCTTGAAAGAATAAGGAAAAAGGAAAAATATTATTGATTATCTGAAAAATCTGAAAATTGATTCTTGAAGCAAGAAAAAGCAGCAAAAAGTAAAAGAAAAAGCATGTTGCAAAAGAAAAAAAATTATTATGCATGCAAAAAAGAAAGAAAAAATGGCGAAAAAATAAAAAATGAAAAAAATAGAAAAATCCATTACTGCCCAAAAATGCAAGAAAAGGGGGGCAAATTGAAAAAGTCAATAACCCTTTAAACCAAAAGCAAGGGTAAAAGGGCCCAAGGCTTTGAGCATTAATGGATAGGATGGCTCAAAGGATTAAAATCCTGGCCTAAGCAGCTAAACCAAGTTGTCCCTAACCATGTGCTTGTGGCATGAAGGTGTCAAGTGAAAAACTTGAGACTGAGCGGTTAAAGTCGTGGTCCAAAGTAAAAAAGTGTTCTTAAGAACTCTAGACACCTCTATCTGGGGACTCTAGCAAAGCTGAGTCACAATCTGAAAAGGTTCACCCAGTTAAAGTGTCTGTGGCATTATTGTATCCGGTGGTAATACTGGAAGACAAGGTGCTCAGGGTCACGGCCAAGACTCTGAAAACTGTGTTCAAGAATTAAAATAAGCTTAACTAAGGGAGTCAATAATATCATCTAGATTCTAAGTTCCTAAGGATGCCAACATCTCTGAGTTTCAATGAATAGTGAGATGCCAAAACTATTCAGAACCAAAAAGCTACTAAGTCCCGCTCATCTGATTGTAACTAAGCTTCATTTGAAACTTAGAAATTTATTGTATCTTAATTTTTTTTTTATCCTACTATGTTTTTAGTTGCTTGGGGACAAGCAATGGTTTAAGTTTGGTATTGTGATGATCGGATATTTTATACGCTTTTTGGCATCACTTTCATATAGTTTTTAGTCATTTTTATTTAGTTTTTATTGAGTTTCTATTGGTTTTAGTGCTAAATTCACATTTTTGGTTTCCACCTTGAGTTTTTTTGTTTTTGTACAATTTCAGGTATTTTCTAGCTGAAATTCAGGAGCTGGAGTAGAAGTCTGATTCAGAGACAGAGAAAGCATTGCAGATGCTGTCTAGATCTGACCTGCCTACATTCGGAAGAG
>NC_029792.2:61587186-61593595 GCF_000816755.2 Arachis ipaensis | reverse complement strand
CTCAATGGCTATGTAAAGTTGACGTCCAAAGCTTTCCAGTAATATATAATAGTTCATACTTTGTTTCGAATTAAAAGGCCCAAAACTGGCGTCCAACGCCAGCTTCCTGCCCACTTCCAGGAGTCCAGCGCACCACGGAGCCTAAGGATGAGCAACTTGCTCAGTTCTTAGTAGTTCTCAGGAAGCTGCAAGTCAACATCTCTTTTGCAGAGGTGTTGGAGAAGAAACCCCCTTATATGGCCTCTTTAAAAAGTGCTATCTCTGAAAAGACGGCCTTGAAGGAGGATAAGACTGTGGTGCTGACCAGGGAATGCAGCGTCCTAGTCCAAAAGAAGCTACCTCCGAAGATGTCAGACCCCGAAAGCTTCGTTATTCCCTGCACTGTAGGGACCATCACGTTTGAGAAGGCACTGTGCGACCTTGGCTCAAGCATTAATCTTATGCCTCTCTTTGTTATGAGGAAGCTGGGGATCCAAGAGGTGCAGCCCACCAGGATCTCAATGGAGGTGGCAGATAAGTCCCTGAAACAGGCATATGGCATGGTGGAAAACATCATTGTAAAGGTTGAAGACCTTTACCCCTTACGAACTTCGTGATACTTGACACTAGAGAGGACAAGGACAACTCCATCATCCTTAGAAGGTCTTTCCTAGCTCCTACAAAGGCCTTAATTCTTGTGGAAAAAGGAGAGCTCATTCTGAAGCATCTAAAAAGGCCTTTCCTAGCTCCTACACTGGCCTTAATTGATGGGAAGATTATATCCTATTTAAGATCCCTAACCCTCAGTCTATCACAGATAAAGGAGGTACCACTATACAACACTTAGTGTTTCAGCCCTCTCTCTCAGTTCAAAGCCTTACAGAGCCTCCAGACATCAAACCTAAGTTTGGTGTTGGGCATCCACCGCCAGCTACTGAGGAAGGAGGCACCAAGAAGAAGGTACCCAAGGGCTGGTGGAACAAGAAGATTCCAACTAAAGACTTCTCACCTGGCATGCAAGTTGTCTTTACTAGAAGTCCAGTCATTCCACACACCGTGAACAAGATCCTGTCTCTGGAGCATGTTGAATTAATCCATGAGAGCACAGGATGGAAGTTCACCATGAGAGGTGAAGATCTAAGCCCCTATCAACCTCCATAAAGGAGTTGTCCATCAAGCTAATGACGGTAAACAAGCGCTTATTGGGAGGCAACCCAACCATACGTATAGTACTTTTATTTTCTTTCGTTTATTTTAGTTATTGCATAATATTTTATTTTTCATTAATTTCCATAGTTTTTCCGTTTTTTTTTTTTAATGTTTGTGATCATGTGTAGCACCTAGAACAAAAATAGAAATACTTAGGATTGAAAACAGAACACCCTGGAGAGAGCCCCTTAAATGCCAGAACTGGCGCCCAACACCAGAAAGGGAGGAAGCAAGGGTGTTCGACGCCCATTGAGGAGTCCCAAGACTAATTTTTTGGTCCCCATAGGGCGTTCAACACCCATTCTTGGCGTTGAACGCCCCACCATAAAAAAAAAAGAGGTGCATCCCTGGCGTTCAACTCCCAAACCTGGCATTGAACGCCCAGGGGGAGACAGGCTCACTCGAGTTTGAAGCTTCAGAAGCTAGTGGGTCCCACCCAGTCCCCACCTACCCCACCTATCATTCACTCCCTTCTGTCTCTCTCTTACTTTTTCATCCTTGATTCCCACACCATACTTTCCCTCTTCCCAATACACACTCATAAATCCAATCACCTTCTTTTCCCACTAATCCCACCCACTTCAAATTCAAACTTTCCCCCTCCCCCATCTATCTTTCCCTCCCATATGACTGAACTCCAACCCTCCCTACCCCTATAAATACCCCTCTTTCTCTCCTTCAATACCACACCTTCATAATACTCTACCCCCTTCCATCTTATTCTTCATACACTTCCCTTCTCACCCACTTCTCCCCACTTGGCTGAAGGCTCTCTTCTCTCTCCCTTCTATCTTTTTCTTCTTTCTACTCTTGTTTTTCTTTTCTTTTTCTTCTATTTGCTCGAGGACAAGCAAAATATTAAGTTTGGTGCTAAAAATCTCTGCTATTTACTTTCTATTCTTAATCTGCATGGCACCAAAAACTGGAGAATCTTTAAGGAAGAGAAAAGGAAAAGCCTCCTCTTCCACTTTCGAACCTTGGGAAAACTTAATATTCCTCACCAAAGCTCATCAAAACCACTTATATAATATGGTGAGGCATAAAAAAGTGATCCTCGAGGTCCCCTTTAGGCTCAAGAAAGATGAGTATCTGGAGATCCAACAAGAAGTCTGGAGAAGAGATTGGGAAATTCTGGCCAATCCCATTTCAGCAGTTGAAACATTAATGGTGCAAGAATTTTATGCCAATGCCTGGGTCACTAAAAAGCACGACATTAGTGTGAACCCAAAGCCCAAAAACTGGCGCACCATGGTCAGAGGATAAATCCTATATTTTAGCCCGAAAAGTGTGAGATTGGCACTGCAACTGCCTCGGTTGCAAGGTGACCCACACTCTTACACTCGAAGGGTCAACTCTGACCAAAGGCTAGAGCAAGTGCTTGCGGACATCTATGTATCCGGAGCTCAATGGAGGAGGGACGCACATGGCAATCCCTACCAACTGGGTAGGCTTGAACTCAAGCCTGTGGGTAGAGGATGGTTGGAGCTTATCCAATGCTCCATCATCCCCACAAGTAACCGATCTGAGGTTACCATCAACAGAGCTGTGATGATCTACTACATCATGCTCGGGAATGAGGTAGAGGTACATGAGGTAATTCCTCAAGAGATCTACAAGGTAGCTGAAAAGGCCTTCACCCAAGCACAGATGGCGTTTCCTCACCTCATTTATTGCCTATGCAATTCGGCTGAAGTTTGCATAGGAAGAGACACCCTAATTGAGATGGACAAACCCATCACAAGAAGGAGGATGGAGCATGTCAGGAAGCCTGCACACGAGCCACAGCACGAGCCTATTCAGTCACCTCCACCGAAGATCCTGGAGGTGCCACAGGGAATGTACTTTTCTCCCCGTGACTATTGGGATCAATTGACTACATCACTAGGGGAGCTGACTTCATCTATAGATCAGCTGAGGATAGAATATCAGGACCAATCCGCCATCCTCCATTAGATGATGGAAGATCAGAGGAGCATGAGGGAGGAGCAGCTGAGACAGAGGCGAGACATTGAGGAGATCAAACGCTCCAGAGGATTCCCCGGAGTGAGTAGTAGCCGCCATCACTAAGGTGGTTTAGTTTCATTCTCCCTTCGTAAGTTTTATTTTTGTTTTCGTTGTACTCTATTTTATTATCTATTTTCTATTCTAGTGCATGATCACATTCAATATTTTATTCCTTTCTAGTATTATTTTCTTTTCTTTGTTTTGTTATAAGATATCTTATGTATCTATCATCAAGCATAAAAAAATTTATTGAAAAGAGAAGCAGTGAATTACACAAGGTTTCGAGTTATAGCATGAGTTATTCCAATTACTTTGATGTGATGGCCTTATCTTTATTTTCTGAATGTATGAATTAGCTGTGCATAATTGATATTGAAGTTAAGTATGTTGGCTCTTGAAGAACAGTGAATTTAGAGAAGTATTATTGATTCTTTGAAAAATAAAAAAGATTGATTCTTGAAGCAAAAGAAACAGTAAAATATATGTATATATATATAAAATAAAAAAAAGAAAAATAAAAGAACAAGGATCTAATGCTTTGAGCATCAATGGTTAGGATGGTCAAAATTGGCCTAAAAAGCTCAAATGAGTTGCTATTCCTAACTATATGCTTGTGGTGTGAAGGTGTCAAGAAAATCTTGAGACTGAGCATTTAAAGTCGTGATTCAATGCAATAAAGAATACGCTTAAGAACTCTGAGCACCACTGTCTGGGAATTTAAGTAAAGCTAAAATTCGAATCCAAAGGGTTCCCTCAGTTAAGTGCTTGTGGCGTTTATGTATCAGGTGGTAATACTTGAAAACAAAACACTTAGAGTCACGGCTAGGCTCAAAAGGTGCAAAGAACCAAAAGAAAAAGATATGGTCAAGAATCAAGAAAAACTAAAAGAAGAAAATCAATAATATCATCCGGATTCTAGTTCCAAAGGATGCCAATGTTTCTGAGCTTCAAAGGAAAGTGAGATGCCAAGGCTGTTCAGAAATAAAGAGCTAGTAGCCCCGTTCAATAATTGGAACTGAGCTTCATTGACAACTCTGAAAACCTGATGTATTTTTCTCTTCTAATTAGTCCTATCTTGTTTTTTGTTGCTTGAGGACAAGCAACAATTTAAGTTTGGTGTTGTGATAAATGAATATCTTATACCCTTTTTCATAGCATTTTCATAGTGTTTTTAGTTATATTTTATTAAGTTTTATTATGTTTTAGTGCAAAATTCATCTTTTGGATGCTACTTTGAGTTTTTGTATTTTTTCTATGATTTCAGGGGATTTTTGGGCGAATTTGGCAAAGTCTTGTTCAGAGACGAAGAAAAGATAGCAGATGTTGTCAATCCTGACCTCTGTGCACTCCAACGAGCATATTTTGAGCTAAAGAGGTCCAATTGATGCTGTCTCAATGGCGTTGGAAAGCTAACTTCCAGAGCTTTCCAGAAATCTATAATAGTCTACACTTCTCTTCCAGAATCACTGCCCAAAATTTGCGTTGAACGTCCACATCTGGAGTTTAACGCCCAAAGAGGAGCAAGCCAATGTGGTCCCTGAACCCAATGTCTAACGGTTACATGACGTGGAAATTGAAAGTGTTTAACCCAATATGATCCCTGAACCCCTTTTTAACCCTAACTACAGAAGTAGCGCACCACTTCTTCTTCTTCTTCTTCCCTGTTCGTTTTTTTCCCTGTTCGTTTTCACTCGCTGCATGGGTACAAAAACCATTTGATTCGTCCTTGTTTCTCTTCTAGTTCATCACCAATCTTCGGTTATCTACCAATAAAAAACTTCAATTTTCAAGTCCTCGTGAATTCTGAGCCATCTGGGTATTCTTACTTCCCTGAAAAAGGTAACATTTTTTCTTCTTTTTTGTTGTTTCAATCCCAAATTCTTCAATGGCACAAGTTGTTAAGAAAAGAGAGAACAGCAGAACTCGCATGAGCAATTTTTTAAGATATCTGCTAAAAAGGTTCATGTTCGTGAACCATCATCACCATCATGAGCTATAACAACAACAACATTGCCATGGTGATGGAGATGAAGAACAAGAGATTGAGCTGAGCCTTGGTCTTTCAATGAACGGTCGTTTTGGTGTGGACCCAACAGTGAAGAAGATCAAGAGAACAACATCAATACCTGAATTCTCATTCTTAAAGCCCCTCATCAGAGATTAAGATAATAACAACAGGAATAATAATAATCAAGATATTGGGGGGTTACTTTAATAACATGCCAATGTCTTGCACAACGAATCTGATAACAACATGTTCCCTTCCAACGAAGACAGAGGAGGAGTGGAGGAAGAGGAAGGAGTTGCAGATGTTGAGGAGGTTGGAAGCAAGAAGAAAGCGCTCTAAGAAGCAGCAAAGAAACATGAAGGCCGTGAGAAAAAAGAGTAACCGTTCTTCTTCTTCTTTCTCTGAAGATATTGCTTCTTTTGTTGATGGAAACAATAGCAATCTGGTGGAGGCTGCTTTGAATGAATTTAGTAGTTTGGGGAGAATGGCGTCGTTGAGTACTAGCGTGGCAATCCATTGCCACATCACTGTCGCCAGGAAGCAGTTTGGACAGAAAAACGGGAAGGGATCAAATAGATGTATTTTTTCTAATCTCAAGGACATAAATAGTGTAATTAAAAAGTCAGGAACCAAATCGATATATTTTGTGAATCTCAGAAATTATTTTGGGATTTAACTCTCACATTTAAAGGTGTTAATTGGCAAAACAATAACTCTTATAAAAACCCATTAAATGAGGTCGAGGGACTTCTTTTGAATATTAAATATAACTAACAGTTCATAAATATATATAAAAAAAAATTAAAAATATTATTTGTATACTAAAATTAGCCACTAAAATCAGTCACCAATGCATTTGTGCATAAATACACGTGTGATTTAATTTATTTTCAATGTGTATTTATATTTCAATATATATTTTATACTGGTAACAGATTTTGATAATTAATTTTAATGTATACGTAGCATAACTCTAAAGTATAACGGGGAATCACCGATATATGTTATACTCTTATATGGAAATCAATAGTTGCATGCGTTCTCAATTAGTGATTTTTCCACTATACGGTCAAAAACTTAAAACTCTTTACATATAAGGCTTTATTACAGTAACTAATTATTCTATCATTCGATTTTTAATATAAAAGCTGTAGCTTTTGAATGAATTATATGTTGAAAAAATCTTCTTCAAATTGGATTTAGTTAGAT
>NC_029792.2:61566985-61587102 GCF_000816755.2 Arachis ipaensis | reverse complement strand
TATAGAAATTATTATTATAAATATTTGACAAAGTTATATTTAAAATTAAAATTTTAAAATTCTAGATATTAAAATATTAAATATAATTAGTATTTATTTTAATTAATTTGAGTTTGTTGAGCGGTCATCTCATTTGTCTACTTAAACAACTATTAGGAGTTAGAATCTCGTCTTATGTGTGTAGTAATCTATTGACTAACAATAAACCCTTTATAAATAAAGCATCAATACATGGTTAGACTTGGCAGGAGTATCCGAATACGTAGGTACCTTACCCATCCATATCCGGTTGGGAAGAGTAATAACTTGACCCGAGTCGGGACAAGACATGGTCAGGTTTAGGGTGTACCCGCCCCGGATATATACATATAAACACTTTTTAGGAAATAAGATTTGCCTTAAATCACAGATTCAGTGATTCATAACTTCAGTCCATACTCTATAGCCATGCCAGAGAAACCCAGCCATCCTCACCCAGAGTCTTCTTCTCGGCTTCTTCGCAAAAACCCTCATATCTCCTGTCATCGTCGTTGCTGAGCCCATCGCTGCATATGTCTCTGTCATTGCTTATCCCGTTACCATTGCTGTTGAACCTGTCGCCACCTTTGTCCTACCAAATCCGTTTTCTTTAGGTAAATTCCTCTCTCTCTCTCTCTCTCTCTCTCTCTCTCTCTCTCTCATTATGAGTCTGTTAAGTTCTTCTTTTCTTCTTCTACAGACTCATCACTTAGACGCCATTGCTATGAGCCTGACCGTTGCATTGCAGTTTCATGTGAGTCTGTCACCGAATAAAATAGAATTTTTATTCAAGTTGGACTAGTTAGAAACAGGCATGCATGAGATCATTTTTACATGTAATTTCTAAATTTTCTCATCCAAATTTGATCTATGTGGTTGAGTATTTTAGTATGACAAATCATCGTAGTTTCGTTGTGACACTAATATGATAAAAGTTGCGGTAATTTCATAACTAATATATGAGACAGACCAGATTATTAAAGTAACTAAGGAAATAACATTCAGATGTGCGCATCAAGTTTATAAGATGTGATTATCTCAGAAAAATATATATGTATAGCTCAAGTGGAAGATTGTTAGGAAATTGTTATTTCTTAATATATTTATGGGCAATACATATATTAATTATAATCGAAAATTAACTAATTTGACCTTAAATGACTTATATAACGGTGATTTCATTTATTGTCATAAATGTTGAATTAAATAAGTTATTATTACTTTAAATTTGGATAAATGAGACAAAAATCGGAGTCACACTCAAATATAATTTGAATTATTTAGGGTTTAATGAGTGTAATGACTTCAGGATTTTGGTCCTCAACACATCAAATCCGCCACCATAGCTCTTTTCCCATAGTTGAGTTGCGATTCAGGCATTCAGCCCTATTAGAAATACAGAAGGTTTTGGTTGACTGATAAACCACTATTTTATGGTTTATATTATGCTAAATTGAGTGATTTTTCATCCATTATTCTCACGCTTATTCATAGAAATCGCATGTTTTACGTCTTCCTTCCTAATTTTGTGCTATGATTGAAAACATGTTTCTTTGACCTTAATTTTATTAATTTTAATCCTCCCTTTATACCATTCGATGCCGTGAAATGTGTGTTAAGTGATTTCAGAGATTACAGGGCAGGAATGGCTCAGAGGATGGAAAGGAAGCATGCAAAAGTGGAAGGAATACAAAAAACTGAAGGAACTGCTAAAGCTGTCCAGCCTGACTTTCTGGTACTAAATCGACCATAACTTGAGCTACAGAGATCCAAATGACGCGGTTCCAGTTGCGTTGGAAAGCTAACATCTGGGATTTCACAACAATATATAATTTTTCATAGCTTCCTCGAATATAAGCAATGCGAACGCGTGAATCACGCGGACACGTGACTTGGAAAAAATGCAATCCGCGCGAACGCATGGACGACGCTTCCGCGTGACTTTGCAGCGACCTGTACGTACCAGAAATTGCTGGGGGCAATTTCTGGGCTGTTTCTGACCCAGTTTTCGGCCCATAAAATACAGATTAGAGGCTATAAAGTGGAGAACACATTCATTCATTAACACATCTTTAATATACATAATTTTAGGTTTAGATGTAGTCTTAGAGAGAGAGAGGATCTATCCTCTCTCTTAGGATTTAGGATTAGGATTTCTCTTAATTTTAGGATTGCTTCTTCATTCCAGGTTCAATATTCCTTTAATTTATGTTTCTCTTCTACTTTTAATTATTCTAATGCTTTTACTTGTTAATTACTTATGTTGCCAAATTGGCTTATGAATTCTTCATGATAAGATTTGAATGTTCTATTTAATATAATTTGAGGTATTTTAGATATAAGATTGCTTTATTAATGCTTTTAATTTAATTTAAGATTTATTTTCCTTTTGGCTTTGGTTAAGTAATTGGTAACACTTGAGTTGTCAAACTCAGCGGTTGATTGAGAGTTGGAAACTGCTGATTGACTTGGATCCCTCTAAAGCTAGTCTTTCCATAGGAGTTGACTAGGACTTGAAGAATCAAGTTAATTAGTCCACTTGACTTTCCTTTATTTAGTAAGGGTTAACTAAGTGGGAGCAATAAAAATTCTCATCACACCTGATAAGGATAACTAGGATAGGATTTCCAGTTCTCATACCTTGCCAAGAGATTTTCTAATTATTAATTTATTATTTTTTTTGTCATTTAAATTACTTGTTCCTTATTTCAAAAACCCAAAACGAAATTCTACCTTTTCCATAACCAATAATAAACACACCTCCCTACAATTTCTTGAGAGACGACCCGAGGTTTGAATACTTCGGTTATTTATTTTTATTGGGTTTGCTTTAGTGACAAACAAAACTTTTGTACGAAAGGATTCTCTGTTGGTTTAGAAACTATACTTACAACGCGATTATATTTGTGAATTTCTTTACTGATAGAAAATCAGTTCGTCATTGACGAATATCAAAGAACCACAAGAGTCAAGCTATCTGATCTCAATTATGCTCTCGAATGAAGGGACACTTCTGCGATCTCAGTTATATTTCTTAATGATTTAACATGGATGATCTTGAGGTTGAGAAATCCTAAAATTTTCAGATAAAATAGAATTTTTATTCAATCAAATGATGATAAATAATTTTATTGAATTAAATTATATTAATGTGATCATTGGATGATAAAAAATGCTAGAAAAATAAATAAATAATATTTTAAGGGTACAAAAATATTAAATTGTCATTTTAATTTATTTTTTCAATGAACGATAATAAATATCTTGAATTAATTAAATTTTTAAAAAAATTATATACCTAAAATTATTTTATTTATTCAAAAATCTTTTGAACATATAATGGCTCAATTAGAAGTTGACTATTGAAATTGAATATAATATTTTTAAATTCGTATTTTTAATAAAAAGATGTACTTAGTTCTATCCATCCTAAATAATTCTATATTTACTATTACTTATCCATCTAACTAATTCCAACATTGACAGAATATTGTTTTTAGATGAAAAAAATTTAAAATATTGTTGTAAAAATTAAAATGACTAAAATTTATTAACTTTAGTTAGTTAAATTAGCTTAAAATATGAAAGAGATGATTAATCAAGTTAAATAAATTAGAAAATATTACTGAGCAAAGCAAAGTAAAAAATCACTTTCTTCGTTTAACTCCCAAATTAGAAATTTTAAAGTTGGTCCTTTTTACTTGACCGAAGACCTTAGAGTTACACGAAAAAAGTTGTTTAGTGGTAAACCCAAATTCAAACCCTTGAGATAGTGCTTTGTCTCTAAGAAATAATTTGAGCATTTGATTCACAGCAGTCATTATCAGAGAACACTTTCTCCATTTATCCCAAATTGGAGTTGCAGAGATTTGGAGAGGGAGTAAAGAAAATAGATTGCATGCAAATGGAAATAAATCACCTTTATCCGCTGACTTAGCTTAGCTAGCTTGCTTTGATTTGGGTGATTAGACATTAGCTTTTGTATTTTACCTTTCTCTCTCTTCCTTCTCTGGTGAATGAACAAGTGGGATGAAGCTCTCTCTTTCTTTCTGATTCTAACTGAATCATACTTGTGAACATTGGCTTTGGAAAGGTTTAGCTTGGTGGAATTTTCTTGGACATGGGTTGGATATAATTTTCATCCGACCCAGCTGATTTCTTTGCTTTATTTCTTTGAGCTTTGTTAGATAGAGAACCCACCAACAATCTTTGTTTTATTTGCTCTATCTCATTGGGCTGCTGCTATTGTAATTTTGGCCTGCAACAATAACCAAGACAATTAAAAGCTACTTGGATGTTTAACCCATTAGATCAATGTTTGTCATCATTAATTTAGTTAGTTAATTTCTTAACTCAACAAAGAACCTGTGCAAATTTAGAAGAAGAAGAAGAAAGACGAGGAGGAGAAGGAGAAGGAGAAAGAAACGGAGAAGGAGAAGGAGCACGTGATTTGAAAAGTTGTTATAACAACTTGGTTATACTTAGATAAGTATTTTGCTTGGATGTAGGGCTTTATTCTTAAAATACATAATATTAAATTGTGTGATATTTAAATATCTAATCAAATCAATTAGTTGATATAATTAATCTATCATAATGACTTGTATTTAATAAGTTAAAAAAATAAATCAAGAAACACTCTTAGAAGCATGTCACGTTAGCTTTATCATTAACAGCCTCTGATCATACAAAAGGATCCTTAAACCTGAATTAGAAAAGAAAAAGAAAAAGAAAGAGAGAAAAAAATAACAAAGAAAAGAAATAGAGTAAAGAAAGAAAATCAAGATAAAGATCAAAGATTGCAAAGCTCTAAGCATCAATGGTTAAAGAGCTTAGTTATGTGTCTGTGGTGTTGATTATCCAAGAATAGGGCTCGGATAACTAGATCCGAGGGGTGCCTCATCACCGGGTAACTTGGGCCAACTAGCTCGGGATTATTGATCAAAAATCCACCATTAAGAGTTTCCTTGAGACAAAACATTTTGAAGTCCAAAGAGGCTATGGACATCGATGGTTGAGAATTTAAAGTCTTTAACTATATGCTTGTGGTGGAAATGTATCAAGGAGTGACTCGGGTAATTAGATTCGAGGTGTGCTTTATCACCTGGTCACTTGGGCCAACTGGCCTGGAATTATCTATTGAATGCCCACAATTAAGAGTTGCCTTGAAAATGGAGCATTTAGAGTTGTCAACCCGAAAAGCTCTTTATTATAAATAAAGGATTCAAGGATCAATCAAGGTTTAAAAGAAGGGTCTCGTAATATCATCTGAGCCTTAACTCTCAGGGCTCCTCCACTCCCAAGAATGCAAGACTCATTAAAAAGGGAGAGAATTAGAGATAATCACATGGTTTTCTAAGCCCCATTCCTAAGAGAGACATCGCTTCAGGAATGATTTAACCTCCATTCATCTAATGCAATTTTTTTCTTTTCTTCTCTTTTGCTTGAGGACAAACAAAGTATTAAGTTTGGTATTGTGATGTATTCGTATCTTTAATGCTTTTCCTTTAGAATTTCAGTCAATAAACTAAGAATTCTTGTTAGATAAGCAATGACTTCATGGTTAAATGAGCAATACTTTGAGTTGGTTGAATTTATTTGTTACCGGAGAAATTGGCAAGAATCAAGGAAGAAATAGAGGCCAGGAGTCATCATGAATAAGAAGCACATGAAAAGGAATCAAACAGCGAGTTATCTGGACCAAACAAAGAGCTCCCTAAACAAACAAATGAGGGCACACACTGGCCATGGGACGTGGAATACAAGGTGTGCCACGGCTAGGATCAAACATAGAGGAATTTGAAAACAAAGAAGATTGATTGTGGAACGTGGCACTCTAGGCGTAGCACACTGGGAAAATAAAAGAGTTAATGCTTACGCGTTTAGCATGCATACGCAGAAATGTGTAAGCATCTATGGTGAGTGGATATCATTCCCACAAGAATTAAAGGATTGAGCACACAAATATCAAATTAAATTACTAACTAGATCAAATAGAACCTGGAGTTGGTGATTGTTGAAAATCCTAGAATGATTGAATGTTTGGAAACTTAAAAGTTGAATACTTTGGACAATGCTTGTTGAATTGGAAGAAATCAATTTTGAGGAATGTCTAGGGTTTTGGAGATGTTCTTGTTAACCTGATTCTAAAGTTTGTAAATTTTTTTTCACGACAAATCTAAAGTAACTAATTTTCGATGTTTCGGCTCCTCGATTTCTCTTTAATTAATTAACCGCCAATGTCTTCGTCAATCGGTTAATTAAAGAGGTTAAGTTAAAAAATCTGATTCATCTTCTCAGTGAGAAAATACAATTTTTGAGAATTGTCCTAATCCGAATTATATGTCACGTATTCAAAACTAGGATAATCAAAATCATGTATGGTGTCGCACACTTAGAAAACCATTATGTCTAGTTGATTCAAAAAGTTATGTGAAAGAGTTTTCGAGAACGATTTGAAAATCAGTTCTATCAAATCAGTAAACAAATCCAAAACGGGATTATTACACCTGTTGATGCTACTAATCCTTTAGTGATGAAGAACGAAATACTCAATCATAAACAGATTAATGCAAAGCTTTAAAATAAGGAAAAACTTAGATTAATAAACTATTGAAAGATGAACAGAGCTCCTAACCCTTTGACAAAAGTTTAGTGACTCATGGAGAATTGAAAAACAAAACAAAAGAAAGGAAGAAGAAGAGAGACACATGAGGGATCCGAAGATTCTCCCCCACGACTTGCCTCCTGTGAATGTAATTCACTTATTTATGCCTACGGCTTTTAATTCAAATTCTAAAAACTAAATATTATCTTAATCAGAAATAATTAAGATAACTCCTAATAATTCAAATCTAAAAACCGAATTAAAACAGAATTAAATTCAAATTTAATTTAGACAGAATCTTCTTCAATTTTCAAATTGAAATCAAATCTTTGAGGTTGAGCCTTGTTGAGATCAATAGTGGTGTGTAATTGGGCCTCTCTGGCATGGAAATTGGTCTTAGGTGTGTAAAATTGAGTCTTGGGCGTGCCCCTTGGCATTTGGGTGTGTAACGCCCTCGCTTGGCCCTCTTCCATGGCATGGCACGCTGGTCTTGGGCGTGGCACGCCGTGCACTGTTTTTTCCTTGGGCGCTGTTTTTTGAGCTGCAAAGGTGAGGGTCGTTTCAGACTTAAACTAAATGTCCACTATAGACATATGTATATCGTTTTGAAGCTCTAGATGTTAGCTTTCTAACGCCACTGAAACCACCTCATTTGGACCTCTCTAACACTATTTTTGATCACTTAAGTACGAAGAGGCTAAAGTTGATAGCATTGCAAATTCTGCTTTCCAGGGGTTTGCTTCTCTTAGGGCGTGGCACGCTTTTCTTACTGTGTTGCACACCCTTCCTTGATTGCTTCTAGGGACCTTGGGCTCCTTCCCAAGTTTGGCGTGCCTCCCTTCCTCGTGGCACACCAGCTTTGCATATTTAAAGGGTGTGGCACACCAACATGGCGTGCCTATATTCTTGAAGTAGATTCATGCGTATGCACAATAAGACACATTTGGAACTTGTGCGTGTGCACACCACGAGAGGCCTTTTCTAGTTGGAGCGTGAGCACCTATGTGTACATATGCACATCTTCTATTTTCTTGAAAAACTCTGTTGTGTTGCTCTTTGATCATCTTCTCTTGATTATTTGATTTTCATTTCTTTAAATCCTGTATTTTTTTTAAAAACACTTAGTAAATACCTTAGAAACAAAAGATACTTAAAATTAATATATTATAAGATGAAACTGTAATTAAACCTAAAAAAACAAAAATTAAAAGCAAGAAAAATAATTAAAGATACGAACGCATCATTACTCTTGCTCTTTTTAGAAGCATTTTTTCTAGAGTATAATTCAAGTTCTCCTTAAGTAATACATATAGTTCTACCATTTTACCACTATATCAACATTTTTGTTGATATTCCTTCCCTTTTAAAATATCTATCATTTAAAACTTTGGTATATAAATAATTTTGTATATCTCAACTTAAATTTTATCTAATACATATTGAATTGTTAATGTACAAAATCTTCAAAAGAATGGATAAAGAAGGGAATATAATTCAGGACTAAAGTCCTCCTTTTTGAAGAAGAAAAAAGGTGTTTATCTTTTTTTTCAATCCGAACACATGAAATCCTAGAGTGCTTACATGTGCAAACTTGCTCACTATTTTTTTTCCTTTTTAATATATATTTTTAGTTAAATTACATAGTTGGTCTTACACTTTAAGTGAAATTGCAAATTGGTTCCTATACCTTAAAAATTTGTAATTGAATCCCTAAAGATAATTAAAATTTGCAATTTAGACTCCGTCATTCAAAAAGTATTTGATTTAACGAAATATTCTCAATATATTCTCTATTTTAACAGAATATTCTCAACATTAAATCAACACTTTTTGACTGGCGGAACTAAATTGTAAATTTTAATTTTTTTTAGAAACTCAATTACAAACTTTTAAAGTATAGAGACCAATTTGCAATTTTATTAAAAGTGTTGGGACTAACGGTGTAATTTAACCAATAACGTGTAACCAGGATTCATGGTTAATTTGTTACAAACATGATTAATTTCACTAACTCATTGTTTACACACATGAATATACAAAGCTTTATGTTATATATATTTAATTTGTTGAAAGAGGGAAGCCAATTCCATGTCTGTGCGTAGGAAATACAACAAACAACATGCTGCAGAAAACACCAATTCCAACTGGCAATGCAGTGAGTATTTCCTGTGTCTCATTATCTGGTGTTGGAAAGAAGCAATTCACCACATTGGGATCAAATAATGCAACCGCCGCAAACACCATAACCGACATCACTGCATGCATGAAATCTATAAACCGGATGCTATATTTAGCAGCAAGTTCAGGTGGCAGAGTTGTTGATCCATCAATGATCCACAAGCCCCTGAACGTGGCAAAACCATAGCAGATGTTTCCTTTGCTGTCTCTGAAGCTATCTGTGAAGCATAGAAGGAAGCAGGAGGCGGCGCAGATAGCTACGAGGAAAGAAGTCATTGTCTTCGCGGCTGAGTCACAGTTGCCAAGGTTTGTGAATATTGGAGAAAGAAGCTGGAATGCGAGGACAGTGCCGGTTGGTAGAAGGTTTGCCAAATGTGCTGTGCTCTCAAATGTCTGGCTAATTGCTTTCTGTACAAGGTTCCGCTCTGCTTCCGGAACCTCTGTGTTTCGCAGAAGAGGGAGCTCTTCTTCATCTTTGTGTTCATTCTTACTAGGATCGTCAAATTCAAGCTTGATGTCCATGAACTAAAAGATTGAAACTAGAACCTGTAAGCTATCTCTGCTGTTCTGTTTTTGCAGCATTGTTTTTGTTGAAATGGTATATAGCTTTATATGCAGGGAAATAACGAGCTAATGAGTGGAGACACAGAGTGGGAAAAGAAAAGAAAGGAAAGTATAGGAAGGGAGGTTTGTTATTTCTTGCAAGAAACACAAACTGAAAAACTTGATGATGCAGTATATATGAACAGGATGAAGATTTAACTAAGAAGGGAAACATTCTTTTGGCTTTTAATGCATGCAAGACGGTTAGGTGAGATAAGAGATTGATTCGTCAGAACTTGTTTATGAGGGTGTATTGGGTGTGTACGCTGCCACTACAAGTACCTTGCCGGTTACATGTTGTTGCTTCAATTTGAACCGATCACTTTAAAATTATAATCTTTTCTTTTTCTGTATTTATTATAATTTGTATTTTGAAATTAATTTCACAAGATTTGAGTTTAGTGCCAGACACGCATGTTTGGCTGGGGCTGGGACCGAATGGCTGTTAAGTATTAACACCTGGCGTTAATCTGCCAAGGGCTGTGTTTTTAGGGTCACACTATGCTACAAAAATAAGTTGATACAGATTTATAAATATTTTTTTGGTTTAATATTGTAGCAACACGTGGTCTGAATTGTTTGCTTCAAGAGTCAGATTTGCAGGACTCAGCGCAGGGACTTGCTTGATTTATCCTTAACCAATACTTTATGGCTTAAAGGAATGTAGTGTGTAAGCTCAGCCTTATATATAATTGGACTGAGCTTTTGACCTGTAGATTTTGTTTGTAAGGCAAGTGAAATCCATTAAAAAATTTTCATAGCCTAAACTCTGTAGGAATATATTTTGTTTTTAATTCATTTGTGATCATTAATATATTTTACATTGAATTATCTTCTTTAGATATTCATCCAATATTGTCCTCGGACAATAACTTGACATTTTCTCCTTTTCAAATAGATGATATTATTTTTATAATTAATTAACTCATAAATCTTTTATTTGTTGGTTCTTTTATTTATTTTATATTAAAATATCCGTTCAATTATGTATAAAAAGATTAAAATATTATTTCGATTCATATTTCAAAAGAACTAAATGCTCTTTTTAATATCTTGACAAAAATCTTTTTTAGTATTAATTTTAAAAAATTA
This sequence comes from Arachis ipaensis, assembly GCF_000816755.2. Lineage (NCBI taxonomy): Eukaryota > Viridiplantae > Streptophyta > Magnoliopsida > Fabales > Fabaceae > Arachis > Arachis ipaensis. The sequence continues at coordinate 61,576,604 of NC_029792.2, read as the reverse complement.
GAATACCATTTTAAGTTAAATTTTGTGGGTATTTTAGTCTCTTAAAATAAATTAAGTGAAAATTTTAGCTTTTTTAAAACGAAATTTAAGTATCTAATATCTCTTATAATCAACAATATTAGGGTAAATCACCAAAACAAATTATTTTCTAATATTAAGCATATGTTCTACATGAGATATTGTTATATTTTTGCCATTGTTAATTTTATGTAAATCGTTGTAGCTAGCAATGATTTTATGTTTATATCACAAGAAAAACATTGAGTACCGTCAAATTTAACGTTGATTGTTAGCGACGAGATTTTCGTCAGATTTACCGGTAATAATGGCATCGAATTCGTAAGGTTTAGTAATTACCGGCGGATTTTGGAATCTAACGGTAAGTATTGGAGGGAAACAAAAATAAAATGGCACGTTCCTTACCGTTGGATTTAAAAAGACGCATTTTGGTGATTTTTTCGATGGTAAATCCAATTAGTAAAATGACGCGTTTTGGTGATCGCAAAAGTTTTACCATTAAAAAGTCCGATAATAATCGCGACGTAAATCCAAAATGCGAACTCTCTCTCTCTGGTGTCTGTTCGTCACTGCCACCACTACCGCTGCTGCGTAGCTTGTCCTCTTCGAATCGATTCTGTCTCTGCAACAATAGGTAACAGATTCAAATGCGAATATTAAAAATAGAAAATTGTATGCTTAATGCTGATGCATGTTGAAATTCGATTAGATTATATTTTGTTTTGTTAATTGAAATCTCTATATTAGGCCTAAATATTTTGTTGTAAATTGAAAAAATTGTCAAGCTGTCCATTTTAACAGATTCAAAAATGATTGAGAAATTAAGTTATATTAAAGCATATGTTGCTTAATAAGGATGCATATTTGAAAAAAAAAACCAGTTTAACCTGTTCTTCTGTTTTGATGAAAATGGAGATGGGTATTTATGTCTGATTGTTTATATCCAACTATTTTTTTAATAGATTATATCCAGATATATTTAATTTTGCATTATAAAATAATACATAAGTTAATTTTATTTTTAAAATTTATTAGATATCTTTTATATTTATTCTTTTGAATATTTTAAACAGATTAATCCATAATTCGCTAAGTTTAAGAATAAAGGACACTTATTCCCACTTAAACTCTTTTCTGTTCTTCTCTTTCGACCACTGTATCTCTTTTATTCTTTTTAATTATTTTTCTTTTAAATAAAAGAATTCAAACCCTTTTCTCTCTCTTTTTTTTTTCATCTTCCATTCTATCATCTTTGTTCCAAGATTCTCATCCCAACTACAACACCATCAAACTTACTTTTTTTCATTTACCTTCTTTCTTCTTTTCTACTCTACCTCTATTTAATGAGTTAAAAAAGCATTCAATTTTTGAGTTTCGGTTATTATTGATGCTTCAAAGTAATTATTTTACTCAATAATTAGTTATATCTCTAATTTTTGTCACTCCTATACTTAAATCCGAAATTAGAATTATTAGGTTAGAAAATTTGGGGTTTCTATCAAATTGAGTAAGATGGTGTTAACTGACAATATTATTAGCTCACAAATATTATTATTATTACTAACATATTTCTAGAGTTGTAACATTATTGAATATTATTTGGTAGTTCGGTGATGCGCTCAGAGTTGCTTCCAATTTTTTAGAACCAAGTTGTGAGTGGATATTATGTCTATAATTATTTTTAAGTGTATTATAATTAATATCCAAATTGAATCATTACTTTTAGCATTCGAAAATATTTGATTTTTATGATTTTTGAATTATTGAAATGAATACTGATTTTTGAAAAACTCATAATTTTATAAAAAAGAAATACACACGAGACGATATTCATATATTTTATAAAGCATACATATTTTTTTATTTGATTTTTTTATACTTTAATTAAATTTTTAGTATGCATTCTTATATATTATTTATCATGATATTTAGTAATATATTACAAGCATTAGAGATTTGTTATAAGTGAATTGGTTTGGATTAGTTTGGGAGTCTTTAACTAGAAAATTGTAGTTAACAATAGTTATCACGTTAATATAGATGCATCTGACTCAGACCTTAACTAGCGAGGATGTTGTTAGTCCAACATGTAGACCACACGTTGAATTTGTTATATTGTACGGACACACTAGAGGAAAGACCTACCCTTAGAGATGGAACCGCCCAAGTGTATGGCATTTGATTTGATTTCACTTTTAGAATGAGAACTCTCATTTCAGTTCATTCGTTTAATTACTTATTTATTTATTTGCGTATTTATCTAATATGAATTTCTTATAGCTAAAAAGAAATATAACTTTCAAGGTGAAATTTCGTCGTGTGTGGATTATAGATATAATGTTTGCTCACTGAGTTGCAAAACTCACCTATCATATTCTCATATTTTTCAGATACAGGTGTTAATTTAGGTTTTATTCCATCCGCTCCACAGTAGGTCTTAATCATTTCGGTGAGTCCATCTTCTATCCAAGAACTATATTTACATGTAATGAAACGTCTGCACAAAAATTTAAATTAGGTCGATATTCCATATGTCACATGCAGGGTCCTCATGTGTGTCATGTTATTCTGGATCTCCAGCTATTTAGATAGTAATTATCTTTTAGTTATGTAAGACTTATGGAGTCAATTATATGCTTTATTTATCAATTTAATATATATGATGCAACTTTTGACATGTTTGGTTGTGGATAAAATTAGAATATGATGTTGTTGTCTTTGAAAACGAATGTTTATTATCGATATCGGAAGATAATATTCATGTTGGCAAGGTTCTAGGAATAGATAAGACTTTGTCCGTTTTTCTGTAAATTTGGTAAATTGACTTGTTAAGAGACTTGTCCCTTGAGTGCTAGTCATGACTTGGTTCGAGTCATGACATATATAGTCAAGCGAGTTGAAACCTATTTTGGCCTCTGAAATTTTCACCAGGCCTCAATTTTGACCCCCAAATTTTTAGTTACACAATTAACACCCCCAAATATTGGATCGTTCCTCACGTTTGTCTCTGCAGTTATCTCCATTAATGGAGATCTGATGTGACACATTAAGTTGATGTGGTGTGCATCTACGTGGCAGCCAGCTTGCCAAAATGGATGCATGATGAGTGAAAGATGGGGCAAAATTTGAATCCACTCAATTTAACCCCTCCATAGATATTAAAACCCTAATTTGCAGCCCACTTTTTTTCCAAAATGTTCGAGACTTTGCTGGAGAAATAATGAGTTTAGGAAGCCAAGCTATAGAGAGTTCTGCACGATCATGTTCTCATGGGGCTTCCATGAGGAACCTTACTCGTGGGAGATCAGGAAAGATTCCTGATTGGTGTGGTTGTGGAATGCGTCCAGTGCTGCGATGGTTTAGGACGAATGCTAATCATGAGAGATCCTTTTATAGGTGTCCAAATTATAATGTAAGTTCTCAGTGTCTTCTTCTTCTTCAATGTGTTACAATTGGTACTTTTGTTTGATGAGTATGCTTAAAATTTTTTCTTTTAGTTGGTTGATGTGAAATTGACAGAGTTCTGGGAGAATATGGTGTAGTTTCTTTATATAGGCAGACGCCGAAGAATAACAGGGCTTAGTGGGCAAAGCACAATGTACAAGCAATGATGATAGTTGGAAGATGAATATAGCATGGAGAATTACTTCAATGGAAGTTGAAATTAGGTGTTTGAAACTATGGATTAGTATTTTAAGTTTGATTATTTGTTTAGGTGTGTTTGTGACTGTTATATATGGTGTAAGTATGATTAAATTTTGATTAAAAATGTGGACCTAAACGTGTATATGTTGAGGGTGAATGAAAGCATTATATTCAGCAATTATGAAAAAGAAGCATGTGTTAGATACTCTGGTACGTATGTAATGTTGCATCAGTGAAGAAGTAAAACTAAGTATTAAACATACTGGTACCGTTCATAAACTTGAAATAAAGTCTCTACATTTAGGGTACGAAAAAGGGTATTCATAGTCAATATCCAAAGGCATTGCTTGCCAATAATTGAACAAATAACCAGAAAGTTATGAACAAAATACATCCAAAAAGTCTTCAACAAAAAAGCCAAGTATTTGGACACACATAACCATGTTTCAGTGACACAGGATAAACATAATTAAGAAAATAACTACCCTAACTATAATAATCCATCACTGCTAAATATCATTCACTTCTTCCTAGGAGGTTTGAATGTTGGCTTCACTCCTGGTGTAGGGACAAATTTCATGACTTCAGCCATCCTTGAAGCTGTTCCCGAACATGCTCCCTGCAATGGGTCAACACTTGCTTATCCTGGGTCTGGAGATGCTTTCCTCTTAAGTTGTAATTTGTTGGGCCTTGTTGCAGGAGTTATCTATAGTTAACTGAGTAGAATATAAGAACAAATCAATTTGATACACAAATAAACTAAACAGATATTTAACATAAACCTTAAACCCACAAATAATAGGACAAATGGGATGGTTACTTGTTCTTGTTCTCCATTATCTGGTAGTGAAAAGGTGTCTGTGATAGCACAATCTCTGAAGGAGCATTAGCATTTGTTGGGGCCTCAAAAGTAGCAACATTAGTGGCTGGAGCAGGGTCATCCTCTCTTTTTCCGTCTTGTGTAGACTGGCCCTCTATAGTTTTATTTGCATTAGAACCCTTTTCTTTCTACTTAGCTATTACAGCTGCTGTAGCAGCTCCAAGGTTAGCTGCAATTAGGGGTGGCAAACGGGCCTTAATCCACCGGGCCGGCCCGTGTAACCCGCCAAAAAAGGCGGGTTGGGCTGAAAATTTGGAATCGCCGAAAGACAAAAGCCCACCTAACCCAAACCACTTAAACCGTGGGCTTTGGCGGGGCGTGGCGGGCTTCCCCAGCGGGCTGATGCTTTTTTTATAAGGAATGAAGATATAAGGGAGAGAGTTGGAGTAGCACCCATTGTGGAAAAGATGGTTGAATCCAGGGGTGGCAAACGGGCCTAAATCCGCCGGGCCGGCCCGCATACCCCGCCAAAAAAGGCGGGATAGGCTGGAAATTTGGGACCGCCGAAAGACAAAAGCCCGCCTAACCCAAACCGCTTAAACCGTGGGCTTTGGCGGGGCGGGACGGGCTTCCCCGGCGGGCTTAAGTTTTTTTTTTAAGGCTGAACCCATGAACCCCCCTACCCGACCCGACCCAATCCCCATTCCCCAGCGAAACAGCCGAAACCCTAATGAATCCCCAAGACCTAATCCCTAATTCCAGATTTGCAGCTTCTTCACTCCTCAGTTCCTCGTCAGTACTCAGTCGTCTCCAGTCTCCTCGACAGCTCTCAGCCTCTCACTTGGTTCCTCAGTTCCTCAGTTCCTGCGTTCCTCACCGTCAGTTCCTTAGTTCCTCACCGTCACTCTCAGTCTCTCATTCAGTCATCCTTAGCTCCTCACCATCACTCTCAGTCTCTCACTTCCATCGTCCATTGACCTCAGCTCGAACTTCAGAGTTCCGTACTCACCCCTAACGGTCCCTGAGTCGGAGTTAGTTTTTCACCGTCGATCTTCGGTCGTCGTGGCCTACTGGGTTATAGCCAGCGCTGCTGCTCCATCTGGCCGTCGTCGCTGCTGCCTGCTGGTCTCGGTCCTGGGCTCCTGGGTCTTGTCCTCTGACTCTGCTGGTTTCGCTCTCCGTCACGGCTGCTCCTCGCCTCCTCTGTGGCTCTGTCCTGGTCCTCGCCTCCTCTGGTTAGTTTTCTGGCTTAGGGTTTGAGATTCATCAATTTAGGTTTGTTTGTTGTGTTTTGTGCTGTTTGATATAGGTAAATTAGGGTTGATATTTGGTTGAGTTTTGATTATGGTTGATATTTGGTTAAATCTGATTATGGTTGAGTTTTGATGATGGTTGATAATGGTTGATATTTGCCTATTTGGTTAAATCTGATGCAGATTTAGAAATTGTTTCTTATTTTTTGTGTTGTTTGATAATGGTTGAGTTTTGAATATGGTTGATAATGGTTGATATTTGGTTAAATACTTGAATCTGATGTGGATTCAGAAATTGTTTCCTATTTTTTGTGTTGTTTCATAATGGTTGAGTTTTGATTATGGTTGATAATGGTTGATATTTGGCTGAATACTTGAATCTGATGCGGATTCAAAAATTGTTTGCTGTTTTTTTTATGGTTTGCTAATGGTTGAAAAACCTAGTTTATATAAACAATTTACATTTACTTTTATTTCAGGAAATATGAATTCTGAAACTGTGAGTAACCTTGTTACTACTGGAGTTGGTTCTGAGGCTGCTCCGGTCGAGGTTGATGAACCTAGTTCGAAAAGGCTGAGACCAGCAACCTCCGGTGTTTGGAATTTTTTCAAAAAGCTTGGTCCAGATAAGGATGGAGTAGAACGTGCTGAGTGTAAAGGATGCAAGAAAGTGTTTAAAGCTGGAGGTAAGCGATATGGCACTTCTACTATAAAACGGCATCTTGATAGTTGTACTCAAATTAAGCATGAAGATATTGGTCAGACTATAGCAGAATTACAACTTAAAATGGGTTCACTTAAGATTGATTTAGGAGTGGCTAGAGATATGTTTGCTGGGTATGTAGTTGTTGGGAATAAGCCTTTTAATATGGTTGATGATAGGAGATTTAGAAATTGGGTGAAATATATTAGTCCAACTTTAAAACTTCCTTCTAGGAATACGGTTAAGGCTGACATAGTGAAAGTTCACAAGAGAGAAGCTGCGAAACTTAAAAAAATTTTAGTTTCCATTCCAAATAGAATTTGCTTAACATCTGATCTTTGGACTTCCAGTACCAATGAGGGGTTTATATGTTTGACTACACATTTTGTTGATGAGAACTAGAAATTATAGAGTAAAATTCTCAATTTTTGTCATATGCCTCCTCCTCACACAGGATTTGAATTGTCTTCTAAAATCTTTACGCTTTTGACTGAGTAGAAAGTTGATAAAAAGATTTTTTCCATTACTTTGGATAATGCTTCTTCTAATGATACTTGTGTTGAACACTTGAAAAGTACTTTGGATGTGCATGGTTCATTGTTGTGTGGTGGTGAATTCTTTCATGTTCGTTGCTCTGCTCATATTTTAAATCTTATTGTCCAAGATAGAATGAAAATATGTGGTGATGCAGTGTATAAGATTAGAGAGTCTATTAAGTTTCTGAGAAAATCTGAAAGTCGAATGGTTAAGTTTAAAGAATGTTTTGAAGATATTGAGGGACTTGAGTATACGACTGCATTATGTTTAGATGTTCCTATGCAATGCTTGCAAGTGCTATTCCTTATAAGAAAGCTTTTGAATTGTATAAAGTAAAAGAAGCTGGGTTTAGGGAGTATTGTCCTTCATCAGATGAGTGGAGAAGAACTGAAAAGATATGTGATTTCTTGTTACCATTTTACGAAACTACCAAGTTGATGTCTGGAACTTCTTACCCAACATCCAACTTGTATTTTTTACAAGTTTGGCAAATCCAGCTTATTTTAATGAATAGTTTGAAGAATGATGAAGTGCTTATAAGGAACATGGGAGAAAAAATGATGATTAAGTTCAAGAAATATTGGGAAGAATACAGTGTTGTTCTTGCATTTGGGGCAGTTCTTGATCCTAGATTTAAACTCAACACTTTGGTTCATTGCTATAATGAGATTGATCCTATTAGTGCTAAAGACAAAGTGGAGCATATGAAGAGTAAGTTATACAAGCTTTTTGAGGTTTATGACCAAAATTCCTCTACAACTGTAGAGAGTTCTTCCCAACTTTCAAGTAATTTTTCTCAAGCAACATCTTCTGCAATTGAAACTCAGCTTATTAAAATTGTTGGTGTAAGTATTTTTATCTACTTGATTATATGTATTTTTAATTTTTCATGCTTTTTGATTCATATATTGTTTGTAATGCAAAGGATTTGATGTCCCGTAATCAAGAAGTTGAAGTGAAAAGTGGAAAGAACCAACTGGATATTTATTTGAGTGAGGCAACATTATTTTGCAATGATGCAATCATTGATGTTTTGCAATGGTGGAAAGACAATCATCATCGTTTTCCAACACTATCACTAATGGCACGAGATTTGTTGAGCATTCCTATTACTACCGTGGCTTCAGAATCTGCATTTAGCATGGGTTCTCATGTTTTGAATAAGTATAGAAGTCGTTTGTTGCCAGATAATGTTGAAACTATGATTTGTACTCGAAATTGGATACGTGGATATGATGATTTTGGTATAATTATATTTATGACATACAACATACTTGAGTGATTTTGAACATTATTATGTACTATTTTGCTAATATATTTATTTACTTTTTTCTAGAGGAAGATAAAGATCAGGAAGATATTGCAAAAGGAGAAGGCTATTCTTCAGGAGTTGGTTCCAATGATGTTATTGACTTATATGAAGATGAAGATGAAAATTAAGTGTATTGAATTAAGTTTAATTTGCTTTGAAGACTATTTATAATTATGTTTTTGGACTTTGGATTATATATTTATTTTGTCTATGGGACTATTTATAACTATGACTTGAGTATTTTGGATAATTGGATTATGTTTATTTACTTTGAAGACTATTTATATACTTTGAAGACTATTTATATTTAATATTTGTATTTATATTGATTTAAATTGAAGATATTAGATATGTTCTTATAAAAAAAAACAATTAACTAGGCGGGCTTAGCCCGATTTATATTGATTTAAATAGAAGATATTAGATATGTTGTTATAAAAAAAACAATTAATTAGGCAGGCTAGGATTTTGGGACCGCCTGAATAGGTGGGGCAGGGCGGGCTTCCCCGCCTGACACCCCTGTCTGCAATCATGTATGAGTTCAGCTTGGCATAATCTTGAGAAATAGTAATTCTAGTGCATGTGTGACTACCATTGTACTGTCTTATAACCCAACAAAACTTTTTTTTAATAAGCCTAGCCATGATAAGTCAATCACAACTTGTTTATATTGTACACACTTTATATAAAATGTAGTTAACTCAGATTCACATTCCCAATAATCCATACCCCTGCAAATGGTATAATTTTTAATTGTCACAATCACAGTTTCTCTAAAACTGAACTCCATGCCATTGATAAATTCACCGTCTATAATAATAATAAGGTCTCACCAATAACAACAAAAAATAATTCTTTAATCAATAATACTCTACATCCATATAAAAAATGCATCCAAGTTATCCAAGCAATATTGGTCAGACGCGCTCCCCTCCCCCCTCACTCGTTTGCCATACACACGCTACATATAACATGCTGCAACCTAAAGCTTTACTCAACGTAAACCCTTCTTTTTCTTCTTCTTTACTGATCTGTATTGCCTTCGTCGTTCTTCTCTGGTCGCGTTCATTTTCTCTTTTTTTTTCTTTCGATCTAGTTACGTTGCATTTATCTTCTTCCTATTCTTCTTCGTTTTCTTCTTCGATCTGCACTTCTGAATCGAAACAATGAATGACTCAACTTCAAATCAGTTGAATGTGAGTGATTTGGATTATTCTTCTAAAACGAATCAAACTAACAAAGTTGGATTATTCAATTTTGAATCGAATTGAATGGAATGCAATTGCTAATTTGAATTGAATTGAATGGACGGAGGTGTACTGAATTGAATT
>NC_029792.2:61557796-61565709 GCF_000816755.2 Arachis ipaensis | reverse complement strand
AGTAACCTTGTTACTACTGGAGTTGGTTCTGAGGCTGCTCCGGTCGAGTTTGATGAACCTAGTTCGAAAAGGCTGAGACAAGCAACCTCCAATGTTTGGAATTTTTTCAAAAAGCTCGGTCCAGATAAGGATGGAGTAGAACGTGCTGAGTGTAAAGGATGCAAGAAAGTGTTTAAAGCTGGAGGTAAGCGATATGGCACTTCTACTATAAAACGTCATCTTGATAGTTGTACTCAAATTAAGCATGAAGATATTGGTCAGACTATAGCAGAATTGCAACTTAAAATGGGTTCACTTAAGATTGATTCAGGAGTGGCTAGAGATATGTTTGCTGGGTATGTAGTTGCTGGGGATAAGCCTTTTAATATGGTTGATGATAGGAGATTTAGAAATTGGGTGAAATATATTAGTCCAACTTTGAAACTTCCTTCTAGGAATACGGTTAAGGCTGACATAGTGAAAGTCCACAAGAGAGAAGCTGCGAAACTTAAAAAAATTTTAGTTTCCATTCCAAATAGAATTTGCTTAACATCTGATCTTTGGACTTCAAGTACCAATGAGGGGTTTATATGTTTGACTGCACATTTTGTTGATGAGAACTGGAAATTACAGAGTAAAATTCTCAATTTTTGTCATATGCCTCCTCCTCACACAGGATATGAATTGTCTTCTAAAATCTTTACGCTTTTGACTGAGTGGAAAGTTGATAAAAAGATTTTTTCCATTACTTTGGATAATGCTTCTTCTAATGATACTTGTGTTGAACACTTGAAAAGTACTTTGGATGTGCATGGTTCATTGTTGTGTGGTGGTGAATTCTTTCATGTTCGTTGCTCTGCTCATATTTTAAATCTTATTGTCCAAGATGGAATGAAAATATGTGGTGATGCAGTGTGTAAGATTAGAGAGGGTATTAAGTTTCTGAGAAAATCTGAAAGTCGAATGGTTAAGTTTAAAGAATGTTTTGAAGATATTGAGGGACTTGAGTATCATTATGTATTATGTTTAGATGTTCCTACTAGGTGGAATTCACTTTATGCAATGCTTGCAAGTGCTATTCCTTATAAGAAAGCTTTTGTAAAGTAAAAGGTAAAAGAAGCTGGGTTTAGGGAGTATTGTCCTTCATCAGATGAGTGGAGAAGAACTGAAAAGATATGTGATTTTTTGTTACCATTTTACGAAACTACCAAGTTGATGTCTGGAATTTCTTACCCAACATCCAACTTGTATTTTTTACAAGTTTGGCAAATCCAGCTTATTTTAATGAATAGTTTGAAGAATGATGAAGTGCTTATAAGGAACATGGGAGAAAAAATGATGATTAAGTTCAAGAAATATTGGGAAGAATACAGTGTTGTTCTTGCATTTGGGGCAGTTCTTGATCCTAGATTTAAACTCAACACTTTGGTTTATTGCTATAATGAGATTGATCCTATTAGTGCTAAAGACAAAGTGGAGCATGTGAAGAGTAAGTTATACAAGCTTTTTGAGGTTTATGACCAAAATTCCTCTACAACTGTAGAGAGTTCTTCCCAACTTTCAAGTAATTTTTCTCAAGCAACATCTTCTGCAATTGAAACTCAGCTTATTAAAATTGTTGGTGTAAGTATTTTTATCTACTTGATTATATGTATTTTTTATTTTTCATGCTTTTTGATTCATATATTGTTTGTAATGCAAAGGATTTGATGTCCCATAATCAAGAAGCTGAAGTGAAAAGTGGAAAGAACCAACTGGATATTTATTTGAGTGAGGCAATATTATTTTGCAATGATGCAATCATTGATGTTTTGCAATGGTGGAAAGACAACCATCATCGTTTTCCAACACTATCACTAATGGCACGAGATTTGTTGAGCATTCCTATTACTACCGTGGCTTCAAAATCTGCATTTAGCATGAGTTCTCATGTTTTGAATAAGTATAGAAGTCGTTTGTTGTCAAATAATGTTGAAGCAGTGATTTGCACCAGAAATTGGATACGTGGATATGATAATTTTGGTATATTATATTTATGACATACATACTTGAGTGATTTTGAACATTATTATGTACTATTTTGCTAATATATTTATTTACTTTTTTCTAGAGGAAGATAAAGATCAAGAAGATATTACAAAAGGAGAAGGCTATTCTTCAGGAGTTGGTTCCAATGATGTTATTGACTTATATGAAGATGAAGATGAAAATTAAGTGTATTGAATTAAGTTTAATTTGCTTTGAAGACTATTTATAATTATGTTTTTGGACTTTGGATTACATATTTATTTTGTCTATGGGACTATTTATAAACGGGACGGGGCGGGCTTCCCCACCTGACACCCCTAGCTGCAATGTCATCAGCTTTTCTGTGGGAGCAGCTTCTCTTCGTGTGACCTTTTGTCCCACAATAAGTACAAGTAAACTCCTTGTACTTTCTAGCTAGTTTTGTTGCTCTAGTCTTACTCTTCTTACTTTCTGAAGGCTCTTCATCTACATCCTTCCGTCTTTTCTTCTTCAAAGGACCTGGCTTCCTCCGAATTTTGGGAGCTTGAGGCCTACTACACTGAGAATTCTTCCACATTTCTTGTCCAGGGATAGAATTCAAGGAATGATTATATGTTTCTCTATATGAGTCATGGTCAACCAATTGTGACAATAGTCTTCAGGATTTTTATTGAGTCTAGCTATTGCAGCACATGCGTGGACACATGGCATGCATGAAATCCAGTTTACATCCAATCAGAGAGAATGTTCAACCACAAACAGTTTATATACAATCAGAGCAGAATTTGTTCCAAACTAAACTGTATGCCTAACACATTTATTTCACCCAAAGACACAATTCCTACAAAAGTTGACAATCACAACTAAAATGTATATCTGAAATATTTTATAACTACTAGCAAATAAGTAAAATAACACTCTTATACCTGTGATCTACCAGAATCTGCATGTGCATATCTACTTTTTCAAATAAACAACCATCTTTGTTTGCCACCCACGAATCTCAAATTTCTAATATCCATCATCACCACACTACACTGGATGTCATTTTTGTGACTCCTTCCTTATCCTCTCTAGTCTGCTCTTCTAAATAGGAGGTAACCTGCTAATGTGGTGTTACAGCTTCACTTTATCTTTTATAATTGTTCTCATCACGAACATGCGTACTTCCTCCAGTAGAGTGAGTATAGGCTTTTCCCTATACTCTTTTATCCTTGCATTGAAGACTTCGCATGCGTTATTACAAATGTTATCGAGCTTCAGAGCATGGCTAAAGTATGCCTTGGTCCAACTTTTCTTTGACCATGTGTTCAAGTAAGCCCAGGCATTCTCGTTCTTTCTCTTTAGCTTCTCCATCTTCTGCTCAAAGCCATGCCTAGTTGTCTCTCTTTCACATTTTCATAACATGATTCTTCACTCTTGCTCTTTTCATTGCTTGTTAAAATTCTTTCACATGTGCCACACACAAAATCTATGGTGCACTACAAGCATCAATTCACAAACTGCTGGAATTAACCCCTGCCATAATATGCAACACAGTTAGCAGTTAATGTTATTGAGCCCCAATGTTATTAACCCCTGCCATAATATGGACTGGGTTACAGGTGAAGAGTTGGTTTAGGCTGTCTACTTTGACTTGGATTGGGCTGGAGGTCCAGAGGTAGGCTGGGCTAGATGATTTGAGGTGGGTTGGGCTTGAGGTTCAGAGTTGGGCTGCCCTGGGGGTGTAGATTTTGGTTCAGGGGATGTGAAAGTATTTTGTCCAAAAGGTGTGTTTGGGATACATGAAGATGGATTTGAGGTGGTGTCAGATACAGGGGTTTTTGGATTGGGGGTCATTGGGATCAGTTGTGGAACCTCATCACCTTTAGGTTCAGAAATTCCATGCTCAAGGTACACATAGACTACACCTTCATTATTATTTGCATGAAAGCACATCTCCAACAACTCCTTGTCATGTGAGAGTGCTCTTAATCTAGTCTTCAAGGACCTCCCAGCAGCTAGCCACCAGCACTTCTTCAAATTGTCATATCCAAGAACCTTGTAGTAATTTCATATTGAGAACACGTCCATTGTATCTTTCTCTAGTCCAAACAACTATTCAATATGGTTTCTGACATACACCACTTCTCCATCTTCCTTCGTCTCAAAACTTTCTCCATGGTGGATGACAATTGTTATATCATCATCCATCTACATTGTAAAATAACAAAAATCTCAATAATGATTTCAAAAAACAAAACATACTAGCTTAACTCAGTTCAAACTCCAAACAACAAAATAGAGCATCATTGATTTTTAAACAACAAATTTTTTAAATACAAGCAATAACACACATATAATAACAGACAACAAAAGATACAAATGACATTCTCTTTTAGCAACAAAAACAGAAAACAAACCCTAGCATCATTCACATGCAACAACTTCCAATGCCCTAGATATAAACAACAACTTGTTTCGACAAAAAAAGTGTAATACAAAAACTGAAACAAAAGCCAAGAATAGAGTATCAACAAATTTGTAAAAAAAAAAAACTTCACTTCTTAATCTGATCTTCGCCGTTTCTTTCTGCGGCAATACTACTTGTTCAACAACCTCACCCAACAGTCCAATACACGACGAATGTTACTCTAATTCTCCTTTCTCACAGTCAAGCATGCGAGAAGAACAAAAACGTGGAGAAGAAGAATAGAAGAAAAAGAATAAACTATTTTAAAAATAATAAACTTTTATTTTTAGTTGAATCATGACCCGAATCTGACCCAAAAATAATGTCAAGAAAAATAACAAACTCAAATTCAATAAAATATGTTTTGGGTCTAAAGTGGATTTCGAGTTGGACTTTGAATATCCCTACTAATTTCTAAAGTTGACGAAAAAAAAATCATAATAAAAAAAATTCGAATTCCTAAGAGAGAGAGAGTAGGAATACAATAGGAGAAGGACTTGAGATGAGTGAATGGTGCGACAACATATGGTAAAGGGCTAACTTTGTTGGGTGACGCACCTCAATATATCATATACAGTTGGTGTTGTTGCCTCTGCTCCCAAGAGCTTCTTCGGCTTCTACTACTTATACGAAATTTCACAATTTAATTTGTTACAATCTATTTAAGAAAATCAACCCAAGACATATATATACATAATATAAGTGATAATTTAATATGTCATTAGATAATAATCTTTTCTTCTAGCTAGCTACAAGATCCCTTAAAATATTTAGAGTAAAATATCATTTTTGTCTCTAATGTTTGGGGTAAGTTCTATTTGTATTTTTAACGTTTAAATCGTTATATTTGTATCTTTAACGTTTATAAAAGTGATTCAATGTTATCCTACTATCAATTATACTAACAACTCAGATTATATTTTTCAATTATTCTCACTTGGATGTATTCATTCTCAATTAGGTCTCACTTGGATATGGTCGATTTTAATATTATACTTACTATTTGTGTTTAAATTCAATTATGTCCCTAAAAAAGTGAATTATTTAAATGTTGTAGGAATTAGTTTCAACATTTGATGAACTATTTTTTGAAATAGATCATCGATTCTATCCCAAACATTTGTATTTTAACTTCAAAAAGAGATTTTTAAAACTCAAACTAAAGCGTTCAAGTAGAATTACCCCAAACGTTAGGGACAAAAACACTTTTACAAACGTTAGGAATACAAATAGGATGATTTAAACGTTAGGGATACAAATAGAATTTACCCTAAACGTTAGGGACAAAAACGATACTTTACTCAAATATTTAATATATGCTTTATAGATATTGAAGATGTTTCCGCTGTCAATAGCGTTGGACAGAGCTAGTAGTGGAAGATTGGTGATAGAGATATTTGTTTGAGTAATTAGAACTTTAGAAGTTTAGAGTTTAGGATTATATTATTATGGTAAAATTTAAAGCATGATGCATGCTACATGGTTGGTCAGGATTTGATTAAGAGGACATTTATCATTACAAGATTATATGGCTATGAAAATCATAAAAGAATAGTACCTTAAACCTTAATCATCGATCCGTCTATTAAAGATTAGATGACCTTCTTTTATTGGCATGTAAAGGACAAGGGTTAGTGTCAAGAGTAGTTAGAAGTAGTTGTGGTAGTTGAACTAGATAGGGAAAGTCTGTTATATACTTAGGATATATATACTAATTTGTTGGCATATCAGCTGATATATTATCACGATCTGGTCTGGCGTTTATGACCGGCACTTAAGAGAGTCATTCTCAATAAGTCTTAGAAATAGATTTCATAAAAAAAAAAAATTAAATAGAATTTTTTACAATATTATTAGCACATATTCAGATATCAAATTTAACTCAAATTAGGCATACTTACAGAAAATTCTAGTTTTTAGATTTACAGCAAAACATAATTTAATAATTCTATATAATTTTTAAGATAATAAGACCATAATATATAAATGTTTACAAAACAAATTATCTTAAATTACTGAGGTCGTCAGATCTTCCTTTGTCGTATGGGGCATTTTAACAAATCTAAATATTTAACATTTTAGTAAATTTATCTTTCAAACAATCTTTAATTTTTTTGTCCAATTTACATTTTAGCATCTTTAATTTCTATGTCAAAAATCCTTTGATGGGATCAAAGGCATTTTATTACTTTGTTTAATTTTGTCGCATTTTTTTTGTTTTCGATTTAATACTCTTCTTTTCGAAAATTTTATTTTTTCATCTTTTATCTTAAATTACATAATTTAATTTATTTTTATCTCTAAATCCTATCTATGCATTTTTAGAAAACTGGTACCTGCAAAGAGGAGTAGGTTTCGCTCCCATACCACTAGATATTGAACCACCATCGATTTACTAAAAATCGACAAAACACTAAATTATCATTGAACATTGTACAAAACCTAAAAAAAAGAAAATGAAAACCAACTCAAAAATATTTATACCTTTGAAATAAGTAGTAATAGTTTTTTATTTTATAAAACAGAAAATAATACATAGCTCAAAAAATATTACGTAAACGTTCGTGGAAAGATTTTTTATTATGTAACTTCTAAATTTATCTTATATCCTACCAATTTTCGTTCAGGTATATATTATATATTTTTCAAGTTTTCGTTTTGCTTTTTTCCCCCTCATCACTTTCTCTGTTTAATTATTATCTTTTTCTATAAAATTTGGCAGAGTTTGGTTCTCAATAATAAATTTCAAAATAGACTGATTCTTTATACAGATACGGAATGTGGATGATGGTAAGAAAAACAGATAAACTTAACATTATTCCTGATGCATATACAACAATATTATGCCAGATGTTAAAACATTTTTCATCATGCTAATTGAAAGTTTTGAGATTTAATGTAAAAATTTTCTTTCTTTTAGAAATTAACAATTTTAATATTTTATTTACGAAAAAAATCCGTGAAAAAATGTTTGGTTTTATAGAAAGAAAAGATCAATCTTTTTTATAGTTTAATATTAAAATTAAAAGATATATATTATCAGACTCCAATTTTGATAGCTAGTCCAAACGTATGAATTATTAAATAATTCTAATAACAAATGTCTTTTTTATTACAGTCTACAAAAAATTACATTCTACAAAAAATTAACTGACTTTTTTATTGAAAAAATCGATTGGTTAGTAAATAAATGTCTTCCGTTATGTTATTCACAGCTCGTAAACCAATCGATTGGTTTGAAAAAAAAATGAGTTTTTATCCCATTGAATCGATTTTATTATTCATTCAATTGATTTGAGGAATAAATCAATTGATCGAATTTATACGTTCTAATTGATTGGAAAAAAATCCACTTAATTAGAATGGTTGAGTATCGTCGAAAAAAGAAAACTTACTAAAAATATTTTTTAAGATTATTTTTTTTATATTTAAATATTATAAGATTTTTTATTTTTATTTTTTATATTAATTAATA
>NC_029792.2:61557134-61557426 GCF_000816755.2 Arachis ipaensis | reverse complement strand
TAAAAAACATATAAACTAATGTTAAATTTTTAAAAATATTTTGCAAAATATCTTTTTGAATCACTTATCTATATGAAACATACCTTTTTTATATTAGAGTTATATAACATGAGTGCATGACTATCTCAAAAAAGCATAGCCATGTTCATGAATTTATCCTATTGTATATTTGAACATAATCTTTGCACATAACAACTACTAATAGAATAAGGTTGTCCACGTTTTAGCTAGGGATGCTATATATAATCTAAATTAATTATTTTAAATAGAATATAATTAGAAAAAAATACTA
>NC_029792.2:61528119-61556912 GCF_000816755.2 Arachis ipaensis | reverse complement strand
TGGGTGTGCATCCGGTGTTAAGGAAGGTTCTTCTCGAGAGGGATTAGAAAAGCCATCCAAGGTTTCTTTTAGAGATAAAGTCATTGGTGCAGAAAAAGTCTAAGGTCTTTGCATTAGTAGGGTCTTTTCTGGGGATGGTATCGTGACGGTGACAGGTAAGCAGGGTGATTCTTACCCACCAAGTGTCAGTTTTACCAAGGAGGCAAAGAGTTGTCTAGCTGAACCTTAGAAGGAAGCCATCGTGATCAAGGTGCTGGATAAGCATTATGGCTACACGGCTCTCATGCATAAGCTCCGGATAGTATGGCGCATCAAAGGAGGGTTTGATTTGTTGGATGTGGGGTTTGGGTATTTTTTGGTTAAATTTGATGTTGTTGCGGATTGTGAGAAAGTCATTCTTGGTGGCCCGTGGTTGATAGATGGTCACTATGTTGCAGTAAAGCCATGGGATGTGGATTTTAGGCCATGCGAAAAATTCTTTGGATCAACGCTGGTATGGATTCGAGTCTCGGGACTTCCAATTTGGTGCTACCAGGAATAAGCAATGCTGCGAATTGCTTCTGCAATAGGGGTTCCGGTGAAAGTAGATTTGGCCACTAAGCTTGCAGAAAGAGAAAAATATGCCCGAGCTTGTGTTCAAATTAATCTTGGGTTGCCTGTAATCAAACATATTATAGTGGAGGGTGTGACTCATGAAGTGGAGTACGAGAGTTTACAGTTGATTTGTGCTACTTGTGCACGGTATGGGCATGATAAATCGTTGTGCATGGAGAAGGAGTCCTTGGAAGGAAACAGAAATTCCTTTGGTGATGGAAAAAATAATGAAGCTCCGACACTAGTGCCACACAACAATCATGAGCTTCATAAAGAGGCTGAATCAGAAGCTCGCGATTTGGGTGAGAATTCTCGTAATTTGGGTGAGAAATTAGGAGTTGTTAAAGGGAAGGATGTGGTTACGGAATCATTGGCTCCTCACGTGCCTGATGGTCATGTTAATGAGGCATGCATGGATGATGGAGAGGGCTGGCAACAAGTGTTGCATAAGGGAAAATTCACAATGGGCCAGTCATCAGGTTTAAAGGACCAAGATGAAAAGTAGCACAAGTATGGTTCAAGAAGGGTTCCAAGGCCCAATTTGCATGGTGATGGAAGCAAATCAATTGGCATTAGGATGGGAAAGCGAGAAAAACATGAAAGTGCACCATCTCCATCGCGCAGAACTCCTGCACGTCGTGGAATTTCTCTATGGAAGCGTCCTCGGCCTTCTCCCTGCAGAACTCGCCAGTTGATAAAAATGGTGGTACAACGGAGAAAACCTTAGTAGATGGAAGTATGGCAGGTGCAGTGTTAGGGGGTCCGAAGGTGGCAATTATTGAGGATCAGAGTGTGCCAGTACCGCAGGACAAACCACCTATTGAGGTTGGTAATTCTGTTTAAAGTTTATGTTCTTATTTATTCTGTCCCTATTATTTATGGATAGTTTAAATATGATTGTTTGGAATATTAGGGGTGCTTCTAATAAGTTAGCCCGGGTGCATTGTAAGAAACTTGTTAGAAAATTTAGACCTATTTTCTTTATTGTGATTGAAACTCACTCCCCTTTTCAGCATTTAAAATTATTTTGGGAAAGGTTGGGGTATCACTCTGTTGGTATAGTAGAAGCAGAGGGGCATAAGGGAGGTATTTGGTTTCTATCCTCTATGAAGGGTGTTTGTTGTAAGTTCATTGATGCTTTTGATCCGAGTGTTACTGTTGAGGTTCAATTTGATAATTTAATTTGGAGGTGTAGTGGTATTTATGGCAGTCCTCAATTTAATAAAAGGGTTCTCCTTTGGGATTATCTTGTTGCACAATCTATGGCTTTTCAAGGACCTTGGATTGTCCTTGGTGATTTTAATGAAGTCAAATTTTCTTATGAATCTAAGGGCTGTCAATTTTCTCATCAAAGAGCAGACATGTTTGCTACTTCATTAGGGGATAGTGGTTTGTTTGATCTGAAGACTATTGGGAGGCGGTTTTCTTGGTACAAAAGGGTAAAAAATTATGTTGACGTGGCAAAAAAGCTTGATCAAGTCTGTATAAAAAGTAGTTGGTTATCTATCTTTCCAGAGGCTTATGCAGAAGTTTTAAATAGGCTTCAGTCTGATCATTGCCGTATTCTGGTGCGTTGTAAAGGTCGTCCTCAGCCTAAAGGGAATCGACCTTTCCGATTTGTTGCTGTTTGGGCTACTCATCCTGTGTATAGGGATATTGTGAATCAGTCATGGTAGTCTGGTAATAGAGGGATTCATGGCAAGCTTTCGGAAGTACAGAAGAATTCACTAGAGTTTAACTCGAAGGTATTTGGTAACATTTTTGTTAAAAAATGTGAATTAGAGCAGCAGATTAATTATTTACAAAAGTGTTTGGAAATGGTGGATAGTATTTATTTGCATCAGAAAGAACAACAGTTACTTGATGATTATAATAATACTCTAGTGCAAGAAGAGCTCCTCTGGTTCCAAAAGTCCAGAGAGCAGTGGGTAAGGTTCGGGGATAGGAATACAAGATTCTTTCATATTCAAACTCTTGCGCGAAGGAAGCATAATAAGATTCATGGCCTTTTTCTCAAGGATGGAGTGTGGAAAACTGATCCAGAGGTTTTGAGTCAAGAAGCAGAGTCTTTCTATAAAAGTTTATTCTGTCATTTGGATGATGTTGATTTGGGTTGCCTTGGTGATGTGCCTCTTCCTTCTCTGAATGTGGAAGCTTGCAATAATCTTACGGCACCAGTTACTATGGAGGAAGTCAAAACAGCTGTTTTTCACATGAACTCTTTTAAAGCTCCGGGTCCTGATGGGTTTCAAGCTTTCTTCTTCAAAGAATATTGGGAGATCATTGGTCTTGATGTTTGGAAGATGGTTAAGCAGGCATTCTCCGGTGTTACTCTTGATCCGAGAATGTTGGAGACTTTACTGGTTCTTATTCCAAAGGTTGAATCACCGGTATCTATGAAAGATTTCAGACCGATTAGTCTCTGCAATGTAGTTTACAAGATCATCACGAAGGTCCTTGTTAATAGGCTTCGTCCTCATCTTGCGGAGATTGTTGGCCCGCTTCAAGGAGGATTTATTCCGGGACGAGGAACTCCTGACAACATCATTATTACTCAAGAAGTTCTCCACTTTATGAAGAAGACTAAATCAAAGAAAGGTACACTGGCCTTTAAGATTGATCTGGAGAAAGCTTATGATAGAGTTGATTGGAGGTTTTTAGCTCATACCCTAAAGAGCTTTGGTTTTCCTATTCCTACAATTAATTTGATTATGAATTGTGTCACTGCTTCTTCCTTATCTATTCTTTGGAATGGGAATCGTCTGAATGGCTTTACTCCTAGTCGAGGTCTTAGACAAGGAGACCCTATGTCACCCTATCTTTTTGTGCTGTGTATGGAGCAATTGGCATGCTTTATTAGTCATCAGGTTGATTTGGGCTTGTGGGAGCCGGTTGCTATTTCTAGAGGGGGACCAAGAATATCCCACTTAATGTTTGCGGATGACTTGCTTCTATTCTGTAAAGCTACAAAGAGACAAGTGCAAAATGTGGTGTTGGTTTTAGAGACTTTTTGCAAAGCATCTGGGATGAAGATTAATGTGGAGAAGTCTAAAGCACTTTGCTCCAAGAATGTCTCTGCAACAAGGAAAGAGGTTTTCACTGGGGTATCCTTTATCAGATTTGTCCAGGACTTGGGCAGGTATCTTGGAGTTACCCTTAGCCATTCTAGGGTGACTCGTTCAGCTTTCAATGGTGTCTTGGATAAGATTCGGAGTAGGCTAGCAAGCTGGAAAGGGAATTTACTCAATCGGACTGGTAGACTCTGCTTGGTTAATTCTATTGCAGCCGCTATTCCCACGTACCAGATGCAGGTCTCTATTTTTTCCAAAGGAATCATTAGTAAATTGGAGTCTATGATGAGGAATTTTCTTTCAAAAGGACAAGTTGATGAAAGAGGATTGAATCTTGTTAGTTGGAAGGTACCGGTTACTCCAAAAAAATATGGAGGTTTGGGGGTTAGAGATCCTTATTGTGTAAATATTGCTCTTCTTGGGAAGCTAGTTTGGACTTTTTCCAGCAGCCAAACAAGCTATGGGTCCAATTGTTGGATACCGAATACCGATCATCTCTATATGACTGTTTTAGTTATCCTAAGAACAAGGACTCTCCCATTTGGAGGTGTCTTTGCAAGGCTTGTTGAAGGATGAAGGATGGGTTTGCTTGGTGTATTGGAGATTTGAACCAGAATTTTTGGTTTTCTAGCTGGAGGAGAGAAGGACGGTTATCTAATGAGATGGATTATGTCCACATTTCTGATTCGAATCTCCGGATACAGGATATTTGGTCGGTTGGTAGGTGGCATTTGGATACTCTTTATGCTGTGTATGGAGCGATTGGCATGCTTTATTAGTCATCAGGTTGATTTGGGCTTGTGGGAGCCGGTTGCTATTTCTAGAGGGGGACCAAGAATATCCCACTTAATGTTTGCGGATGACTTACTTCTGTTCTGTAAAGCTACAAAGAGACAAGTGCAAAATGTGATGTTGGTTTTAGAGACTTTTTGCAAAGCATCTGGGATGAAGATTAATGTTGAGAAGTCTAAAGCGCTTTGCTCCAAGAATGTCTCTGCAACAAGGAAAGAGGTTTTCACTGGGGTATCCTCTATCAGATTTGTCCAGGATTTGGGCAAGTATCTTGGAGTTACCCTTAGCCATTCTAGGGTGACTCGTTCAGCTTTCAATGATGTCCTTGATAAGATTCGGAGTAGGCTAGCAAGCTGGAAAGGGAATTTACTCAATCGGACTGGTAGACTCTGCTTGGTTAATTCTATTGCAGCCGCTATTCCCACGTACCAGATGCAGGTCTCTAATTTTTCCCAAAGGAATCATTAGTAAATTGGAGTCTATGATGAGGAATTTTCTTTGGAAAGGACAAGTTGATGGAAGAGGATTGAATCTTGTTAGTTGGAAGGTATTGGTTACTCCAAAAAAATATGGAGGTTTGGGGGTTAGATATCCTTATTGTGTAAATATTGCTCTTCTTGGGAAGTTAGTTTGGACTTTTTTCCAGCAGCCAAACAAGTTATGGGTCCAATTGTTGGATGTCAAATACCGATCATCTCTATATGACTGTTTTAGTTATCCTAAGAACAATGACTCTCCCATTTGGAGGTGTCTTTGCAAGGCTTGGGAAGTGTTGAAGGATGGGTTTGCTTGGTGTATTAGAGATTTGAACCAGAATTTTTGGTTTTCTAGCTGGAGGAGAGAAGGACGGTTATCTAATGAGATGGATTATGTTCACATTTCTGATTCGAATCTCCGGATACAGGATATTTGGTCGGTTGGTAGGTGGCATTTGGATACTCTTTATTCTCCTTTATCTCAAAATCTAAAAGGTAATATTCTCTCTTACAATCCAGATGAACAAGCAGGTCCGGAAGTGGGTTGGTATTGGTGTGGGTCTGCTGCCAAAGTCTATGACTCACGCAATGGTTACTTGTGGTTGTGTAAGCAGCTATTTGGTTGGGAGGAGCGGGAGAATTGGCTTTGCCTTTGGCGTTAGCTTGTTCCGGAAAAGCATAAGTTTTTAGCTTGGTTGTGTCTTAAGGAGGCTCTTCCTACTGCAAGTTTTCGCATTAGAAGAGGGATGTCGTCATCAGATAGGTGTCCAAGATGTCTTTCTAGCCAGGAATCAGTTTTACATTGTATTCGGGATTGTCCAAAAGCTCAGCTTGTCTGGCATAGGTTGGATATTTCTTGTCATCCTTTGAATTTGAAGAACTGGTTCTTGTATCATAGCAGAGATCATCCGTTCAAGTTCTTTTCGGGACTTTGGTGGATATGACGAGCAAGGAATAATGACATCTTTAATCCTCATGAAACTTGGCCTCCGAAAAAAGTGATTTGTCTGGCATTATCTTCAGAAAAGGAGCTTAGGAATATTTTTGAATCACAACGTATGTCCCTTCCCTTTACTCTAAATGGTTTTTGGAATCCTCTATCCATTGGTACTTTTAAGATTAATTATGATGCTAGTTATTTTGGTTCGGGTGATAGTGTTGGTTTTGCTTGTGTTATTAGAGATTGTAATGAGAGTTGGCAAAGGGGGTGTTTGGAAATAATTGAGAGTAATAGTATTCTTCAAGGAGAATTGTTTGCCATTTGGAGAGGATATCTCTTAGCTTGAGATGTGGGTCAATGAGATGTTATTTGTGAGACAGATTGTGTGGAAGCATTTAATCTTGTTACTCAAGATGGTTTTGGGCTTATTGATCCATTGGTGCTCAAAATAAGAGATATCATGCATTGGAATTGGCGTGTTGACTTTCGTTTGATTATGAGAGATGCAAACACGGTGGCAGATACTATGGCAAAGATGGCGATGAAGTTACAACTTTCACATGTGGAGCTTCTTTCACCTTGAGAGGAATTTAAGAGTAGTTTTAAACGGAACTGTCCCTCTATTTAAACAGTTCCTTGTTTTGTTTATTTTGTTTTTCTTTATTTAGTTTATTTTAGTCATAAAAAAATATAGTTGTTTAAATAGTAAAATAGATAAAATATTACTTCAACATATAAATACTCAATAACTAAATTTAAACTAAAATTTTTTAATAATTTAGACCGGTGATATCTAAACATTTAATTGCTTGTATACATATTCCAAAAGTCATCTACCGACGTCATAACTCGTGATTTTCTCTAGTCACAGTGGCTGTTAATTAAATGCACTGTGATTATCATACGAAGATCATAATTTTCAAGCTACAATATATATTAGTACTATAAAATGAAAAATAAAAGAAAGTGATTTTTCGGTGGCTCACCTTGTTCTTATTTTTTATTTTAAACTCAAAAGTGATATTCATCCATTTCATTACTTAAGTAATAGAGTTTTAGTTTGAACCACATTTAAGTATATCTTCTAATCTTGTAATACTATAGTCTAAAAATTATTTTTTATATATCTGAATGTCATCGTCCTTATAAAAGCTTGACAGGTAAATTTGTTCCAACACTCTTACCTATTTTAAATTAAAATGTTATTAAAAAATATAATATTAAATTTAAAAAATTGGCATTCAGCTAGTGTATGTATTAATAACATCTTAACGATGATTAATTTTTTATCATTAAAATAAGTGTCAAAGTGATAGATTGTATGATTCTTAACGAAAATTACGATTAGATTATATATCTAAAGCATAAAAAATACGTAAATCAGTTGTACATTATGTATGTTAGTTGCTAATTAGAAAATTTTATGAATAAAAGATTAGAAAAAATACTTACAAATTTCAAATCGCAACAGGGAGCATCAAATTATAAACATATTGTTGATCAAAAATTGATTTTCGATTTGAAAGAAATTGAATCGAAAGATATTGAATATAGCCTTTCGAGGAAATGTGTTTAGGAGGCTAAGTTTGGGAGTTGCTGATACAAAAGTTGTTTCCGAGTTGCTTTGTCGAAATCGAAGAAGTTAAATCAAGGAGGAGATTCGATTTGAAGGAAGACTTCCGAAGATTTAGTCGAGTGGTCAAAGACGTGAGAAGGTTAGTGGATAATTAATCACATGGGAGTGGATAATTAATCACATTGAGAATATCTATAATCATGTAGTGGAAATAGTTACCAAAGGCGGTTGTGTTTCAAAATTGTAATTTATTTTAATTATAATTAATTGTAATTAATGTAATTTTAATTGACCATTATGTAAGGGTAACTTATAAATACTAGGGATTTTCAGTGAAAAGATGTTGGAACTTTTACTCAGAAAAACACTCTAAGCACTCTCACATCCCAGCGTATCCCTGAGTTTGCAATCGAGTTTCCTTTTTCCTGTAGGGTTCCTTCCACCTTCTTCTTATTCTTTTTAATTTCAATCCTGTTTGTATTCTTCATATTTTATTTAATCTTATTCATTAAGTGTTATTCATGTTTCTTTATTTTTTCTGCTGAATTTAGTTTTCAGTATTTTATCATTACCATTTTACATGAAGAAGTCCTTTATTTTAAAAGAAAATAATTTATTGTTTTTCTTTAATTTCTTTAAATTGTTTACAAAATGTTAATTTCTGAATTTTATTTATTAATTTATGAATTTACTGTATTTTAATCCTTTAAATTTAGTCTAATTGAAGGCACTTTGATGCACTATAGAAAACTGGTACTCGCATAGAGGAGTTGGTTTCACTCCCAGACCATTAGAATCGAACCACCTTCGATTTGCTAAAAATCGACAAAACAAATTGGCATGCCCGGTAGGACAGTTTTAAGTCGAAGTGTGTCAAAAGTTATTATTTTCCAGTGTATGTGATTACGAAGTGGGAAGATCATTCACATGGCTGATGAATTGTCAAATGTGAATGGTGGTTCCTCCACCAATGACAGTATACTAGTATCCGTACAACAGGCCGACGTGTCTTCACGTTCGGAAGGTGCAATCAAAACTGAAAGTATAGTCGTCACGACTATTCAAACTGGAAATGTTGGACATAATATTCGTCCACGAGGCCCTGTGCCACCATTTCAGCCTCCATTTACTGCTGGTTGGCCCCTTATGGCCTTCCTGCTGGTTATACTCCATCAGTGAGTGGCTTTGTCCCACCTGTCCGATTTGAGAATGCAAATGGAGTAAATATTATGCAAAACCCACAACAACACTCAGAGTATTCTTGTGAGTATCATGTGGGCTCCACTTCGAATGCTGCAGGTTCAATGACAGCGTATCGACAACAAGTGGAGGAAAGTCATCATGACTTGGTTAATTTATTGACCCAGCAAATGACTACAATTCTGAATCCTATGATGGCCGATCATGAATCGAGATTTGAGTGTCTTGCTAGACAAGTCGAGAGGATCGCTCGAATTGTCGATTATGATGAAGGCGAAAGGCATAATACTCGAGGAACTAATGAGGGGATGGAAAATATTTTTCAAAATAAAAATCATGTTCTAAATCGAGAAAATCCTCGTATAGTTTGACATGAGAATGCTGATGATGTTTTACATGGATTGCGTGGTGGTCGTTATCAGATTACCCGAATCATAAAGGAAGTATTAAAATAAGGGTCGGATTGAATGTTGGCTTTATGAATCAGCCACATTTTGTATCGGCTTTTCCCCAAGTAGTTCAAATGGCTGAAGTGCCAAGAGGGACGAAAAATCTAAAAATAACTACAAAATTTGCTGGAGAAGTCGGAGAATCGGCAACTAAACATGTTGCTCGTTATTTGGTCGAGATTGAAAATTTGGCAAATGATGAAAATTTGAAAATGAAATTTTTTTCCGTCGTCTTTGACGAAGAATGCATTTACATGGTTTTCGAATCATAGACCAAATTCAATTACAACATGGAATCAGTTAGAAACTACTTTTCGCGCTCAGTTCTATCGAGGGGATATGAACATAGCAGTTACTGATTTAGTAGCTTTGAAATGTGAAGTTGGTGAAACCATCGATAATTATTTAATACGTTTCAAAAATGTTAGGAGTAGGTACTATGTCACATTACCCAAAAATGAGATAGTGAAAATAGCAACTATGGGGTTAGGACTTTATATGTGCAGAAAGTTACTTAATGTGCATATTCTTGATTTGGCTCATTTGGCTGAAAAGGTTCGGCAAATTGAGTTAATGAAAAAGGAGAAAGAAAAACATAGAACCGAACAGAGGTCGAAGAGTAATCCGTTTACTCGAAAGGAAAAGGTTGCTTATGTAACCATGGAGTCCTTAAAAGAGGAAGTCGATTTTGAAACAGAAGTCGATTTAGCCGAACTTAAAAAAGGTCCTCCATATGTTTGTTCTTTGTTGAAAAAACTCCTTGGTAATGAGAAGTCGAATGATTCGAAACTTAAAAGTGGAAAGAAATATAGTTTTGATATCTCAAAATTTGATCAGATTTTTGATGTGTTGCTTAAAGATAAACAATTGATTTTGTCTGAGGGTCGAACATTACTTTCCTTGAAAGATTTAAAAGGAAAGCTGAAGAACGAAACTCTCGCGCGATCTAGAATTTTCACAAATAAATTCCCGTTGTAAGTATAACTTCTAGATCGACAAGAATTCCTTTCTTACAAAAGTTTTGGTTGTCACAAGTAACAAACCCCTTTAAAATTAATAACCAAAGTATTTAAACCTCGGGTCGTCTTCTCAAGGAATTGCAGGGAGATGTTCTTATTATTGGTTATGCAAAGGTATACTTTGGGGTTTTTAAAAGGTTTGAACAAGTAATTTAATTGACAAGAAAAATAAATTAATAATTAATAAAACTCTTGGTAAGGTATGAGAATTAGAAGTCCTATCCTAGTTATCCTTATCAACGGTGATGAGAATTGGGTTTTAATCCCACTTAGTTAACCTTTGCTAAACAAAGGAAGGTCAAGTGGACTAATCAATTTGATCCTTAGGTCCTAGTCAACTCCTAAGGGAAGACTAGAGTTATTGGAATTCAAATTAATTAGCAAAAATAACAATTATCAATCACGATGAGTTTGATAACTCAAGAGTCTCCAATTAATCAGTTAAAACCAAGAATATAAAAAGTTAAATAAAAATCATAAATCCGAAATACCTCAATTGCATTAATAAAAGAAAATTAATATAAATATAAAGAGTTCATAAACTAAATTGATAAAATAAATAAAAGGAACATTGAACCTATGATTGCAGAAGATGAAATCCTAATCCTAATATAAATCCTAATCCTAATCCTAATCCTAAGAGAGAGGAGAGAACCTCTCTCTCTAGAAACTACATCTAAACCTAAAATTATGAATTATGAAATTGATTTTTTTTTAGTCTCTACATGTTTCCTGACTTTAATCTGTGTTTCTGGGCCAAAAACTGGGTCAAAACGTGGCCCGAAATCGCCCCCAGCGTATTTTGTTATTTCTGCAGATCGCGCAGGTCACGCGTACGCGTCGTCCACGCGTGCGCGTCATTTAGCGTTTTTCCTTGCCACGCGTACGCGTCGTCCACGCGTTCGCGTCACTTGTGCATATTCAAATCCACGCGTTCGCGTCAGGCACGCGAACGCATCACTGCACTTTCTCCATTTTGCGTGGTTGCGTGAGCCATGCGTCCGCGTCACTTCTCGCTGGTCATCTCCTTAATTTCTTGTGCTCCTTCCATTTTTGCGAGCTTCCTCTCCATTCTCTAAGCCATTCCTGCCTTATAAAGCCTTAAACACTTAACGCACAGATCACGGCATCGAATGGTATAAAGGAGAAATTAAAATACACAATTTAAAGCTTTAGGAAGCAAGTTTTCACTCATAGAATAAATCCCGGAAGGAATTGTAAAACCATGCAAATCATATGAATAAGTGGGTGAAAAGCTGATGAAAACCACTCAAATTAGCACAAGATAAACCATAAAATAGTGGTTTATCAACCTTCCCACACTTAAACATTAGCATGTCCTCATGCTAAGCTCAAGGAGACAAAGAGAATGAATAAGGGAAAGTGAGACTCATGAAATGCATCCTAAATATAAATGCAACTATATGCTAAAATGATTATATCTACTTGGTTAAAAGTAAACAAGTTCTCCAAGACAAATACAAACCAATTTTCACCAATCTAAATCGTACAATAAAAAGCAAGTAAACTTGTAAGAAGACAGCTCATGAAAGCAGGGAACATAGAATCAAGCATCGAACCCTCACTCGTAGTGTATATGCACTCTAATCGCTCAAGTGTCTAGGGTTAATTCACTCTACTTCTTCCCCATTCATGCTTTCTAAACTTTGTTCTTCATCTAACCAATCAACAAATATTTAGCATATCAATGCAAACATCATGAGGTCTTTTCAAGACTGTAATGGGGCTAAGGTAAAGGTAAGGATGCATGTATGGCCAAGTGAGCTAAAATATGAATCTTTGACTAATCTAAGCTCTTACCTAACACACACTCACACTCTATGTAACTCTAAAATCATACCTAGCTACCCATAATTCCCACTTGCGTATCACATACTCATGCACCACATTTTTTATATTTCTTTACTTTTATCACATGTGCATTGATCTTTTATTAAAGCTTAATATTGGGATAATTTTGTCCCCTTATTTATTTAAATATATATATTTATTTATTTTTTTGAATCATAAAGGCAAACATAGCTTATCAATGCACATGGTTTTTTCATTATTTTTCTATTTTGGTTTTTTCATGAGTAGGTTCCCAAATTTCCAATTTTCATAATTAGAAATATGATACATTCCCTTATTAACCCATGTTCCCACAGTTCCCCACACTTAGTTGATGCACAATCTCTATCTTAAGCTAACCAAAGATTCAATTTGGGGTTATTAATTTATTTTTCTGCTTAAGGCTAGTGATGTGGTTATAGAACAGAAGGGGATTAAAAAGGCTCAAAGTGGCTAACAAAGGTAATTGAAAGGGTAGGTTATTTGGGATAAGTGAGCTAAACAAATAATGGCCTCAATCATATGCAAGCATGTAAATATACTAAACATTGGATATATAGAATGAAACAAAGTAAAGAACCCAATCATAAAGAAGAAAACACACAAGAATAAAAATTTATGGTTAAATAATGTAACCATATAAATAAGCTCAAAATCTCACGGGTTGTGTGTTCTTAGCTTTTTAAACTATGTTCCAAATACAACTTCAAACAAGTTCAACACAAAAGTTTTGATTTAAATTAGTGATATTTGTTTCAAAAATAGGGTCTTAGAAGAAACTCATTACTTTAACCAAGCATTAGCTTAATGCATAAAATCAAACAAACATGCAATTAAACATGCAAATGCAATAATGAACAAACAAAGAAAATAAAACAATGGTGTTGGAAAGAAGAAAATAGCTAATCCATGGAGATCGGTATCGACCTCCCCACACTTAAAGATTGCACCATCCTCGGTGCATGCTGAGATGTGCAGGTGGACGGGTTGCGAGCTATAACTGCTGCTATTTCTCTTAAGATTGTGCAGACGGACTAGCTTGTCTCCCTATTAAGAGGCTTTTCCTCTCCCTTCGTGGTGGCCATCCTGAAAGAAGATGGAAAAGAAGAAAAGTAACCCAAAAATAAAGAAAAGAATTACAGTATGGATGGGTTAATGCCAAATAATGAGGGTCTCAATTATATTGTAACTACAACATGCAAGTGAGAAAACAGTAGAGCACATGGCAAATCAAGAGTGCAAAAAATTTGAAATAATGGGGAAGAGAGTGGGTAAGGAGAGATAATATAAATTCATGTCAATGCAAAAGTAATACAGGTATAAAAGATTGTCATTGATTTAAATAATATTACCTAACCAAAATAACACAAGTCACTAAGCACCCAAAATAATTCAAGAGAAGATGCAACAGTTAAATAAGAAAATTTTAACACCAAAGGAAGAATAATGAATTTAGAAAAGAAAATAAAAATATGCACAAAATTAAGATGCAATGAATGAAATATGCAAATAAATTAAGTAAAATAAAATGAAAGATAAGAAGAATGAGAAGGGAAAGAAGGGAAGAAGAAGTAAGTAAGAAAGGAGGGAGGAAAAATTAGGATTGGAGAAGAAAAGATAAGATTTTTGGCACTGATTTGGATAAGCTGTGCGGTGCAGGTGACGCGGACGCGTGTGTCATGCGATCGCGTGGCCTGATTTGTGCGATTGGCGCGAGTGCAGCCTTGCGTTCGCGCAACTCTCTGCTTTAAATGCATTTTTCCAAAAATCTGGGTGACGCGTTCGCGTGGGTGACGCGATCGCGTGAGTGGCCATTTTTGAAAAACGACGCGAACGCGTTGGGCACGCGTTCGCGTGGGAGGGCTTGGGCTTCTAGCACGAGTCCAGCCCCATTCCAGCCCAACATACTGCCATACACCCCTTTACGTCGATTTTACGGAGCCACGCGTTCGCGTGGGTGACGCGGACGCGTGGTGAGGCTATTTCACAAACGACGCGAACGCGTCAGTGACGCGGTCGCGTGGGCGTATTTGTGCCTGAGGCACGCCTCCAGCCACGCTTTCACGTGACTTTCTGTTCACTTTTATTTTCTTCCCAACGCAACTATGACGCGGACGCATCAGCGACGCTTACGCGTCGCGTGCGTATTTTTTTTATATGCAGTATGCAGATGCAAATATAGACTATATGCATGAACACTAAGAAAAATAGTATAAAATAAAACTAAAAAGGAAAGAATATACCATGGTGGGTTATCTCCCACCTAACACTTTTAGTTATAGTCCTTAAGTTGGACATTTGGTGAGCTCCTTGTCATGGCAGCTTGTGCTTGAACTCATCTAGGAATCTCCACCAATGTTTGTAATTCCAATGGCCTCCGGGATCCCAAACTAGGCACAGAAAGCCTTCAAGCAAGTTAAAGCAAGTCACAAGGCCCCAAGAGTGTTGATTGCCAGAATGAATTCCGGGGTCCCAAACCTTGCTTTTTCACCCGTCTTCTTGTTGATCATTAGTGTTTCAACCGGGTGGCAGGCAATCTGAATTCTCACTAAAGTGGCCAAACAACTTCCTAGACCCATTCAGTTGAGCTTTACATCAACCTTTGCATTTAAACTTTGAGCTTTCCACCATATTGAATCTTGCATGACGACTCCTACCACTAACCATCTCCCTCTTACTCTTAAATCCACAAAGAGCTCTAAGCTGACCATCTGTTTCAAGCAAAGCATATTCAAGTGAGCTAATTAAGCTTAGAGATGAGAGATTTACCTACTTGAATGAAGGGATGGATGGTGATGGCTTTGGAGGAGAGGTCTCCAGCAACCTTGGCAAGGTCTTCTTCTTTAATCTCCATCTCTTGACCAACCTCTTCCAAGTCTTCAACTATGATATGCATTGGAGGTTTTACACCCTCCTCAACATCAATTTCAAACTCCTTAGAAGGGGGCTCTATGACTTGAGTTTCCCATGGAGGTTCCGCATCTCCCAAGTCTTCAACTACTTCTTCCTCTTCAACGATCACAGCTTCCTCCAATTGTTCCAATACAAAGTCATGCTGCTCACTGTCCACCGGAGTTTCTAGTGTCTCCTTCATGCTACGTTCTTCAGTAGATTCTCCACATGAAACCGTGGGGGTTCCTTGAGTGCTCAGATGTTGGGAAGCTAATTGATTTACTACCTCGGTTAAGGCAGTCGCTAATTCCAGTACATCCCTTTTCATCTTCGCTTGCCCTTGAAGAAGACCACGAAGGATGTCATCCATTGGAGATTGGGGTGGATATGAGGGTTCATTATTTTGGAGAAAGGGTTCATAATAGGAAGGTGGTTCTTCTTGATAAAGATATGGAGATGGTGAATATTGAGGTGGTGGTTCTGGGTGTGGTTCATATGGTGGTTGGTATGGTGGATATAGGTTAGGGTCATATGGTGGTGTTTGGTGGTAAGGGGCTTGTGAGTATGGTGGTTTAAAATTACATGAAGGAGGAGGTTCATAGGTAGTTTGTGGTGGGTGTTGATTGTCGCGAAGAGGTCCACCATAACCATTGTCTTGGTGCGCATCATAGAATGGTTGTTGATAGTGCCTTGGAGGTGGTTGTTGCCAAGAGGGAATCCTTGTGGCTCCTCCCATCTTTGATTATCCCATCCATGACCCAAGCTTTCATTGTAATCTCCTCTTCCTGTAACATGATTGTGACCAAACTCATAGCCAAACGGGTGGGAATTCATAATAGCTAATAAAAATTAAAAACAAAAAAAATAAAAACAAATAAATAGGTAAAAGGAAAATATTTACAATAACCAATAATAAGGCACACGTTTGCAATTCCCCGGCAATGGTGCCATTTTGAAGAACGAAACTCTCGCGCAATCTAGAATTTTCACAAATAAATTCCCGTTGTAAGTATAGCTTCTAGATCGATAAGAATTCCTTTCTTACAAAAGTTTTGGTTGTCACAAGTAACAAACCCCTTTAAAATTAATAACCGAAGTATTTAAACCTCGGGTCGTCTTCTTAAGGAATTGCAGGGAGGTGTTCTTATTATTGGTTATGCAAAGGTATACTTTGGGGTTTTTAAAAGGTTTGAACAAGTAATTTAATTGACAAGAAAAATAAATTAATAATTAATAAAACTCTTGGCAAGGTATGAGAATTAGAAGTCCTATCCTACTTATCCTTATCAACGGTGATGAAAATTGGGTTTTAATCCCACTTAGTTAACCTTTGCTAAACAAAAGAAGGTCAAGTGGACTAATCAATTTGATCCTCAGGTCCTAGTCAACTCCTAAGGGAAGACTAGAGTTATTGGAATTCAAATCAATTAGCAAAAATAACAATTATCAATCACGATAAGTTTGATAACTCAAGAGTCTCCAATTAATCAGTTAAAGCCAAGAATATAAAAAGCTAAATAAAAATCATAAATCTGAAATACCTCAATTGCATTAATAAAAGAAAATCAATCTAAACATAAAGAGTTCATAAACTAAATTGATAAAATAAATAAAAGAAACATTGAACCTGTGATTGCAGAAGATGAAATCCAAATCCTAATATAAATCCTAATCCTAATCTTAATCCTAAGAGAGGGGAGAGAACCTCTCTCTCTAGAAACTACATCTAAACCTAAAATTATGAATTATGAAATTGATTTTTTTTATTCTCTGCATGTTTCCTGACTTTAATCTGTGTTTCTGGGCCGAAAACTGGGTCAAAACGTGGCCCAAAATCACCCCCAGCGTATTCTGTTATTTCTGTAGATCGCGCAGGTCACGCGTACGCGTCGTCCACGCGTACGCGTCATTCATCACTTTTCCTTGCCACGCGTATGCGTCGTCCACGCGTTCGCGTCACTTGTGCATATTCAAATCCACGCGTTCGCGTCAGGCACGCGAACGCGTCACTGCGCTTTCTCCATTTTGTGCGGTCGCGTGAGCCATGCGTCCGCGTCGCTTCTCGCTGGTCATCTCCTTAATTTCTTGTGCTTCTTCCATTTTTGCAAGCTTCCTCTCCATTCTCTAAGCCATTCCTGCCTTATAAAGCCTGAAACACTTAACGCACAGATCACGGCATCGAATGGTATAAAGTAGAAATTAAAATACACAATTTAAAGCTTTAGGAAGCAAGTTTTCACTCATAGAATAAATCCAGGAAGGAATTGTAAAACCATGCAAATCATATGAATAAGTGGGTGAAAAGCTGATGAAAACCACTCAAATTAGCACAAGATAAACTATAAAATAGTGGTTTATCAAAAGCCTTATTGCAAATTTCATCAGGCAACAAGTCATTCGACTAACAGTTGTGTTCGTTTCAGGGATTTGATTCAGGAGGCATGGAAGGTCGTTTGAAATTTGATGATGGCAAAAAGGAAATGAAGGTCGATGTGGATCCCTTCGAAACCGATGCCAGTTATGTGGAACCCTATTTTGGAGTGAATATGGTGGGGATGTTTTATGATTTTGATGTGGCTCTTGATGATTTCGAGTCACAGGTAAGAGCTGTGTACCCTAGAACAGGGGATGGTTTGTTAGACTTCTTGGTTCAGCAAAAAATTAAAGACCGAGACGTATCTCTGTGTCCACGGTGTAATGCTGTCTTCGATGCTGAAGCAGTGGCAATCTTTGAAAAGGAAAGAATGAAAAAGGAATTAGCTCACAGAGAGGAGCAAGCACGTTAGAGACAACCGATTCGACCTGTAGAAGGTTCTGGTTCAAAGATTTCTCTACATGATGTGGATGCACCTTTGAGTCGATCTCAGGCTGTTGGTGTACAGTGGATCAGAAATTGTCAAGAGTTCTAAAGGCGTGATCACTTATATCGACGCAATCCTCAATGGGGACATAGAGTGCCGTCTCGAAGCAAATATGCTGCTTTTCGAGGACGAGCCAGAGGATACCCAAGAGGAAGAGGAGGATGGAGAAATTTTCATCAGAATAAGAAATCTCAAGTTGATACCGGGAAGGAAGCAAGTAAGGGGGTAACTCCTTTAGTGCACTCCCGAATTATCTTTCCTTCTAATGGGGAGACTTATCCTAAGGAGATTCCATCGCCAGCTAAGATGGATAATGGGAAGGCAATTGCTCAGTCTTCCGGGGTAGATAAAGATGCCGATGTCGATGAAGAATATTTCGACGAGGGAGATGATGATATGGTGGGGACGATTTCGATAATCCCTACTGAGTATCTTGGGGAATGTGAAGGTAATCCAGATGAGGATTACGATCAAGAAGATGAAGAGGCTTTTTCTTTTATTCGTATAGAAGATGAGCTAGGTGTTTTCCTTCACCCTACCGAAAAGCAAATGTCTCATTTGCGCCCTCTTCACATTGTTGCTATTGTGAATGGGTACAAGATAAACAAGGTACTGATTGATGGTGGGGCGGCAATAAGTCTCTTGCCTGAAAGAATGCTGGGAATAGTAGGGAAACATGTTAGTGAGTTGGTCCCTACAAATATTGCTGTAACTGATTTTAGTGGGAATTCCACACCAACAAAAGGGTTGGTTACCTTAACTGTAAAAGTGGGGTCATCGGAGAGACACTTAGTGTTTGTAGTGGTGCCCTCGAGGGCGAGTTATAACGCTTTTACTTGGGAGAGATTGGATTCATGGAGTAGGTGCAGTGCCATCTACAGTGCATCAAAATGTGCTTCTATGGACTGAGGATGGCAAGCCTGAAATTGTCAAAGCAGATTCGAGTCTTTATGTCGAACAAATGCATGCCGATTTTAGGATATATAATCGCAAATTGAAGCCCTTAAATATTGATCGATCTCTGAACCCTTACAATTGTGAAGGTTGTTATTTGACTTCGGAGGGACTGTCAGTGAAGTTGCGCTACCCAGACATGCCCTATGAACCAACAGGTTTGGATTGTGATTCTTGAAGGCCTTGAAGACTGAACCATGGCCTAGGTTGAGGAAATTTCTGATTACCTGGTAACTTTGCATAATTATTTAAGTAATTTTCAAGCTTTAGAAAATAAAGATGATTCTTCTGATAAAGTTGAGTCAGATAGGATTAATAGGTTTGTTAGTAGTAATATGTTTGATTCGACACCTCTAGTCGAATGTAGTAATGATTTTCCTATTATTTGTAATGAAGTTAATGATATGAGTCAGACTGCTAATTTAATAGCAGAGGCTCATTGTTTAAAGAATAAAAGTTGAGATGATTTAATCAAAGATCAAGTGTCAACTCATTCTCATGATGTTATCGATTTTACTTTTGATTGTATTTATGCTTTGGAGCCTTTGGGATTTGAAAAATGTACAACTGAATATGATCATTATAAGGGATTTAAATCCCAAGATCCTTTGGAAGAGGTTAATTTGGGAACCCATGATGATGCTCGAGTTACATATATTTGTAAAGATCTTAGTGATCCTTTTTGAACTAATCTGATAAATTTGTTATATGAGTTTAAAGATTGTTTTGCATGGGATTACCATGAAATGCCTGGTCTCGATCGATCGTTAGTAGAACATCGATTAGCATTTAAACCCAATGCTCAACCTGTGAAACAAACCCCTAAACGTTTTTCTCCTGAAATCAATATGAAAATTAAGGAGGAGATTGAACGCTTGATTAAAGCTAAATGCATTCGAACCGCTCGTTATGTGGAGTGGGTATCAAATATAGTTCCAGTGATGAAGAAAAATGGAAAATTGAGGGTGTGTATCGATTTTCGAGATTTGAATAATGCTACTCCAAAAGATGAGTATTTCATGCCAATTGCAGATATGTTAATCGATTCTGCAGCAGGAAATGAAGTTCTAAGCTTCATGGACGGTTATTCTGGATATAACCAAATTTTTATTGCAGAGGATGACGTGGCTAAAACTTCTTTCCGTTGTCCTGGGGCGTTAGGTACGTATGAATGGGTGGTTATGCCTTTCGGTTTAAAAAATACTGGAGCAACGTATCAACGAGCAATGAATGCCATTTTTCATGAGTTTATTGAAAAATTTATGGAGGTATATATTGATGATGTAATGGTCAAATCCATTTCTTTAGATCAACATATAGATCATTTAAGAAAGGCGTTCTTGACTATGAGGAAAAAGGGTTTGAAAATGAATCCTTTGAAGTGCGCTTTTGGTGTATTGGCAGGAAATTTCTTAGGTTTTGTCGTTCATAAAAAGGGGATAGCTATCGACAAAAACAAAGCAGATGCAATATTAGCTTTGTCTGCACCCAAGTTGAAAAAGGAAGTACAATCATTTTTGGGGAAAATTAATTATCTTCGAAGGTTCATTTCAAAACTTTCGGATCGAACTAGGGTGTTTGCGCCTCTAGTAAAATTAAAGAATGGCTCGAAATTTGAATGGACTGCAGAACATCAGTTAGCATTCGATTCGATTAAAACTTATTTGGCTAAAGCTCCGATTATGGCGAACGTTCGTCCATTTGAACCTTTAAAATTATATATTGCAGCAACTGAGAATTCGATTGGCTGTATGTTATCCCAAGATGATGAAGATAAGCATGAACATGCAGTTTATTACCTTAGTCGAGTTCTAACTGATATCGAAACAAGGTATTCACCGACAGAAAAGTTATGTTTGTCATTATATCATGCTTGTATGAAATTAAAGTGTTATATGGTAGCTAAATCGGTGAAGGTGATAGCGCAGACTGATATTATTAAGTATATGCTTAGTTTCCCTATGTTAAGGGGGCATTTGGGAAAATGAATGTTAGCATTAATAGAGTTCGATTTGCAATATGTCCCATCGAAGGCTGTAAAAGGACAGGTCATTGCAGACTTTCTTGTGGATAATTCGAAAGATCTGAATGACCAGGGGGCACATATTATTGATGTAGAGGTTAAATATTGGAAATTATATTTTGATGGATCTAAGCACAAAGATGGTGCAGGGGTTGGAATCTTCATTATTTCGCTTGAGGGTATTCCATCAGAATTTTTGTTTGAATTAAAATATCCTTGCTCTAATAATGTCGCTGAATATGAGGCTTTAATTTTAGGTCTCGAGATTTTAATTGACAAAGAAGCTTTAGAGGTTCAAATTCTAGGAGATTCACAGTTGGTTTTAAAGCAGTTATCAAAAGAATTTAAATGTAATAATGAAACGTTACAGAAATATTTGGTAACTGCCTGGGAAATGTTAACTTCTTTTCGAAAGGTTTTTTTGGTGCATATCTCCAGAATTCATAATGAAATTGCTAATGAATTGGCCCAAATTGCTTCAAAATATCGGGTTAGCCCAGAAATTATTAGAAAATTTTCTAGTATCCATCAAATTTTAGTACCTGCAAGTGAAAAAGAAGTGTTGTGTATGGATGAATGGGAGGATTCTGATTGGAGAAAGCTTATTGCTCAGTATTTGAAAGATTCCAATACTGCAGTTGATAGAAAAATTAAATTGAGAGCAATGAATTTTGTTTTATTGGCTGATGAGTTATATAAAAAAGGGATTGATGGAAGTTTATCAAGATGTTTGGGTCGAGAAGATCAGAATGTTGCTTTGGGCGAAGTTCATAATGGAATTTGTGGTGCTCATCAAGCAGGAAGGAAGATGAGATGGGTGTTATATCGAAATCATGTATATTGGCCGTCTATGATAAAAGATTGTATTGATTATGCAAAAGCATGTCAGGAATGTAAGAAACATGGTTCAATACAACAAATTCTGGCAGCTGAGTTACATTCGATAATAAAGCCATGGCCATTTAGAGGTTGGGCTTTGGATCTAATTGGCTTGATTCATCCTCCTTCACCAAAACAACATAAGTTTATCTTAGTGGCTATTGATTATTTTACGAAGTGGGTTGAGGCATTCCATTAGTAGAAGCCGGGCAAACTGAGATAATTGATTTTATTGAGAAAAATATTATGCATCGATTTGGAATTCCTCAGACATTAAGTACTGACCAAGGAACTATGTTTACTGGTCAAAGAATTAAAAACTTTGCAGCTTCAAGGAATATTAGTATGGTCACTTCGACTGAACTTTTATTTTTGTATATTGGATTATGAGTGGTGAAGTCTTTAAAAGTGATCTAAATTAGGTGTTAAACGTTATTGTGGGTGTTTACAAAACGTCAGTGACGTTTTCACTTTATATAATTAAAATAATATTTTTTTTACAAAACGTCAATGACGTTTTCTCATTTTATAATTAAAAAATATTTTTTTACAAAACGTTGGTGACGTTTTGTTTTTTTATATTTAAAAAAATATTTGTTTTACAAAATGTTAGTGACGTTTTGTACTACCATCATAGCATTGTAAAATACCAAAATGAACAAATATTGTCGTATTTCACATTAAAATTATCCATATCTAAAAATTTTAGCCCACTTCGACTCCTTATTACGCACAAGCTAACGGCCAAGTTGAAGCAGCAAATAAGATATTGATAGGTTTAATTAAAAAGCATATTGGGAATAGGCCTCGAACATGGCATGAAACTTTGAGTCAAGTGTTATGGGTTATCGAAATTCACCAAGAGGTTCGACAGGAACCTCACCTTATAAATTGGTATATGGCCATGATGCAGTATTACCATTGGAAATTAATTTGAATACTTTGAGGGTATCGAAACAAAACGATTTGTCGGTTGATGATTATTGGAATGCAATGTTCGATGAATTAAATTAATTAGATTCAGAACAAATCTTGGCATTAGAGAATATAATTTGACAGAAAGAAAGTATTACTCGATGTTATAATCGTCGAATTTCTAAAAAATTTTTCAAACAGGCGAATTGGTTTTGAAAGTTATTTTACCAATGGAAAAGAAATCGAGATTTCTTGGTAAGTGGTCCCATAGTTGGGAAGGTCCTTTTCAAGTGATAGGGACATATTTTGGAAATGCTTATCAAATTAAAGATATCGAGTCAGGAAAGGTGATTAGCTCAATTAATGGAAAATATTTAAAACTTTTTCATTGTTGGCAAACATAGAAAATCCAGCATGCATAAGGTTTAAAAGAGACAAAAGTCATTACAAAATGAAAGGAAAAGTTTAAGGCACCAGTAATTTAGCCAGAACATAGCGCAGTTTTGTTCTTTTGTTTTCCAAAGTTGTGAGCATCCCAGTTTGTTTAGATTTATCAATCTGGATCTCCTCAAGCTGTTGTTTGACTTTTTCTCGCTCAGTGTTGATTGAGACAAGCTGTTGGATAAGGAGATGTTGTTCTTGCTGAGCTACAATCAAAGGCTTGGCCAAGGTGGTCCGATTCTGGCGGAGAGTAGCGAGTTGTTCTTGAATTAAAGCCAATTCCACTTCGAGCCGTGCCTCTTCTTGATCGTGAAAGGCTTGGACAGAAATAGCACGGGCAATCTTTAAATTAAACTCATCACGAGCAGCTTTGATTGGTTGAGCAGTTGCTTGGAAGTTTTCAATTTTGGATACGGCTGTGGCTTCTTGATTTTCAATTTCTTGAAATTGAAAATGGAATGTGACACTTTCCTCAATGAGTTGTTTAAATCCTTGAATTAAATAAGAATGGGGAGTGTTGGTTGGGATTTTAAAAGATGAGCTTAGAAGAGAGGTCAAAAGTTGATTAAGGATTGGGTCATTAACCCACGCGGCAGGAGGATGATCCAAGAGCTTGATGAGCGTGACGAACGATACTGAAATACCTCAAATAACATTAATTCAAATAATCTGTAACATGAAAGGATTCATAAAGTAGCTTGCAAAAGTAAATAAAAGGAATATTGAACCTGATCAAAGAGATAATCCTGAAAGTGAATAAAAATCATAAATCTAAACCCTAATCCTAAAGAGAGAGAGAATCTCTCTCTAAACTAAATCTAATTCATGGAAAGCAAAAATTGGCGAGCTCTCCCTGAATGGATGCATTCCCTCACTTCATAACCTCTGGTCTATGCCTTCTGGACTTGGATTTGGGCCAAAAAGGGCTTCAAAAATCGCTGGGAGTGTTTTCTGCAATTTCTGGTGCGTGGCCTTTGTCACGCGTCCGCGTAGGTCACGCGGTCGCGTCATTCGGAGCTTTTCTTGCCATGCGGTCGCGTCAGTCATGCGACCGCGTCATGTGCGTTCTGCTTAAGGCGCGCGGTCGCGTCAGTCATGTGGCCGCGTCGCTGCTTCTTCGCGTTTGGCACGCGATCG
Source organism: Arachis ipaensis (assembly GCF_000816755.2). Classification (NCBI taxonomy): domain Eukaryota; kingdom Viridiplantae; phylum Streptophyta; class Magnoliopsida; order Fabales; family Fabaceae; genus Arachis; species Arachis ipaensis. The sequence goes on along the minus strand of NC_029792.2, from coordinate 61,532,842 downwards.
CGTCGTCCATGCGATCGCGTCGTCCATGCGATCGCGTGGATGCCAGTTTCTTCAAGGACTCTGTTTTGTGCTTTCCTTCCATTTTTGTATGTTTCCTTTCCATCCTTTGAGTCATCTCTGCCGTAGAAGATCTGAAACTACTCAACACACTGATCACGGCATCGAATTTAAATAAAGGTAATTAAAATAATTAATTTTAAAGCATAGGAAACATATTTTTCACATACATCACATAATAAGGAAGGAGAAGTAAACCATGCAATTAATATGAATAAGTGGGTAAAGGATTGAATAAATCACTCAAATTAAGCACAAAATATATCATAAAATATGGGTTTATCAACCTCCCCACACTTAAACAATAGCATGTCCTCATGCTAAATCCAAGGGAATAAGTAAGGTTAAAGTGATGGGATGTCATGCAATGCAATCTAATCTAAATGCAACTACCTAAATGCAACATGCAATTCGAATTTATTCACTCATATATAAAGCTTACAGATAGTTAAATTAATTCACATTCTCAAGGAGTCATATATATAAGCACTTTTACAATTGAGATGGGAGAAAAAGCATTTTGTGAACTTGCAAGATAATTAGATAATTCAAACAGAGATAAATGTTAATGAGCTATTGAACCCTCACTGGATTTGTGTTTACTCTCTAGTCACTCAGTGTTTATTGGGTTAATCACTCTATTTCTCTTTTTATTCTTCCTTTCTATAACTTTGTTCTTCATCTAACCAATCAACAATTATAGAATACAGTCATACCAAAAATCATGAGGTCTTTAATTAAGGTTGTAATGGGGCCAAGGTAAAGGTAAGGATATATGTATAAGGCTAAGTGAGCTAATAAGTGAATCCTTAATTAGACTAAGATCTCACCTAACATACATACTTAGTAAAACAAAACTTCTTTACCTATTTTCCCATATTTTCCCACTTGATGCTACATGCTCATGTTTCAATTTTTATTTTTATCCCATGTGCATTACTTTTATTCTGCGTTTGGGGAATTCTTTTGTATCCCTTTATTAAATACTGAAAAATAACACCTTTTTTTTAAATGTACATCGTAATTTAATCACTTTGATTTCTCATGAGCATGCTTCCCAAAATTTCTTAATTTGAGTTATTTTATTCCTTTCAACTTTTCTACCTTTTGTTTTTATCATCCATGTTCCCAATAGGTTTCCCACATTTTAAACTATTCATAATTCTCTATCTTAAGCTAACCAAGGATTCAACTTGGAATTTTATTTTGTTTTTCTGCTTAAGGCTAGTAGTGTGGCTAATAGAATAAAAGGGGATTTAAAGGCTCAAGGGGGCTAACAAGGGTGATGTAAAAGGTAGGTTATTTTGGGATAAGTGAGCTAAAATCAAATAATGGCCTCAATCACTCTCTTGGTATATATCTACATTCTATATTCTATATTCTATAATCGGACATATAGATTAAAACAAAGTAAAGAATACCAGAATATAAAAGAAGGGCGGAACATACAGGAATAAAAAATTATGGTTTGAATGTAACCATACAATGAAGCTCAAAACTCACAAGCTATGTGTTCTCTAGCTCAAAAATCATTTATCATTTATGTATGTCATGCAGGTTTAGTTAAAAATTCTCATTATTCTCAATGTAAAATTTATATTGAATGGCTTTAAAGTTCTAGTGTTTCTCCTTGATGAAGTGTTGTTAACTTAACTACATGATGTAATGCTATATATACAAGGTTTATGGATTTAAATCTGTTATGTTCAAGTTCCTAGCTTACTTCCTTTTTATATTTTCAATTTAAACTAAGCTATCTTATGATAAAAAGGGTAAACCATACTAATCAATCCACAATTTCTATAACTAATAAGTTAGAATTGCAACTAAGTGGCTAAAATATGAACTAAAAATGCAAAATGCAGAAAATAGAGTAAAAATACATAAAAGTAGCAATGTATAAATACTCAGAAAATAAAAATAAAAATAAAGAGAAAAATACAGAAAAATATCCAAAATAAAAGAAAAAGAGTCTGTAGTGGTTCACCAAGATAATACGCCAGAGATGGCGACCTCCCCACACTTAAAATGAAGCATCGTCCCTGATGCTCACTCAAGCAGGGTGTGAAGGGGTGTCATCACTGGAAGGGATGGTAGCTGGTGTCTTTGTGGTGGCTGGCTGAATGTCCGATTGCTGGAGAGGAGGGACTGTCTGAATGGGGATCTCAGGATCTGCTGCCTGGATCTGATAGGGTGCTGCCTGCTGGGTGTCTGCCTGCTCTGCCTCTCCCTGGGGATGGGTCTCTGCCTCGGGTGCATCCGCTTCCTCCTCAGATGCCTCGGATGGTGTGTCAGGCTCGGAGGAGATGTCGCCGGATCGTATCATCAGCTTCAGGTGCTCATAGCGGCGCTTGTTGCGACGCTCCATCTGGTCAAGTCATCGAAACAAGCGGTGCACCAGATGATAGACATGCTCTGTGGCAGGTGGAGGTGCAGTGGTGGTGGCAGGGGTAGGTAGTGCAGCAGTGGAGGAAGAGGGACCGGCAGATGGTGTAGCTGTATCATCAGCAGTGGCAGTCAGGAATGGAGGTCTGTAGCCCAAGGCCAGGAAGTTCCTGCTGTGCGGGATAAGCTTCTTGCACTCTGCAGCAGGTGGCCTCTCATCAGCATCCTCCCATGGCACGTCAGCTCGACGGCCCAGCTGTGTAACCAGATAGGGAAAGGGAAGAGTGCCGCAGACATGGACCCTGGCCATATAGTGCCGGATAAAACGTGGCAGGTACAGGTCCTTGCCCTTCATCACACACCAAAGGAGGGTGATCATAGCAGCTGGTATCTCAGTCTCGTGAGTACTCGGCATGATGTAGTTGCTGAATATCTGATGCCAAAGCCGAGCCTCATCATTCAGGTAGTCTGGCCCATGATCCAAGGAACTGTCGGGTCAAGGGCGATCCTTGCCTTGACTGCGTCCCAGTCAAACTTTATAAAGCGCATATCCTCTTCAGCTTTCTGATAGCCATCTGTCTGATCAGTCCTAGGCAGAAGCTTCAGAACTTCTTCTATTGCCTTCTCAGTAACCAGAATCTGCTTCCCTCTGAGGTTCACGACATCTAGGGAAGTTTTGAAGTAGTTACAGTGGAATTCCCTAACCCAAGATGCATTAACCTCAGTCAGAGGTCTCTCCAGAAAGAACCAACCTCTTTGTTTGATATGATCAGAGGTATATTGCTGGAGTTCTTCTGGGATCTTCAAAGTCCGCTCCAGGTATAGGTTCCTGGAGTTTGCAAACACCGGATACCTCAGCTCACAGTATCGGTTTGCAAACTTTACTGAGTCATTGGCGGGAAGTAGCTGGTCGGCCTTCTCCTGCGGGGTAAAGGCTTTCTCCCGCGAGGAGGCATCATGCATGAGGTCGATGATAGACACGGAGGCTTCTCCTCTTTTCCTTTTGCCAGAAGTGGCCTTGTCTTTTCCCTTTCTCTGGGAATCTGACATCCTGAAAAACAGAAAATCAGGATATAATAAAAATAGGAAGGCAAATAGGCAATTAATCAAAGAAAACACAAAGTGGCAAAGGAGCAATAGGATAATGAATATGAGTTAAGTAAAATGTGCATTTAGGATTTGTATATGAGTGAAAAGTCTGAAAAGAAGAAAACACAATCCAAAATGTAATTGAATGCAAGTTAAATAGAAAAATTAACATCACGCTTTGGTTAGAATGTTAAAAGAAAGTGAAAGAAAAGCAAGAAAAAAGAAGTTTTGAAAAGGTTAGGTTGGTTAGAGTTAAAATTAGTGAGTTAGTGAAAATGGGTTAAAGTAAGAGGCATAATGAAAATAGTCCAAGTAACAAGTAATCACATGTAGAAGCTATAGGTAACTCATATTCAAACAAGTAAAAATAGTTTGATGATGATTCAAATAGAGATAAAGAAAGCAAAAATAGGAATCAAACATCAAAATTGCGATTTATGAACCAGGAGATCAAAGAAAATAAGAATGCGTGCCTAAGCATTTATGAATTGGTTTGGTGAAATTATAGGAAAGCACAGTTGAAAATGCCAAAACCAAGACATGAACAGAAATATTTTACAAAAATTTAGGCAGCATTCCGGCTAAAATAGGACTTTCCCAGAAAATAAACAGTAATCAAGCAGTTCATATGAATCCAAATTAAAGCTTGCAATTACATATACGGAATATAAACATGAAAGTTCAATGTAAATAGCAGTAAATGCAGGAAAGTACAGCATATGAACATGAACACAGCAACAACAGAATTGCAGATTTGATAAAACAGAAACAAGAACAGTGCAAATAAACAGACCTAAATCCACTAACCACATCCTAGGCTGCCTAACAACCTAAAATCCACTACAACATGCATATCTAACTAGGGAAGAAAGAAGGAGGGAGAAGAAAGGGGGAGGAGGGAGCGGTGACGAGGGGAGGCGCGGTGGTGGGTGGCGGCGGTTGACAGGGTTGGCGTTGGGGGAAGGTGGTCGTTGTGTTGGAGAGAGGGGGGAGAAGGGGGACGGGGCTTGTCGATGCGGCGGCACGGGTGGTGGCGGTCGGCGGCACGGGTGGTGGCCTGCGGTGGTAGTAATGGTGGGGGTCGGTGGAAAGACGGATAAGAGTAATAAGCCGGAAGGTCCAAGGCGTTGTGCGTCAGGGAAAATAGGTAAGCATCAATAAGAATAAAAAGGCAAATACAAGTACAAATCCG
>NC_029792.2:61437131-61528094 GCF_000816755.2 Arachis ipaensis | reverse complement strand
GGGGAGGGGCGCGACTGATAGGGTTCGTGTGGTTGGGGGGTTATAAATTTGAATCAACGCGGCCGCATAGGGCACGCGGTCGCGTGGCTGGAGCGAAAAAGGTGGTTGACGCGATCGCGTGGATGACGCGATCGCGCGGAGGGCAAAAAGAGTAAATGACGCGATCGCATGGGGCAGGCGATCGCGTCGCTGGAATTTGTGCTAAACGCATGAATCCAGCGTCGTTTCAGTGTAACTCTCTGTCTCCTTGGGTGTGTTCGTGCTATCCATGTGACGCGGTCGCGTCGCTCACGCGGTCGCGTGGGATTGATTGTGTGCAAGTGACGCGATCGCATGGGGCATGCGATCGCGTGGGCCATTTTGTGCTAGACGCACAATGGCCGCACGATTCCAGCCCAACTTTCTGGACGTTGGATCTTTACGCCGATCTCTAGGTCACGCGGCTGCGTGGATGACGCGGTCGCGTGGGAAGTGTAGTTCGCTATTTGACGCGATCGCATGGATGATGCGGTCGCGTCGCGCACCCTTTTTTTTATGCAGAATGCAGAATGCAATGTTTAATGTGAATGCTATGCATGATTCCAGGTTTAATAATAAAATAAAATAAAACTCAAAAACAAACAAGACTAAATGAAATTAAAATTGCAAAAGAAACGATCATACCACAGTGGGTTGTCTCCCACCTAGCACTTTTAGTTAAAGTCCTTAAGTTGGACATTTGAAGAGCTTCCTGTTATGGTGGCTTGTGTTTAAATTCATCTAGAAATCTCCACCAGTGCTTGGAATGCCAATAGCCTCCGGGGTCCCAAACTAGGCATGTAAAGCTTCTGAGCAGTTTCAAACAGATTTTCAGGCTCCCGGGGTGACGAATGTCAGAATAGATTCCTGGATCCCAAGCCTTGTTTTTAAATCCGCCTCCATTTTGATCTATATTTTTTCATCCGGGCGGTTTAGAAAGTGGATTCTCACCATAGTGACCAAACGTTTTCCGAGATCCATTTAATTGAGCATGATACCAATCTGTGCACTTCGATTTGAAGCGTGGAACCTTATTGAACCTTGTACACTAGCTCTGAGTACGAGCCATTTCCCTCTTACTCTTAAAGCCACAGAGAGCTCTAAGCTGGCCATCTGTTTCAAGCAAACCATATTCAAGTGAGAAAGTAAAGTTAAAAGTTAAGGATTGTACCCACTTGAAGCTTGTATTGGGTGGTAATGGCCTTGGGGAAGGTGTTTCTGGTGGTTCTGTAAGTTCTGCTCCCTAGTAATCTTCTGTGAATTCCTCCACTTCTTCGCAAGATTCTTCAAATGCATCATCACCCTGGTCAAAGTCTTCTACGTCTTCCTCATCACTTGAGTCATAGATTGGAGGTTGAGAGAAATCTACCTCTGCATCATCCTCGTATTCAATTGGAGAAGATTCGTCGATCTCAGAGAACTCACTTGCAGATGCAAGTTCATTACTAAGAGAACTTGACTTGTGACTATCATCATCAAGAGAATTTACTTCTTGGATTATTCCGTCTGATTCTTTATAAACGACTTGCCTTGGGGATTGTGCTCTATCCTCCTTAGCATTAACTATAATGTCCTTGACGGATTTCTCCTCAGCTCTGGATTCCCATGGGGGTTCTGCGTCTCCTAGATCTTCAACCAACTCTTCTTCTTGTACAATGACAGCCTCTTCTACTTGTTCGAGTACGAATTCATGCTCTGTCTTGTCCACTGGAGTTTCTAATATCTCCTTCATGCTACGCTCTTCATTAGATTGTCCACATGGGGCTGTGGTTGGTCCTTGAATGTTCGAGCATCTAGAAGCTAATTGAATTACTGCTTGCTCCAGTTGTCGAATGGTTGCTTGAAGCTTATTTACTATTTCCTTGAGGCGAACCTCTGATTCTCGGGGTGATGGATTTGGACATGATACATAGGAAAGTGGTGGTGCTTGGGAGTGACTGGATTGGAAATGGGGTAAATAGGGATCATGTGGTGGCGAATGGTGAAGAAAAGCTTGTGAGTGTGGTGGTTCGGGGTTATGTTGAGAGGATGGTCTACAGGCGTGGGGTGGGGCTTGTCGGTAGTTACAAGGTTGTCCACCATATCTATCAGCTGGATATGCATTGTAGAATGGTCTTTGTCCATGATATCTTGGAGGGTGTTGTTGCCTAAAGGGGTGATTAGATCCTCTTGGCTCCATCCATCCTTGATTGGTCTGACCTTGATGCGATCCCATATCCCTGCTGTAACTTCTATTTTCTTCAACAAAATTAGAACCAAACTCAAAGCGAGGGGGTGAGAATTCATGGTAGCAAATAAAAATAAAAAGGGAAAACAAAAATAAATAAACAAGCAAAAGAAAAATATTTACAAGAACCAATAATAAGGCACACGTTAGGAGTTCTCCGGCAACGGCGCCATTTTGACGAGCGAGATTTTTGCCAGTAAAGAATGTCATAAAAATAGTCGCGTTGTAGATATAGTTTCTAAACCAACAAAAATCCCTTTCGTGCAAACGTTTTGGTTGTCACAAGTAACAAACCCCTTTTAAATTGATAACCGAGTATTTAAACCTCGGGTCGTCTTCTCAAGGAACTACAGGGAAGTATGTTCTTATTATTGGTTATGGAGATTGTAGATTGGGGTTTCAAGAATGAGGAACAAATAACTTAATGGCGGGTAAATTAAATGGAAACTAAAATAAATAAATAACTGCAAAGCAAACTTTTGACAAGGTATGAGAAATTGGAAGTCCAGCCTTAGTTATCCTTATCAATAACAATGAAAGTTGAATCTTAATTCCACTTTGTTAACCTTTACTCAGATAAAGGAAGGTTAAGGGATTAATTGGTTTGATCTTCAAATCCTATTTATTTCTTAAGAAAAGATTGGGATTATGGAAGTTAAATTCAATTAAAAAAGATAACAATTATCAATTATGCTGTTGAATTGGATAACTCCTGAGTTACTGATTTCTTAACCAAGACCAAAAGGAGAAAAATAAATCTACTTGGAATAAAAATGTCTTCAGAGTAAAAGTAACAATAGCATGAATAAGAGAAATCAATATTAAACTGAAATACCTCAAATAACATTAATTCAAATAATCTGTAACATGAAAGGATTCATAAAGTAGCTTGCAAAAGTAAATAAAAGGAATATTGAACCTGATCAAAGAGATAATCCTGAAAGTGAATAAAAATCCTAAATCTAAACCCTAATCCTAAAGAGAGAGAGAATCTTTCTCTAAACTAAATCTAATTCATGGAAAGCAAAAATTGGCGAGCTCTCCCTGAATGGATGCATTACCTCACTTCATAACCTCTGGTCTATGCCTTCTGGACTTGGATTTGGGCCAAAAAAGGCTTCAGAAATCGCTGGGAGCATTTTCTGCAATTTCTGGTGCATGGCCTTTGTCACGCGTCCGCGTGGGTCACGCGGTCGCGTCATTCGGAGCTTTTCTTGCCACGCGGTCGCGTCAGTCATGCGACCGCGTCATGTGCGTTCTGCTTAAGGCACGCGGTCGCGTCAGTCATGTGGCCGTGTCGCTGCTTCTTCGCGCTTGGCACGCAATCGCGTCGTCCATGCGATCGCGTGGATGCCAGTTTCTTCAAGGACTCTGTTTTGTGCTTTCCTTCTATTTTTGTATGTTTCCTTTCCATCCTTTGAGTCATCCCTGCCTTAGAAGATCTGAAACTACTCAACACATTGATCACGGCATCGAATGGAAATAAAGGCAATTAAAATAATTAATTTTAAAGCATAGGAAACATGTCTTTCACATACATCACATAATAAGGAAGGAGAAGTAAAACCATGCAATTAATATGAATAAGTGGGTAAAGGATTGAATAAATCACTCAAATTAAGCACAAAATATATCATAAAATATGGGTTTATCAGAGCGATCGAAGTTGTTCCCGAATATCAGGATCCAATTCGATTAGAGGTCTTGTAGAAACTGGACTTGAGATGACTGGAACAGGTATTGGCACTTTGGTCCCCTGGATGATTTTATCCAAAATAGAAGTCAAGTTATCCAATGTAGCACTTGATGGAGTGGTAGGGATGATTGACGTGCTTGGTTTTGGTCCGGGAGGAGTTTAAAGTTGTGCCAAGTCTGAAGGTGTTGGTTGCAATTCTGGTGGAGTTTCTGAGACCTTAGATTTGGAGGAGTCTGAGTTGGTAGTGTCAACAGCTTTGGAAGCAGAATTGGAATCAAGGACTATTAAATTCTTTTCAGAAAAAATAATCTGATTGTCCGGAGAGATCAATTCAATTCTTTGAGTTTCTGCTGGGGAGTGTTGCTAAGGATTGGTTGTTGGATCTACTATTTGTGTTGTATGAGAAGAAAGTGGAAAAGTGGCTGGAATTACTCTGGGTCCTGAAAATTGAATCGAGTCTTGGGATGTTGACTCTTCTTGACCGTGTTGCTGTGGGAAAATTATTGAGTTAGGCTCTTTAATAGAAGTGACTGAGTGAGTGACATGAGCAGGCTAGAATAAAAGGTACACATTTATAAGTTTAAATTTTACGTTTAAATAAACAAAGTTTGTAGTTACAATCGTGTTACCTGAGTCCTGATCAATCGGGGTCCAGAATCAGAATCATCTATATCTTCTGAATGGGAAGATGCAGTAGGAGTGTCCTTGATGGCTGGTTCGATTTCTTCAAAACTTTCAGTCGATGAAAGTAGTATCAACTGACAAGAAATCCAGAGTTAAGTATGACTTAAAAGATAAAAGTTGAAATATGTCTTAAATAAAAAGAAGAATTATAAAGTTACCTTTTGAGAAGTTTTAGTAGGAGTTTTTCTGCTTTTCGCTGGTGGTGGTCGAGCAGTTTCAGATTTCCTTTTGTGAGTTCTCTTTGGAGAACTCTAAGCAACAGGGGTGGTTTGGATTGCAGTTTGTTGAATGTCTTCTAAGGTAAGAGTGTACCTAGCATAATAGGCAGCCCACCATTCAACACATGATTTGGTAATGTAAGAACTGCGTTCATATTCTATGAAATTGAAACGTTCCCTGCGCTGTTGATTCATGGCGAGGCAAGAGTCAAAGTCTTCTTGAGTGGTTAGAAGGAAGTGACAGAAAGGAGTATCGTTTCGAGGCTGAGGTTTGGGAATGGCTTGTGAGAATCCCAATTGTCTGGTAGATAGGTGAGGAGCATACAGAGTTATCTTGAATTTTTCTTTTTTCTGTAAAGATAATCCTGTGGGATTGCCTGAACTGCTAATAAATGTGCCCAACATCGTTTGGGAAGTTCACTCCCTTCATTTGAGTGTGGAAAAAGTAAACAATCTAACCAGGCAGGGCCTCGGTTGCGACGTAAGAAAGGAGTAAAATTCAGCTGTTCATTTTCAAAATTTTTACAAGAATGAAAAAGGGCGAAAACAGCCCAAAACCTATCCTCATCCGATTGTGCATTCGGGAAATTGGGTTTGTATGCAGCCAATCGAAACCCTTCAATATACTATTTGTCAGTTTGACTACTTTCGGGTTTGGTCATAAAATTTTTAAAGATGGCATTGAGCCATAATTGAAGAAGCCATAGAGGGCCTCCTGCATTTATCAATTTGTTTTCTCGTAGGTTAGTAACAAATTGGCCAAGTTCCTCGAAGATGTGCCCTAAGAGAAGCTTAGCCAGATTGAAAGTTTTGCCTTCATGGATAAGTATGGCCAAAGAGAGGTAAAGTTTTGACATTTGGACACTACGAGAGCAAAATAGGATTGCATTTAACCAGTAGAATAAGAAAGCTACATGTTCATTGTCAGTGATTTTAGTACCTTCTCTACCCATGTTATAGGCGATGAATTCACTGTAAGGACTGTTCAGAACGATGTTGTATTGACGTTCAGGTTGCATTTCAGAAGTATAATCTGGTAAATTGAAAGGGAGTCCAGTAATTGCGGCCACATCGAGAAGAGACATTCCAATCATTCCACAAGGAAGGTGGAAATTATTGGTGGTTCTGTTCCAGAAGCATGTAACAGCCCCAATCATCCAAGAATGTGTAGTCAAAGAGAAATGAGAGAGTCTCAGCAGTTCATGAATCTCTAAAGCTCCCCAACTGGCACTTTTGGTGGGTTCAAGATGTCGGTACCAGGCTGTAAAGTCATATCCTCGTGGGATGATTTTTGGGTTGTTCTTGAACGTCTTTTGGTTGATAAAATGGGAAATGTTGAAAGATTGGTTTATCAGCAAATCTTCTCCTTCAGCACTGGGGAAAGAAAGAGACTTCTTGTTCACCTTTTCCAGAGATTCAATTGGTCCGAGGAAGCAATGTGTGTCAGTTCCGATTGTGAAAGGAATTAAAATCCTATTGTCACTGGATTGAATGTGAGGGTCGTTAATGATTTCATCATCAATCTGATTGAGAATGCGAAGAGCTGGTGGAGGTGGTGGTATTGATGCATGGCCTTTGCCTTTGTCAGAAGGAGTGATTTGTGAAGAAGAGCCAGCCATTCTTAGATTGGGAAGTTTTGTGAAGAAATTCGAGGTTGTAAAGAAAGTCTAGGGAATGATGGAATGTAGGAAAATTGAATGGAGGTAAGAATGGTGTTTTTAAAGTGTTGTTGTAGCCGTTGCTGTAGAGAAGATGCAAAAAGAGGTAACTTCTTGAGGAAGATGGAATGGTGAAGAGAGAGCGCGTGACTCTTGCGAGACGTGTCGAGTGGGCTAGTGATAATGGAAGTTTTTAATGACAATTATTATTAATGTGAAAACTGATGTTTTTGGATTAAGTGCTTTGCTTTTCGATAATGATATTAAAGGAAACCACATTAATCCAAGGGGCAATTTGTTGATCGAAAATTGATTTTCGATTTGAAAGAAATTGAATTGAAAGATATTGAATATAGGCTTTCGAGGAAATGTGTTTAGGAGGCTAAGCTTGGGAGTTGCTGACACAGAAGTTGTTTCCGAGTTGCTTTGTCGAAATCGAAGAAGTTAAATCGATGAGGAGATTCAATTTGAAGGAAGACTTTCGAAGATTTAGTCGAGTGGTCAAAGAAGTGAGAAGGTTAGTGGATAATTAATCACATGGGAGTGGATAATTAATCACATTGGGAATATCTATAATCATGTAGCGGGAACAGTTACCAAAGGCGGTTGTGTTTCAAAATTGTAATTTATTTTAATTATAATTAATTGTAATTAATGTAATTTTAATTGACCGTTATGTAAGGGTAGCTTATAAATACTAGGGATTTTCAGTGAAAAGAGGTTGGAACTTTTACTCAGAAAAACACTCTAAGCACTCTCACATCCCAGCGTATTCCTGAGTTTGCGATCGAGTTTCTTTTTTCTGTAGAGTTCCTTTTTCTGTAGGGTTCCTTCCACCTTCTTCTTATTCTTTTTAATTTCAATCCTTTTTGTATTCTTCATATTTTATTTAATCTTATTCATTAAGTGTTATTCATATTTCTTTATTTTTTCTGTTGAATTTAGTTTTCAGTATTTTATCATTACCATTTTACATGAAGAAGTCCTTTATTTTAAAAGAAAATAACTTATTGTTTTTAATTTCTTTAAATTGTTTACAAAACGTTAATTTCTGAATTTTATTTATTAATTTATGAATTTACTGTATTTTAATCCTTTAAATTTAGTCTAATCGAAGACACTTTGATTCACTTATAAAAAACTAGTACTTGCACAGAGGAATTGTTTACACCTTCGATTTGTTAAAAATCGACAAAACACATCTTGTTACATCTTTTTATTTAAATTTATCTTACTGAAAATATCGACCTACAAATTGATAATTTTTCAAAGTATATTCACAAATTATAATAAAAAAAATATAATTTTATGGTTTGAAATTTTGTATTATTTTTTTATTGTACAATATTACAATCAATTAGTTTTCTTAGCAATTGATTTGACCAAGTAATATTTGAAATAGATCTAATATATCATTTTCGCTATATCAATCAATTTTGTTAAAAATCAATGGATGGTTTTTTCTATTAAATCGATTAATACTAACTTTTAGTTGAGTTATTTGACACATATATTATTACTTAACAATCGATTGGTTTCTAATTAAATCGATTGAATTAACGATAAATACAATTTTTTTTCTTGTTTATTCATCGAACGGATCAAAACAATAAANATGATAAATATTTTAATTTTTACGTGGATATTTCTTAGACTCTTAATATAACAAGCAGTCAAGCACACCGTCCTCTTTAGTTTTTCCTGGAGACACGTATTAAGTCCAAAGGCAAGTCAATTCAAGAACGTTCAAGAATTACATATGGTTCTAAAGTCTAAAGCTCTTATCTATTAATTTTTTATTATAAAATGATTCCACTCTCTATTGGGATCAATAATTGGAGTAGTTGTAATAGTGGAACTTGATCATAATTCATAAAGAAGGCCTCGTGAACATTTTACTTTTTTGGTGAATCTTTTGCAAAACAACACCAACAACAATGGAAGAAGAGGTTGTTTTGTTAGACGCATGGGCAAGCATGTTTGGTATGAGGGTGAGGATTGCACTGGCTGAAAAAGGTGTCAGTTATGAGTACAAAGAAGAGTATCTAATTAAGGGTAAAAGCCCTTTTCTTCTTCAGGTGAATCCAATACATAAGCAGGTTCCAGTTCTGATCCATAAGGGTAGACCGATTTGTGAATCTGCAATTATAGTTCAGTACATCGATGAGGTTTGGAATGACAAAAATCCAATCATGCCCTCTGACCCTTATGAGAAAGCTCAAGCTAGATTCTGGGTTGATTTCATTGACAAAAAGGTGACTTCTTTTACCTTTGTTTTGATGCATATAGTTAATAGTTTCTATTATTTTGTTTCCTAAATTTGGATAATTATTTATGTATGGAGTGTAAAAAGTTGTAAAATATTTTTACATTCAAAGTACATACAAATTGAATTCTCAAGCCGATCTTTGATGTTCTAGGATATATTATCTTGTGATTTGTTTGCAGATTCAATGACGAGAGATTTAATAGTTTTTATTCCTCTTAATTTTTAGTTCTCATCATTTTGTGGTTGAGAAATTGTATAGTTAGCAATTTTTTTTCCAACATGTAAAAGTCATTTATGTCTATTTATTTAATGATAAAAGTTTTTAAAATACTCATTAATTTTTATATTCTTCTTTAATTTTTTTTAATACTATTACATAATGATATGATGCGAAATATGTGATCTTTTAAGTACAGGAATTATGGAAGAGTATATGAATGACTACTTTTGTGCTTAATAGAATCAACAATTCTAGTGTTTTGATGAGTTATATAAATTTAGTAATATCAATTACCATTTGTGATCCCAGATCTATGAGACTTGGAGAAAAATGTGGCTCTCAGAAGGAGAAGAGCATGAGACATGGAAGAAGGAATTAATTTCTATTTTCAAGCAACTTGAGGAGATATTGGGAGACAAAGCATTTTATGGGGGTGACACTTTTGGGTTCCTTGATATTGGTCTAATTCCATTTTACAGTTGGTTTTATGCCTTTGAGACTTATGGCAACTTCAAAATGGAAGCAGAGTGTCCTAAATTAATAGCTTGGGCCAAAAGGTGTATGCAAAGAGACACTGTTTCCAAGACACTTCCTGATCAGAAGAAAGTGTATGATCATGTTCTGGCTATGAGAAAAGCACTTGAAAAATAAAGTGTGTTTTCCGGTGATGGAAAAATATATGGCATTGATGATAGGTACTATGTAGTTGAGTCCTATGTTGAGGCTGAGAATAACCATGGATGTTGTTGTTATATATGCTTATATAAGTTTATGATGAATAAAATGTGTGTTGATGTATACTATCTGGCTTTGGAATGTTTCATTTGGTTTAGCAATAAATTATTAAAAATGTTAAGCGTTATCAGAATTTATTATTTTTTATTATTATTTAATTATTAATTTAAATTTTTAGTTTAATTTATTTAGTTTAGTAATCTAATAATATATTTTATTTCATATTTTTAAATATTAATAATTAATTAATAATTAAAAATAATAAATTTTAATATTTTTTTAACATTTCTCATAAATTATATATGATTTCAATGAATTCACCTGAAATAAAATAAATGAATATCCATATTACCAAATTATTATAAACTAATTCTGGTTATGCATTGTCTTTTTCTTTAATATATAAATGGTAGAAGGATACGAATATGATATTTTATGGTAAAATCTAATCACTATCCCCAATTTAGTTGAAAGAATTTAAAAATAGAACACTTATGAAAATGAATTTTCTTAATTTTTTATTTTGATTTAAAGTTTGATTATTCTGTTGGTTCTTATAATTTTGCGAAATTTTCAATTAGGTTCCTATATATATATATTTTTTTAATTGGATTTTTGCACTAAATTTTTTTTTTCAATTTGATCTTTTTTTATAGTAATTGGCTTAATTATATAAGAACCCAACTAAAAAAAATTGATGCAATGACTCAATTAAAAGAAAAAAAATTATCGGAATCTAATTAAAAATTTTACGAAATTATAAAAACTAACAGAATAATTAAAACTAAAATTATTGGTGATAAATTACACTTTACCTTTTCAAATAAAAAAAATTTAGGAAGATTCATTCCCAAACACTTACTGAATCGTTATGGTTCACTAAGTTTTATAACTATCATTATAGCAAATGAAAATTGTTGAAAGCTCTAATGATTTAATGTGAGAAGAGACTAAAATAATACCCATAAAATTATCAAGATTTAGTAACAAGCAGGAAGAAAATAAAACTAGAGATGGAACCTTGATCGAATAGGCATGCTTTCTGTTGTTTGTGTTGACCAAAAGAGGACTAAAAGAGGAGGTACAAACATGTATTTTCAGTTATGATTACTATTGGATTCTTGATGCATTATTAATTTATATTTACTAGAGATTAGTTCCGTAACTCAGTATTTTATTTGTAAATGGTTCCATAGGTAACTTTCAAGACTACAATAAAAAATTTGGCTCAAAAAAATATGTAAATAGAGTCTAATGCGTAATTGTTATTGTTCTTGTAAGTTCCAGAAACTAAAAGAACTTGGTCTAGTTCGAACACTCTAATATAGAGCTCTTCTTCTCTCAACAGGAGAGTACTCTAAGAGCATCGATTTTTTTTTTAATAGGAAGTTTTTTTAACCTATAAAACCTCACAAACTGTATATCACAAAATTCTCATATACCATCTAAACCATCAAAGCTATCATGAGACTTGAAATATACAACGATCAAGAGATTAGCAACCTACAAAATGAACAATATAAAAGAAAAAATCATCAAGCTTAACAACACTACTAGAAAACTAGTTATTACAGACAGATTTACAGACAGATTTAGTCCTTATTACAGACGGATTTTTGGTTACCGACGAAATTACCGATGGATTTTGTCCTTCTGTAAAAGCCCCGTCGGAAATTATTTACCGACGGATTTTTTTTCCGTCGAAAAATTACAGACGGATTTTTACCAGTTACTGACGGATTTTCCCTTTGTAATTTCTCCATCCATTTCACGAAACCGACGAACTTTTCGACGAATTTTCCGTCTGTAATTTGAACTTTGGAAAATCATCTCACACTTTGATTACAGACAGAAAATCTGTCTGTAAATCCGTCAGTAAGGTAAAAATTTTTTTTTTCTAATTACAAAATAAACTTATTTTCATACAAAATAAATATAAATTTAATACAAATTTTTATCTAATTTGTATTCGAATATTTATAATATTTCAAAAAATAAACAAATTCATTGTATTATCAAACTAAAATAAAAGTACTATAAACAAGCAAGTCAATATAATTCCTAGTATATCATCAACATGCTGCTTCTTGTAAAACATTCTGGGTGGCATTAAAACGGCAAAGAATGATTGGATGAGAAAAGTTAAACCCCTAAACCAAGTATCTACAGCAACGAATCAGCAGATATCTATATTCTTTCTTTTTCTGCCACTCACACAGGCCCAGTCATCCATTTTTGACACTTCTATGCCTTCTAAGAATAGTAAATATTTCTGTAATAAGTTCTGGACCTGCATAAGGAACAAAGGAGATGAATTTAGGAGGAGAATGTGATTCGAAGCAGTTCCACCAACAAGAATCTGCATTTGGCAGCAAAGAGATAGCTGTATTCCGAATAAAGAAAATCGATAATGAGAATTAATTGAACATTTAAACTACATGTTCACTTAAGATTCCAGAGAGACCAATAATTGCTCCCGGCTTTGCAGAAAAGATAATTTGATCAGCAAGATTTAACAGAGGATTTAAAAGTATGTTTGCGATGACCACATCATATTTATCCTTGTGAGTGACTCTGTCTATCTCGAAAGCATTTTCTCATTCGACAACTCTAGATGGCCAGTCATCCCTGCAAGATGAAGAAGTTTGGCTTGCAATCAAGTGCAGTTGCAGCTTGTCTGGTATGATATTATTCAGAGTAGCATTTTCAGATGCTGATGCAATTGCTTGTGAATCTATATCGACTCCAATGGCAAAGGCAGCACCAAACTGCAAAAGGTCTATTATTGGTGAATATGAAACTGCAGAAGGTCTAGAATTGCTTTCCTGAACTCTCATTTGATTAATTTCTCAACTGATTCTATTACATCAATAACATGCTCTTTCATACTAACTTAATAATTAAACCCCAAACCCTATATAAGGCCCAATAAGTACAGAACATGTCATATCAAAATGTCTCTAAAAATTTATATCTGTCATATGTTCTGTCAATTAACCAAAAAAAGACAGTTAAAATATGTGAATATGATAGAGACGGTTATAATATTTAGCTTTCCACATAGATGTTCAAGGAAACAAAGTAAGAATGAAAATGAACTCTACTGTACACCAAAGACATTCTCGCACTGACAGTTTTCCATAATATTAATAAGTGATCATTCCCCGAATAAGAATGCTAAGTAAAGAACGCAGTAAATTTAATAGCTATTAAATAGAAACCAAACAATTAGCAGTTAGCTATTAAACAGAAACCAAGAAGCAAACTGACCTGAGCTCCTTTCATCCAGTCATCCTCCTCAATAATTTTAACTTCATATCTTGGTATCTCTTTCAAACCAATAGAATCAGCAGCCTGTGAAATGCTCATATTTATATCCTCACCTTCAAGAAAAATGGAACTAACACAAATCTGCAGAGTTTTAGAAGTGTTTGAAACAGTTCACATAAAATGAGTGCCTTGATCAGATTAGAACTGCAGAGTACCTCTCGTTGGTTTTCACCCTCTGATATTGTCGGATTCCTGAAGAACCAAGAGAGAAAAAAAAAAAGAAGCAAAGATCATATTCACATTCATACCAAACCCACTGAAAAGTAAGAACGGAAAAGAGATAAAAGAAACAGTAGTGCCATCACTAAATAAAAGAAACAGTAGTGCCCACTTTGCTTAGGCATGGACCCTGCATAATCAAATTTCAAGGGAAGTTGAGTAACTTAATTGAAAAGAGAAGCTTCTATTCTAAATTACTAATCAATATTAAGCTGCATCAAATATATAAAATTATATGTGAATAACAAGGAGGTAATGTTTATTTTAGTCCTTTGACTAAGTAGGAATAACTCCATTTAGGCAGACACTTAATCAAAGCTACCACACACATTGAAATATCTATTATTGTCAAAACAGATTTGAATGTAATGCAGTAATGCTGCATCTCAATGAACTAAGCAATAGGCAAAGTGCGACACTGGTTTTGAAAGATAAAGAGCCTAAAATCAATGAAACAACAACCTATGCATTAAAAGATAAGAAGCATACTTGTTGAGCTAGCTCCCTGGTAGGAGAGAGCACGAGGAAAAGAGAACATTGTAAATTAGAGACTTGGGCAAGGAAAACCATTTGATGAGAAAAACTGCAGCCAAAAATAGAATTCAATAAGCCATTGATTTGCAGCAATAAATACATATAGCGAGGCTTTAATCTTAGCAAGTAACCTCAAACAAGCAAGTAACTCTAACAAACAAGTAACCTCAAACAAGAAAAGTTTATACCTTCCTTCTCGTCAATTTTTGTTCAGTCAACTGTCAAACAAGAACACATTCAAATAATTAGAATAAAGCAACAAAATTTGGAGAGAAGAATGTTAGAGAGAAGAAAACTTAAAATTATCCTTAAAATTAAGTAGCTTCATGAGTACTATATTTATCATACAAGCAACAACTAATTAACTATTTGTGTTCACGGTTAAAGACTAGATTCATTCGCTTAATTAATTTAGAAAATATATATTATGATCTCAATTTATTAAAAAGGTTATGTTAGAACTTACAGCAGACAGAGAAGGAGTGAAATCAAGTGAACAAGTATGATTAATTAATAACTTAACAAGCCCTGCAATCAAGTGAACACTAAACCTATACTAGCTAGGAATATAGTAATATAGTATCATGAATAAATGAATTACTGGCCGCATGAAATTGTAGATATTGATTTCAAATTCAAATATTGCTTTCTTATTATTGTTGATGAGAGATAATAAAAATAAATGGATAAACATACATTGCGTGCTTGAACCTTGAAAAACATTTAAATTTGATCAATGGGTTGGTTTGCTTTTATTTTCGGGAAGATTCAGAGAAATATATAACACAGCAGAGACGTAATAATTTCTTACTTCCATTTTAGAAACCTAGCTTAGTCATGAAATTATATTAAGTCTCTTACTTTGAAGCAGTTAATAATCCTTTATATAGTCAAAATTGAATTTAAAAGCAAGAAGGAGAGTAAGTACCTTGTTCATATAATAACATGGTGCAATAAACTTGGATCTGACTCTTGGGTTCCCTTCATTAGCTCTGGCAAAGACCCATGGGCCGCTAGAATCCATCTTGAATGGCAGAGGCTTGGCTCTGTCTCTCCTGCCTGTAACCTGTAACACCCCTTTTCCTCAAACATTCTCCTTGTCTTGCAATCCAATTTCAAACTTCAAATAAGTAAATAAAGAAACAAATAAATAAGAAACATGGAACCCAAATCTATAAAGAGCAACTAGCGTATTAATAGCAAAACACTATGTACCTATTAAGAGCAAAACAGCATCTTAAGGTGGTTGCTGTTGAACTCTGACTATCTGCAAGGAAGCAACTGGCATAGGTGAGGACACCAGCGAATGTTTGGCAAAGCCACAAGGCCCAGAGCCTACCCCTCATTCCAAACCTCTTTGAAACTGCATCAGATATGAACCCTCCACCGGGCCTGGAGAAAAGATTCGCCAATCCGAAACTGGCAGCAATGATCCCAACAGTGTGCAGCTTGAGATTGAATCTGTCACAGAAGTACTCAGCTATGATGTTATCAATAGTCAACTCCACACCAAAGCAGTATCCATAAGTGAAGTACAGACAACAGTATTCAATTTCTGAATAAAAAATTAATCTTTACAACAGCAAAAAAAAATATAAATAAATATAGCATAATGCCAACAAAAAAAGTGTCAAAAAGAGATTATAAAGCATTACTTACAGTATTTTAGCTTAGCTTAGCTTAGCTTCCTTTTAATTGCAGTAGGGAACAAGCAATAATCAAAATTAAACAAAGGGGAAGGAGAGAATGAAAAGGATGGGAGCATAGAGAGCATACATGTTCGTTCTTTGTTCATCAAAACAAACATGTCGTTCTCAACCACCTTTGCTACTCCCAATCAGCTATAGCAATTCTCTGCTTCTGTCCTCCAGAAAGTTGGGTGCCACCTTCTCCAACCTGTGTTAGAAATAAACTATCAGGCTTTAAATTTGAATGCGTATTTTCTGATATCAAAGTGTTTTAGATCTACACTTTACTAAAAAACACAATAAAATGAGGTTAGGAGATTAGGTCACTTTGCATCTAAAATTAATTGGCCAATTCTCTGGTGCATTTAACTTTCATGCTGAAATTTGTCATTTTAATATATCAATTTGGAAAAAAGCTGTCATTTTAATGGAAGAGTCTTCTCCTAATCTCATTTGCGAGGAAGTTATTCTTTCACATGGAGAGGGATAATCTTGGATGATCACAAACCCAAGTAGCTAGTAATAAAATCAAACTATGATGTAATTCACTAAAACCTATCATGACAACATCAAAACCTTTCCCTCACTGGATATGGCTGGATGCATGAATCAAGTAAAGTTAAGTGATTAGCAGCATCATCCATCAACCCCAAAATAAATCAAAAATCAAATCGGAAAATAAAAAAGTTGAAAAAAAGAAAAAAAGCGTATCATCGTAAAAGAAAATATACTCCATCAAGCAAACAATACAAGAAATTAATATGAATAAAAAATAAAAAACAGGCAAAACTACAGATCAAGCACCTTTGAGAATTAAAGGAAGCAAAGATTAAATCACAAAATCGGAAATGAAATCACAAAATCAAAAACAACGAAGGCGAGGAGCAGAGATTAAATCACAAAATCACAAACCGGCGAGGAGCAGAGAATCAGAAACAATGGATGGCGAGGAGGGGAGGAACCCTTCGCGACGGCACGCCACGAGCTCAACTCAGAACTTCGTGCGACGGCGAGACGAGGAGGAACGATGCGAAGAGGGCCGAGTAGAGCTTCTCCAGATGACGAGGGCACCCACGGTCTGTCCCCGCCGGCGGCGACACCACCTTCTACCGGAGGAGAAGAGTTCGAGGGATGAGGGCTACTGGAAACGTTCGAGGGATGAGTGTGAATAGAGTGTGAATGGGTGGTGATAAAATTAGGGTTACCTCGATATTTCCGACCGAAAATTTAAATTACAGACAGATTTTCCGTCTGTAATAATTTAATAAAACGCAGCGTTTTGTTTATTTATTTACAGACGGATTTTCCGTTTGTAACCATTTTTCACGGAAAAAAAATTAATTTTTTCGACGGAATTATCGACGGATTCCCTTTTCCGTTTGTAATTTATGCTAATTTATTTTTTTATTTTCCGACAAAAAATCCCTCTGAAATTCCCTCTGTATTTCCGTAGGATAAAATCCGTCGAAAATATCCGTCTGTAATAACTAGTTTTCTAGTAGTGCAAGCCGGAAGAGCTAGGATATTAGAAGGATTGTTTGAATTTGGTGGAAAAGATAATAAGTGATAAAGAGATAAGCTTTAAAACATGTAGCAATATTTTATTGGAAATGTAAAAAAATTTACAAAGAATTGTAGTTACTGATATTGGGATAAAAAAAGATACTATTTAGCTTCAAAGATAAGAAGAGAGGGCTTCAGAGTATCCAAAATGGTCTTTGGAATATTAGAAAAAATCTAGTCAACATAGATTATGGATGGAGGAAGAATCAGTTTTGAATTTGATCATGACTTTATGGAGTTCTAGATTCAAGTTCATGGCATTCATGGCGTTCTTAGGAGATCATTTCTAAAGATCAGAGATGGCATCAATAGTACCAAAGGTTTGCCTATTGATTTCTGGTTAGAGAGAGAAAGGAGCTTCCACCATTATGGATTCTCTTTAAGTATGAAAGGCTGCCGGATAGCTACTATTTTAATTGTGGAATAATTGGACATGTGAAGAAAACATGCAAGAATCTAATAGCCATGGCATGCTGGGATCCAATCAAGAAGTACTCACCAGGACTAGGAGTAAGCCAAGTTCGACCAATTTCAACCATAGGAAGAGGAAGTTTAAAACAACATAGATGGAGAAAAGAAGAGGAAGATTAGGCGCGTGAAGAACAAAGTCTTGGACGAGAGAGTGGTGAAGAACAAAGTACTGAAGAAAGCAAGATTAGGGCTAAACAAATTCTGCAACATGAATTCAGGAAAGAAACTATACGGAAAAACCTAATTAGAAGAGAAGAAGAAATGACTGAAGTAGGGGAGCAGGTGAGAGAAGTACAAAAAATCCTTGATTTTCAAGGATATGAGGATGTGTAGCATGATCTAAGAGCAGCCTACAAGTTTAAAAGTCTTATTAGGGAGACAAGAGAGAGGAATAATAAATGAGATTTCACCA
This sequence comes from Arachis ipaensis, assembly GCF_000816755.2. NCBI lineage: Eukaryota > Viridiplantae > Streptophyta > Magnoliopsida > Fabales > Fabaceae > Arachis > Arachis ipaensis. Next base: position 61,510,152 of record NC_029792.2, on the reverse strand, counting down.
AACAAGCCCAAAAAGAAAAAAAGGAGATAGAAAATCAGGAATTGAGTAAATACGGGCCAAAAAAGGATGTTGGACCTAATATTTTGGCAGATCAACTATAAATTTGGAAGGAAAAAGAAGACGGTCACAGAATAGATGGTGAGTGATGAGTCCATATTTGATGAGATATTTTGACTTGATTTGAGTAGATTTCATCACTTAAACTTACACTTAATCACTAAAATTGTAAGACCTAGAAATTTTGGAAAATCTCATTATGAGTCAATTTCAAATTATTCATTCATTAAGGATTTTAATTTTCGAAATTATTTTATTAAGGCTAGTTAAATCCAGTGTTAATAATTAAATTTGGAATTTTATCTAATTTTATAATTATTGAATTTGAATATTATATTAAAAATAATTTGTGAAATTGATGAACAAATAGTATTTTTATACATCATTATTGTTGGATTAAAATTTATTTCTAATTACTATATTATCCCTATTTTATTTGAAATTACAAAATTATCCTCAAATGTTTTACCTAAACCCTAATTCCCAAATTGGAAAAAATCCTAACACTGAAACCTGAACCCGGTCACTGCCACCGTCGCCGCCGTTGCTAACAGAGGAGAGAGGAGATCTGAGAGAGAAGGAGAGTGCCGCGAGAGACCTGCCGCGCCACCCAGGACCGTCGTCGCGTCGCGTTGCCGTTTGCACCAGCGCCGAGGAGACCACGCGGGGAGGAGAGACGCGCGTAAGGAGCCGCCACCTCTGTTCGTCGACGCTGTTCAGGGAAGAAGGAAGAGCCGCGCGAGAGTCAGTGGAGGAGGGAGCCTCTGCTGTGTCGCCACCGCGCCGTTGCCGCGCTTGGTTGCTGCTGTTGAAGCCACTTGGGAAGATGCTGCTACTAGGGTTGTTGTCGTCTAGCCACGCGTTGTCGCCGCTGGAGGAGTTTCGTGCATCACTGCCGCCATCGTCGCTGGTGTGGTCGGAGCCACCGTCGCTGGTGTGGTCGGAGCCGTCGCCGCTGGAGAGAGAGAGAGAGACCAGTCGGTTCTGCTTCTGGTTTCTAAATTTGACAAGAACTCCACTGCTGCTGCTGGAGTCTCTGTTGATATTGCCCTGCCTCCGTTTTGAACTGTTAGAACCGCTACTGTTTGGGTAAGCTTTACCCTGTCTCCGATTCTCCCTTGTTCTATAAATTAGTTTCTGCCTAGAAGCTTGTTGCTGACACTATTTCTATTGAATAAAATGGTTATAGTAAGTGACATTGCCGCTTCCATTGCTGGAGGTAGTTGCTGGCTCTGTTTGGAGATTGTTGTTGCAACTAGTATTCATTTTGAGACTGTTTTATCTGTTACTGGAATCTCTGTTAGCTTGTCCTGTGCTACTGAGTCACCACCGAAGCTGAGAACAGGTGTTGGGAACTACTAATGGAGCAGGCTGAGTCACGACGATTCTGGCTGCCAAGGGCCGTTCTGTGACTGTCAAAACCACCACTGAAGCTTCTGTCCTTTGGTTCAGTCAGTATTCTTTAGTTACAGTAAGTATCTCTGTCTTGAAACCTTCCCCGTTCATATCCCGTTATGTATTTTAAGGTTTTCGCATTATTAATGTGTTTAGGATTAAGTTAACGGGGCCACATGTTGCGAGTAAGGGTTGTTTCTGCTGCTGCAAAATTGAGCGAAGCAGTGATTCAAGCTGCCGGTGAATTCGGGTTGAGACGAAAAGAAATCTGTGAGGCGTTTGGGCTATGGTTTTGCGTTTTGAGGTAGGTTTTGATGATTGGATTTCTGCCGGTAAAGAAATTCACAAATAAGTTCTCGTTGCTAGTATAGTTTCTGAACCAACAGAGAATCCTTTCGTACAAAAGTTTTGGTTGTCACTAAAGCAAACCCAATAAAAATAAATAACCGAAGTATTCAAACCTCGGGTCGTCTCTCAAGAAATTGTAGGGAAGTATGATTTGTTATTGGTTATGAAAAATTGTATATTTTTGGGTTTTTGAAATAGGGAACAAGTAATTTAAATGGCAAGAAAAATAAATTAATAATTAAGAAAACTCTTGGCAAGGTATGAGAACTGGAAATCCTATCCTAGTTATACTTATCAGGTGTGATGAGAATTGTTATTGCTCCCACTTAGTTAACCCTTACTAAATAAAGGAAAGTCAAGTAGACTAATTAACTTGATTCCTCAAGTCCTAGTCAACTCCTATAGAAAGACTAGCTTTAGAGGGATCCAAATCAATCAGCAATCCCAATTTCCAATCAACTGCTGAGTTTGATAACTCAAGTGTCACCAATCACTCAACCAAAGCCAAAAGGGGAAAAATCTAAATTATTTATATCATAAATAGAAGAAAGCAATCATAAATCTGAAATACCTCAAATTGCATTAAATAGAATATTCAAATCTAACATGAAGACTTCATAAGCCAATTTGACAACATAAGTAATTAACAAGTAAAAGCATTAGAGTAAATAAAAGTAGAAGAGAAACATAAATTAAAGGAACATTGAACCTGGAATGAAGAAGAAATAGCCTAAAACTAATAGGAATCCTAAATCCTAAATCCTAAGAGAGAGGAGAGAGCCCCTCTCTCTAGAAACTACATCTAAAACCTAAAATTGTAAATTATGAATGTTGTATGAAGTGTGTCTATTGATTCTCCCATTCTCTGGCTTCTATTCTGTGTTTCTGGGCTTGGATTTGGACCGAAAAAGGGCCCAGAAATCGCTGGGGGCGACCTCTATAATTTTCTGCATGTGACGTCCGTAACGCGTGCGCGTGGGTCGCGCGTGCGCGTCATTTGGAGTTTTTCCTTGCCACGTGTACACGTCAGTCACGCGTATGCGTCGGTCGTGCTTTTTGCTTGGCACGCGTTTGCGTCGTCCATGCGTGCGCGTCGCTGCCATTTCTTCAAAAACTCCATTTTGTGCGTTCCTTCCATTTTTGCATGTTTCCTTTCTGTCCTCGAAGCCATTCCTGCCCTATAAAGTCTGGAAATACTTAACACACAGATCACGGCATCGAATGGTAATAAAGGATAATTAAAATTAATATTTTTAAAGTATAGTAAACATGTTTTCATATATATCATAAAATAAGGAAGGAATAGTAAAACCATGCAATTCATATGAATAAGTGGGTGAAGAAATGATAAAAACACTCAATTGAGCACAAGATGAATCATAAAATAGGGGTTTATCAACCTCCCCACACTTAAACAATAGCATGTCCTCATTCTTAATTCAAGAGAAAAGAATGAAGGTAGAATGGTGGAATCCTATGCAATGCAATCTATTCTAAATGCAAGCTACCTAAATGAATCATGCAATTCTAATTACTATTCACTTATATATATAAAGCTTACATGTGGTTAAATTGATTCATATTTTCAAGGAATCATATATGTACAACTAAGGCCAAACCATATTAAAACACATTCACAATTGAGTTGAGTTAGAAGATTTCACAAACTTGCAAGATAATTAATAATTAAACATGGATATATGGAAATGAGCTATTGAACCCTCACTAGATTTGTGTTTACTCTCTAATCACTCAGTGTTTGGGGTTAATCACTCTATTCTTTTCTAGTCATGCTTTCTAAAACTTTGTTCTTCATCTAACCAATCAACAAATATTTAATGTACACATACAAACATCATGAGATCTTTTTCAAGGTTATAATGGGGTTAAGGTAAAGGTAAAGGTATATATATATATAAGGCTAAGTGAGCTAATAATTAAATCCTTGATTAGTCTAAGATCTCACCTAACATATACATACTTTATATAATTTTGAAATTTTGCCTAGCTACCCAATTTTTCCACTTTTGTATCACATACTCATGCACCAATTTTATTTTTGATTTTATCCTATGTGCATTGATTTTTTTACTAAACTCAATACTGGGGTAATTTTGTCCCCTTATTTATTTATTCAATTAAAAGGGATTTTTTTGAAACATAAACACAACATATCAATGCACATGGTATTTTAATTATTTTGGTTTCACATGAGCATGCTCCCAAATTTCAAATGATTTATAGAGTTAATACCTTTTTCTTATCATCCCATGTTCTCACAAATTTTTTCACACTTAGTTGATACACAATCTCTATCTTAAGCTAACCAAGGATTTAACTTGGAATTTTTAATTTTTTTTCTGCTTAAGGCTAGTGATGTGATTATAGAACAGAATAAATGGGTATTAAATGGATCAAGGGGGCTAACAAAGGTGACGTAAAAGGTAGGCTTATTTGGGATAAGTGAGCAAAAATTCAAATAATGGTCTCAATCACATGCAAGTATGTAAATACATTCTATATTGGACATATAGACTGAAACAAAGTAAAGATTGCAAGCATAGAAAAGAATGGTGAAACACACAGGAATGAGAATTATGGTTAAATGTAACCATGCAATTAAACTCAAAAACTCATGGGTTGTGTGTTCTTTGACTCAAAAACCATATATCAGTTATGTATATCATGCAAGTAGAAATCAAGAGTTTCCATTCAACTCAATGTGAATCTTTGAATGGCTTTTATAGAAATAAGTATTTTCCTTGAAAAATGTTGTCAATTTACCAACATTTATTGCTATATATATATAGTGTGTGGATTGTTGTGATTCTGAGAAGCTAAAGTTTCTAGTTTACTCTTTATTTTCGATTAAACCAAATTATCATATGCTAAAAGGGTAAACTAAACTAATTAATCCATATTTTCTATATCACAACTAATAAGATAAAGTGCAAATTAAACTAAATGTCTAAGGTATATATAAACCAAAGTGCAAAATGCAGAAATAAAGTAAAAATACAGCAAAAGAAAAATGTGCAAGTACTGAAAGACAAATAAGATAAGATAAAAAAAAATACAAAAAATAAACAAAATAGGATAAAGAGAGTCTGAAAATGGTTCACCAAAAAGATTCGCCAGAGATGGCGACCTCCCCACACTTAAATAATAGCATCGTCCTCGATGCTCAATCAAGCTGGGTGTGAAGAAGTGTCATCTCCGGAAGGATGTGTTGCTGGTGTCTCGGTGGTGGCCTGAGGGTCTGCTGTCTGTATGAGTGTCGGAGGATCTGCCTGCTGAAGTGGAGGCTCTGTCTGTAGAGGGACCTTTGGATCTGCTGGCTGTATCTGATGGGGCTCCTCATGATGTGGCGCAGCCTGCTCAGCCTCTGCACGTGCCTCCTCCTCATGATCATCCGCCTCCGATGGTGTGTCAGGCTCGGAGGGGATGTCAGGGTTGCCTAACCAGATCAGCAGCTTCAGATGCTCATAACGCCGCTTGTCGCGGCACTCCATCCGATCTAGGCACTGAAATAGGCAGTGTACGAGGTCGTAGATAGGCTCGGAAGAAGGTGAGGGTGCTGTGGTGGTAGCTGGGGCAGTAGATGCTGAAGGGGCAGCAGAAGATGTGGCTGCCTCAGCGGAGGCAGTGAGAAAGGGTGGCCTGTAGCCCAAAGCCTGGAACTTCCTGCTGTGTGGGATAATCTTCTTGCAGTCTGCGGCGGTTGGCTTCTCATCTACAAGCTCCCAGGGCACCTCAGCTCGGCGGCCCAGCTGAGTGATCAAATATGGGAAAGGCATAGTGCCTCTGATATGGACCCTGGCCTTGTAGTATCGGATAAAGCGGAAAAGATATAGGTCCTTGCCCTCAATCACACACCAAATGAGGGTAATCATGGCAGCTGGAACCTCAGTCTCATGAGTGCTCGGCATCATGTAATTGCTCAGAATCTGCTGTCATCGCCGAGTCTCATCATTCAAATAGATAATCTTTATTCCCTTTGGGGTCACTGTTGACTTGACCATGACCCATGTGACAGTAGGATCAAGAGCTATAGTGTGCTTTACGATGTCCCAGTCAAATATCATGAATCTTATATCTTCTTTAGCCTTCTGGTAACCATCTGGCTGATCTGATTTAGGCTGGAGGTTGAGGATTTCTTCAATTGCTTCCTCAGTAACCGGAATCTGCTTCCCTCTGAGCTGCACTACATCCAGGGTTGTTTTGAAGTAGTTGCAGTAGAATTCTCTGACCCAAGATGCATTGACCTCAGTCAATTTCCTCTCCAGAAAGAACCAGCCTCTCTATTTTATCTGATCTGTAGTGTACTGTTGTAGCTCAGCTGGAATTTTGAGGGTCTTTTCCAGGTATAGGTTCCTTGAAGTTGCAAATATCGGATACTTCATTTTACAGTATCGGTTTGCAAACCTGACTGGGTCTATGGCGGGCAGTAGCTAATCAGCCTTTTCCTGTGGGATAAAATTTTTTTCCCGCCAGGAATCATCATGGAGGATATCTAAGATAGTGATGGAGGATTCTCCTCTTTTCCTTTTGCCTGTGGTTGCTTTGCCCTTTCCTTTGCTTTTGGGGTCAGACATCCTGAAAAGTAGAAGTTTCAGGATACAGTTTAAGAAACTAAAGGAGGAAAACAAGTAAGTAAATAGTATGTGAGCAATATAAGCATAGAGGGGCAAAAGAGAAATAAAAGAGAAATATAAGCATGGAGTGAGTTAAATATATGTAAAATTTTGGATTGTATGTCAGTTAAAAGTAGGAGAATAAAAATCGCAATCCAAAATCTATGATATGCAGAAATCTTGATTATCAGGAACATCAATAAGTTCTCGTTGCTAGTATAGTTTCTAAACCAACAGAGAATCCTTTCATACAAAAGTTTTGGTTGTCACTAAAGCAAAACCAATAAAAATAAATAACCGAAGTATTCAAACCTCGGGTCGTCTCTCAAGGAATTGCAGGGAAGTATGATTTATTATTGGTTATGGAAAATTGTATATTTTTGGATTTTTGAAATAGGGAACAAGTAATTTAAATGGCAAGAAAAATAAATTAATAATTAAGAAACTCTTGGCAAGGTATGAGAACTGGAAATCCTATCCTAGTTATCCTTATCAGGTGTGATGAGAATTGTTATTGCTCCCACTTAGTTAACCCTTACTAAATAAAAGAAAGTCAAGTGGACTAATTAACTTGATTCCTCAAGTCCTAGTCAACTCCTATGGAAAGACTAGCTTTAGAGGGATCCAAATCAATCAGCAATCCCAATTTCCAATCAACTGCTGAGTTTGATAACTCAAGTGTCACCAATCACTCAACCAAAGCCAAAAGGAAAAAAATCTAAATTATTTATATCATAAATAGAAGAAAGCAATCATAAATCTGAAATACCTCAAATTGCATTAAATAGAATATTCAAATCTAACATGAAGAGTTCATAAGTCAATTTGGCAACATAAGTAATTAACAAGTAAAAGCATTAGAGTAAATAAAAGTAGAAGAGAAACATAAATTAAAGGAACATTGAACCTGGAATGAAGAAGAAATAGCCTAAAACTAATAGGAATCCTAAATCCTAAATCCTAAGAGAGAGGAGAGAGCCTCTCTCTCTAGAAACTACATCTAAAACCTAAAATTGTAAATTATGAATGTTGTATGAAGTGTGTCTATTGATTCCCCCATTCTCTAGCTTCTATTATGTGTTTCTGGGCTTGGATTTGGACCGAAAAAAGGCCCAGAAATCGCTGGGGGCGACTTCTATAATTTTTTGCACGTGGCGTTCGTCACGCGTGCGCGTCATTTGGAGTTTTTCCTTGTCATTTGTACGCGTCAGTCACGCATATTTGCTTGGCGCGCGTTTGCGTCGTCCATGCGTGCGCGTCGCTGCCATTTCTTCAAAAACTCCGTTTTGTGCGTTCCTTCCATTTTTGCATGTTTCCTTTCTGTCCTCTAAGCCATTCCTGCCCTATAAAGCCTGGAAATACTTAACACACAGATCACAGCATCGAATGGTAATAAAGGATAATTAAAATTAATATTTTTAAAGCATAGGAAACATGTTTTCACATATATCATAAAGTAAAGAAGGAATAGTAAAACCATGCAATTCATATGAATAAGTGGGTGAAGTATTGATAAAAACACTCAATTGAGCGCAAGATGAATCATAAAATAGGGGTTTATCAGTTTTTCGAGAAAGTCATTTTTATTTTGAAATTGTTATAAATGGATATTGTTGTGAGAATTATATACTCTTTAGTGATTGTATAAGTCTTATGTATTGCCTAACTGGCTTGGATGAATATGATTATATGTTTGATTGGATTATTGTTAGTTTTGATAAATGGTTGTTGTTGAGCTATTTCTTTAAAGTTTTGGAAATGAGTTTAATCGGTTGATAATGACTTAATTTAGAAACGGTTTCCTTGAGATATGAAAATGAGATGATTGTTGGATTTAGCTTGCTTTTGAACTGATTTTGGGTTTCGGACAGTTCAAAAGGATTGTGAAATGGTTTGGTTGGGACCCGAACCGGGTGGCAAAGTCCAAGTTTTAGGGGAGGTGCTACCAAAATTTCTATAAAAATCTTAGACTTTGTTTGAAAAGTTATTTAGAAAGGTTTGGATTTGAGAAAGTGTATTATTTGATTTATTGAGGAAATAGTCATGTTTTCGAGTTTAATTTTTTTAAGTAAACTATATGTCTTGAGTTCGATTTATTTAGAAAAGAATGATTTTACCATTTTGAATCACTGAAAGAAAGTATTATGTTCTAATATTGATCTTTATTATCAAAAGGACTTAGGCCTTTAATTAGGCTTAAGGATTTCGTTCAGAGAAACTTTTAATGTTTTTAATGGAAATTGGACTTTTGACTGAATAACTGTGTTTGTGATATTTTGGAAGGAGTCAGGAAATTGGTTTTAAGAAGGAACCTGAAAGTGGTTTTGATTTAGATGGATTGGATCCGTTTTATGTGAATTGGCTTTGGATTAGGTTGGGACTTGTGACCTTATACGATTCGGTTTTATAATAAATTATGTTTCTATTTACTTAAGCCAAAAATCTATGATTTTAAGAGTTTTGACGAATACCTTAAGAAATTGAGATAGGTTGTCCTTCCCTAAAGACTTGAGACTTTGTCGAGGGACTTTTGTTATAAAATTCCGTTGTTGGATGGATGATTTTGAATATTTCAAAATAAATCCTTGATTTGTCAAAATTTTGAAAGTTTTGGAAAGAGGATGTCGAGGGTGGCTTTGTTTTTAAAAAGGGAACTTACTTTGAGTAAAAGTGGCTTGTGAGCCTGAGATGATTTGAGGAAGGGAAACTTTAAAGCCAAGGCTGAAAAGAATTGAAATTTGATTTCAAAGTAAAGTGAATTGAGAAAAAGTGATTTATGACTTAAATGATAATTTTATGAATTTGATGATGTTGGATGTGGAAGTGCTATTTTGTTATGAGCCGGAATGGCTGTGTATGATAATAAATTATGGCTGATTGCGGAATATGTTATTAGCCGGATGGCTGACTGTGAATCATGAATTTAAGCCGGATGGCTGAGATAAATGTTGATTTATGGCTGAGAATAAATGCATATATGCTGAGTTATTGATGTTGTGATTGTTGCACTTCCAATTATCTGAGATACGAGTTTTCCTGGGTAGAAGCAGTGGCTAGCCACCACGTGCTCCAGGTTGAGACTCGATACTCTGCTGACCCTATATCGTAAGTGTGGGCAGACACTGTGAAAGTTCCAGATGAGCTCGCCCCCGTGAATATACACCAATGATGGTGTTGGATGTGAATTATGATTATGATTGTGAATAACTCGAGTTGGGGATGCACGACAGAGGGACAGTCCAATGGTTAGCTACCAGGACTTGTCGGGTTGGCTTTATAACCGACAGATGATATCATTAGCCACTAGGGCAGGCATTCATCATATGCATCTATGTGACATTGTGTGGACGTGCATATTGTACTTGGTTTGCCTTTGTGATTACTTGTGATTAAATGCTAATTGTCCTACTTGCAGTAACTGTTTGTTTATGCCTGAACTTTCCTATTTGTGTTTGCGATTGAGACTCTGTTGGACTGTGGTGATTGGTTGTTGTTTAGGCCTAGAGCCGTGGTTGATCATGAGGTGGGCCGAAGGCCATGTCTGGTTGATGTTTATGGTTTGGAAAAGTATGAAAAGCTAATTTAGTTCAGCATAGATAAACCTTTTGAAAGGCTTTTGAATTTTCAAGGATTGAATAGTTTCCTCTTTCAGAAAAGATTTCAGATTTTTTTCTTGATAGTAAACCCTTGCTTTTGAAAAGATGCATAAGGCGGTTATTAATCACTGTAACGATTTTATCTCGCGTATCCTGTTATAGTAATTCTGCAACCCTGTAATGAGAACCCTTTCGATGATGATGTTCTCACTCCCCTACAGGTCTTTCCTTTTCAGGTTACGGACGATGAAGTTCAGAAGAACTTATTCTTTTCTGTTAGACGATATTTCTGTATTGTTTTAGTATTTATGTTTCCCTCGCCTTTAGCTTTGCATGTTTTGTAAGAGGGATAGGATGTTGATATGAGATGCTTGTAAATTAATATGTATATATATATATATATATATATGTATTTCCTATGAGTATTGTAACTTTTACTGTAAGTATGAATGTATGTTTTTGAAAAATTCGGTTTAAGTTTTAAACAGGCTCATATTTTAGTAATAAATAGTATAAGAGTCGTCGTAATATCCGAGCTATCAGAGTGGCGCAGCCAGAAGTGTGACTTTTGATAGTTAGGGTGTTACAAAAATAGCATATTTTGTGTTTTATCCCTAATTTGGACCTAAATGTGAAAACATGTATTTTTGTGCTTAATTTGAGCAAATTGATTCCACTTTTATTCCATTCGATGCCGTGATATGTTTGTGAGTGATTTCAGGTTAATTAGGCATGAATGGCTAGGCAAAAGTGGAAGGAAGCATACAAGAAGGAAGAACACATGAAGAAAACAAAGGAGAAGCACACACTGACGTGTGCATGCGCACAACCACCTGTGCGTATGCACAGGAGGCGAATCGGCTGGTGTGCATGCGCACAACTCTCTGTGCGTACGCAGACATCTATGTGTATGCACAGGTCCCTGCACGTGGATTCATTAATGAAACATGTGCTCCGCGATTGTTGGGGGCTTTTGGTCCAATTTTGGATGGCTTGATGCTGAATGGGAGTGCTATATGAAGGGAAAATGACTACATATGGGAGAGAGCTCTCTTAGATTGTTTTGCAACGTAATTAGGAGTAGGAGTAGTGTAGTGTAGATAAAATTCTCCCCTAGGGTTTTGTTAATTTCCATTGTAGCATCTTATATCAAGCTTTGATTTTGGATTTTTGCTTCTTTGATTGTAAGTACTCTCAATTCCTCTTTAATTACATTATCTTCACTTTCATTTTCCCTTGGTTCAAGTACTTTGTTAATATTTGCAATTTTAAGTTCTTGAAGCTTTGATTGATGAATTTCATGCTTTATGCTTTATATATGCTTGATTGCTTGTTTATAGTTGGTTTTGTGTATATTTTGGCTATAGCTTTTATTTTCTTTACAATTAAAAAAAAATTGGTGCAAGGACTCAATTAAAAGGAAAAAAAGTATAGAGACCTAATTAAAAATTTTGCGAAACTATAGGGACCAACAGAGTAATTAAACCTAAAATTAATGGTGATAAATTACACTTTACCTTTTCAAGTGAAAAAAATTTAAGAAGATTCATTCCCAAACACTTACTGAATCGTTATGGTTCACTAAGTTTTATAATTATCATTATAGCAAATGAAAATTGTTGAAAGTTCTAATGATTTAATGTGAGAAAAGTGATAAACCCCAATTTTGTGGTTTATCTTGTGTTGAATTTAAGGGATTTTATCAACTTATCTCACATTTATTCAATGAAATAGCATGCTTTTGTAATTCTCCCTAATTTGTGCTTAAGAGTAAAAAACATGCTTTTTAGGCCTTAAAATAGCTAAATCTAATTCACTTTAATTTCATTCCATGCATTGATATGTTTGTTGAGTGATTCAGGCTTATAAGGTTAGGATTGGATGGAAGAAGTGAAGAGGAAAGCATGCAAGATGGATAATTCATGAAGAAATGAGCATTTGGAGAATTCAAGGCCACGCACATGCATCATCCACGCGTACGCATGAGAAGGACATTCATGGCCACGCGCACGCGTCGCCCACGCGTACGCATGAGGAGAAAATCCGCCAGCGATGCGCACGCGTCGACCACGCGCACACGTGATGTTAGGCACGTGACCTCATTAAACGCAACACGCTGGGGGTGATTTCTGTGCTTTCCAGGCCCAAATCTAACTCATTTCTGATGCTATTTCATGCAGAATTCAAGATGGGTCAAAAGGGAGCTATTAGGTTAGCTTAGTATCATGCTTTAGGTAGTTTTCTAGAGAGAGAAGCTCACTCTTCTCTCTAGAATTAGGTTAGAATTAGGGTTCTTAAGTTAATTTTCCTCTTAGATCTAGGTTTAATTTCTTGTTTTCATCTTATTTTCTTTACAATTTCTTGTTCTTACATCTTTGTTCTACTTGGTTCACTTGTTAATTTCCCTTTTTATGCCTCTTTTTATATGATGCACTCTTGTTGGATTTGGATTTCCCTTTAATGCAACTTGATATTTCTTTGTTTATTGTTGCTTGATTGAGTTTTTATTGTCATTTTCTTGCATTGGGTAGTAATAGATTTTAATATTATTGCACTTTTATGATATTTTTCTTTTATGCCTTCCAAGTGTTTGACAAAATGCTTGGTTGGGTGATGGCACAGATATTGTCTGTAAGGAAATTCACAAGATTTTCGCGTTGCAAGTATAGCCGTCAACCGACAAATAATCCGCGAATCAAATTTCGAAGGAATTGGTTGTCACAAGTTCAACCCCAATAAAAGTAACCGAAGTATTCAAACCTCGGGTCGTCTCACAAGGAATGGGCAAACATGTGCATCAACATTCGTTAGAAGTCCGGGGTTGCAAGTCATGAGCAAGAAATTAAACTAGGAATCCTAACAAGCAAGTAATCTTGAAGTGCAAGAAACTAATTCAAGTGACTAAAGCAAGATGTGAGCAATTCCAAACTAATAAGATAACATCCAATATAAATCTACTCTAAACTAAACAAGTAACTATGACTAAGACAAGGAAATTTAGATTTTTGGGTTTTCAAATATGAATGATAAAAGCAACTCTTGGCTAGACATGGGAATTGGGGTCACTATCCTTGTCTAATAACCATATCTTGACAATTATGAGGAACCAAACTCATTAAGTTTACTTCTACACTTGAAGTATACTAAATGGTTTAGTCAACATCAACCCATAAGGTCCAACCTAACTACTAATTAACTTAGTAGTAGGTTAGTGTCAATGGTTATCAAATTGACCACTAAGGGTTCCCAAATCATCAAATCCATTAGACCCAATGACTCAAGTTTACCCAATTTCCTTAGCCTACGCCAAGAGTAAAGAGAACTACTCCATAATCAAGGGAAACATTTCATCAAACACATGGTAAGCATTACTAAAAGACATATTCAAATTGCAATCAAATTGAAATTAACAAGTATCCACTAACAATTATCAACATACAATCACTCAAACAACACAATTGATCATGAAAATCATCAATGTAGCATTAACAATTCAAGATTCACAAGATTCATGGAATGGGTATAAAATGACAATAGACAAGAAAACATAAAACTAACACAAGATCTAAACAAAATTATACTAAAGAATTCAAATTAAGCAATTAAAACTAGTAATTAACAAGATCCAATTCAGAATTCAACAAGGAAAGATCAAATCAAAGCTAGATCTAGAGAGGAACAAGGGTTTCTCTCTCTAGAAGAACAAAAACCAAAAACTCTAAAAATTGTGTCTTAGTGTGAATAATTGATCCCCCCTTTCCCCCTAGCATCCTTGGGTCTTTTTCCATGCAAAACCAGCTTGAATTTGGGCCTCTTGAGCCTCAGAAATCGCCAGGCACGATTTCCTTTAATGAGGTCACGTGCAGCTAGTCGCGCGTACGCGCCATGCGTGTGTGCGCGCCGATTGATTCTGTGACCCACGCGTGCGCATCATGTACGCGTGCGCGCCGCTGTGGATTTCTCTAATCCGCGTGGATGCGCTGATCTTCGCGCGCCGCTTCCAGCTGTCCACATCCACGCGTGCGTATGAGGTGCGCGTGCGCGCCCATGCTGAAGTTCCCAAAATCCAAATCTTCATGTTCCTTCCTCTTGTGCATGCTTCTTTTCTCTCTTCTAGACCATTCTTGCCCTATAAATTCTGAAATCACTCAACAAACACATCACGGCATCGAATGGTAATAGAAGAGGATCAAAATATAGCAATTTTAAGGCAAAAGAAGCATGTTTTTCATCATGAAGCAATATTAGGAAGAGAACACAAAACCATGCAATTCTTGTGAATAAGTGTGAAAAATATTGACAAAACCCCCCAAATTTTATACAATATAAACCACAAAATTGGGGTTTATCAAATCTCCCCACACTTAAACCAAGCATGTCCTCATGCTTAAAATAAAAAAAATAAAAATAAAAAGACCAAAGATAACGGTAAGAAAAGGGTTTTAGAAGTGCAAATTTCCTAAATGAATGCATGCAACTAATATAAAATCATCTATCTACTTGTTCAAGGGTAAATCTATTCTCCAAGACACATATGAGCATACGGGTTGAAAATGATATGTAATTCATATATCCTACCAATTTGAACATTACTATGAAGTGCATGTAACTTGCTAGATGAACGCTTGTGAAAGCCGGGAACAAGGATTTAAGTATCGAACCCTCACCGGAAGTGTATCCGCTTTACTCGCTCAAGTGTATAGGGTTCGTCACTCAATCCTCTCCTAATCATGCTTTCCAAGATTTGTCTTTCATCTAACAATCAACAGTTACTTAATGCATGTATACAAGTATCATGAGGTCTTATTCATGGGTTGTAATGGGGCTAGGGTGAAGGTAAGGATGTATATGGTCAAGTGAGCTTAAAATTTGAATCCTCGATTAACTTAAGATCCCACTGGACACATAGAACAACCTATACAACTATAATACAATACCTAGCTACCCATGGGTTTCACTTTTCGCATACTCATGCATTCCTTTCAATTCACATCTCATATGCATTTATTATCACTTTGTCTTGGGGCATTTTTGTCCCCTTTCATTGCTTTCTCTTTTTTTTTTGGTCCCCTTTTTCTTGGGGTTTCATGTACAAAAGTTTCAATGTATATGGTTCAATCATTCAATACATGAATATGTTTCCAAATCCCAGAATTTCCATTTACAACTACAAATACACACCTTTACATCTACCCGAATTCCCAAGTACACCCTCCCATTTGAATGATACACACCTTCACTTACCTAAGCTAATCAAGGATTCAAATCTAGGGACATTCATTATTTTTCACTTAGGATTGTTGATGTGCTCTATTTAAGAACAAAAAGGGTTTATCATGGGCTCAAAATTGGTTAGCAATGGTAGATAAAAGGGTTAAGGCCGTTTGGGAAAAGTGATTATTGAAATGATGGCCTCAATCATGTAAATGCATTCATACACAAAGTAATGGACATATAAAATCAAACAAAGCAAGGATTGCAATCATAGAGAGAGAATAATGCACACAAGAATGAGAACTAGTGGTTAGAAGATATAACCATACAATAGGATCAAAACTTACATGTTTGTGTTCTTAGCTCAGTCACTATGTTCCAAAATACATTCTTAAAGCAAGTTTACCGCAAAAAATTTTTCCAAAATTGGTAGGTACCCCGAAATCATAGTTTCTTAGGGAAGAAGTCATTATTTTGACCAAGTAACTCTATAGAGACTAACTATCTTGCAAGGAGTATTTACAAGCAAGACTAACTACACATGCAATGTACTAACTACTAAGCAAAAGATAAATCCATGGGTATTGAAAGGAAGAGGTTGTTACCCATGGAGATCGGTCGAACGACCTCCCCACACTTAGAATTTAGCACGGTCCTCCATGCTACTAACAATGCACAAAGGGCGGTCGGGACCGAAACCTTCACTATCCCCTTCATAAGAGCTCCCATCACTTGGGTTTGAGGTGGATGTGAATATTTCAGGCTCCTCCATGCTAGGGGTAACACAACGCAGAAGCTTTTTGATGTAAGTGTATCGGTATTGGTTGCGTCGCTCATATCTATCAATCTTCCAGTGTAGATCTTCTATCCTTTGATGGGTAGATCTTTTTCGTGGTGGTGATGATGAGGTGGAAGGAAAAATAGGTGGAGCGGCTATGTCAAGGCTAGGGTTGTTCATGGGAAGCTGTAAGTATTTTTCGCTTGGGACAACATCGCCCTTAGCCGGAATTATAGCCTTTGTGTCATTGGCTTCCCAAGGAACACCCGCAGCAGCAACTAAATCAGATACCAATGCTGGAAATGGCAAATTACCACGGGCGTGGACTTGACCCATCGCTTGCTTGACAAAAAGCGGAATGTTCACTGGTCTCTCTGTGAGAACACACTAAACAAGCAAGGCGAGATCCGCTGTGAAGGACGACTTATGGGTGCTAGGTAGCACATAGTGGGATAGGATCTGGGCCCAAGCTCTAGCTTCTACAGTGAGGGAACGTGCATCAATGCACTTGGGCCGCATCCGGAGTCGACCTTGGGTCCAAAATGTCTCTGGTTTAGCAATGACTCGAAGGATCGAGTCCCAATCAAACCCAAACTCTTCACGCTGACGTAAGACTTATTGGTTACCATCCATGTCATTCGGTATCGGTAAGACATTAAGCACTTGCTGAATAGCCTCTTCTGAAACTAAGACTTGCTTCCGGCGCATGAATACCGATTGAAGAGAGGGAAGATGGTAGTTAGTGTAGAATTCTACCACCCATGAGAGGTTGATCTCCCGTGGTTTTTGCAGAAGAAACTCCCATCCTCGCTCTTCAATGCGGGGTAGAATACAAGGAGCAACCTTGTCCGGCGCAGCGAGTAGATGCTCAGCATGATAGTTCCTCTCAACCATGGCGGGAAACACAAGTTCACAGAAGCGGTTGGGGAACCTTGAAGAATCCTTCGCCGGTTTGCTCTTCTCTTTTTCTATCGATAGGAGTTGGTGCCTTCGCCTTCTTAGATAGGGGTTTGGCTCCTATTGCAGGATGCACCCTGGAGGGTGACTTTTGGGGTGCCCACTTTGTGGCTGGTTTCCTTGAAGCTTTCTCCTTGCCTTTCTTGGTGGCCATCCTGAAAAAAGAAGGAAAGAGGGAAAACATTAAACCCAAAAAATAATCTCAACAAAAACATGCAAGTGAGAAGTAGTGCCCAAAAGAAATTGTGTAATAAAATGAGTAAAGAGGCATGGGTCACAACACTTGGCATGGGATGCAAGAGGAAGTAAAGCATGCAATATGGCATGAGAAGAATAATCTCAAGAATCCATAACAAAGAGCAAGTCATGTTCAATGAGTAACTAATTAGCAAGCATAAAGCAAAGTGGACCTAATGCACTTAGAATAGAGCAAGTGAGTGAGGAGGAGCACCCAATTGAAGGTATATGACTAAAATAAATCAAAATGGCATTTGTGCATTTCCTCGAACACTTGGTGCGCAGTTATCAAGCAATGAGCAATTATGAGATATTCAACCAATTAGAAGCCCAAAATGAAATATCAATCATCACACAACATCATCTACTGACAAAGATAATGAAAGCAACAAAAAAATCTATTAAAGCAAATTAAAACTCAAATTCAACATCCATGGAAAAGTAAGAAAAAGAAAAAGTAAACAAACAAAAAGCAAGTAGTATAATCATGCAACTAAAAGAGAAAAAAAGTGAATCAACAAGAAACGTCTAACTAGAGAAAGAAGACTATGCAAAGAGAGTAAGAGATGAGATATAGAAGAAGTAGAACCTTGAGAAGTGTAGAAGAATAAGGTGGAGTTTTCTTTTTGTGAAAATGAGAAAGAGAGAGAAAAGATGTAGTGCCACCGGAGGTGGTGGTGGTGGTGATGGTCGCCGGTGAGTAGCCGGAGACGGTGGTGAAGTATGGAAGAAGAAGAAGAAGGGAATAGGTGATGGAGGAAGAAGAAGAAGAAAGGAAATAAGAAAAGAGGTGAGAAAGAGGGAAGAGACAGGGCGCGCTAGGTTTAAAACTGGGCCGCGCAATCGACGCGCGCACGCACGGTGTGCTAGCGCGTCGAAGAGGGTTGAGCGAGGGGCGCATACGCGTCAAGGGTGCGTACGCACGATGACAACTGTGCCCCTGGCACAGAGTTGGCACGAAGTGGGCCTGACTCTCAGGTTATTTGTCCAGAGTGGCATGCAGCACAGGCGGCACGGACACGCACAATGCGCAGACGCGTGCTTGATCGAATTTGCGACCGGTGCGGACGTGCCAAGTACACCTACGCGTCAGTGTGGGTACAGAATAGGCACAAATATGGCACAACTCTTTGGTTTTTGTACCAGGGAGTTCATATGGAACAACCGACGCGCGCGCGCACAGTGCGCTTGCGCGTCGATGGCTAAGTGGGGAGGTGCGCGTAGGCGTCACGCACGCTTGCGCGTGGGTGCCTGGCACGAAGTGGGCACAAGGTGGGCATAACTCTCTGGTTTTTGTACCAGGAGTGTAAAATGCACCACCGGCCCGCACGCGCACAGCACGCTCGCGCGCGAATGCCCCTTTTTTGCCCCCTCTTTTTTTTTCTTTTTTTTAAACAACATAAAAAGGGCTATTCTAACACATTCTTGGTAGGTGTTTAAGCTAGTAGTCAAAGAGACACTCACAAATTTATACACTATTTAAAACAAAGCATTCTCTCTACTTCAACAATTCATCCATACCCAAAATGATGAAATCTATATAAACATCCTAGTTATCCAACAAGATCAACAAAACTAGCATCCCTAAGCAATCAACAACATCAAGAAGTCACAAAATTTACAAAAATCTAGAGCTAAAAGCAAGAAGGTATACACAAGGAAGATCTTACCACAGTGGGGTGCCTCCCACCAAGCACTTTTCTTTAACGTCCTTAAGTTGGACGGTCAGTCGCTCAAGCTTGTCCTCCTCTAGGTGCATCCGTTAGTAGGAACACCTCTAGCTCTTTTGGAAACTTGTATCCATGGTACTTCTTCACTCTATGTCTATTCACCTTGAAAGTTGCTTCACTTTTAGGATCAAACAATTCCACCACTCCATAGGGCTTTATCTCCTTCACCTTGAAAGGTCCTTCCCATCTAGAACGGAGCTTGCCAGGCATGATTCTAAGCCCCGAGTTGTAGAGGAAAACCTCATCACCTTCTTGAAAATCCTTCTTCCGGATGTGATGATCATGAAATGCTTTAGTCTTTTCTTTGTAAATCCAGGCATTATCATATGCTTCGTTCATCAAACACTCGAGCTCCTCTAGCTATAATTTCCTGGCCACACCTACCTTGGTTAAATCCATGTTGCACTGCTTTACCGCTCAATAGGCTCTATGCTCAATCTCCACCAGAAGGTGGCATGCCTTACCATAGACAATTCGGAAGGGACTCATCCCTAACAGAGTCTTGTAGGCCGTCCTATACCCCCGTAGTGCATCTCCTAGCCGGAGGCTCCAATCCTTCCTTTGTGGGTTTACCACTTTCTCAAAAATTCTCTTAATTTCTCGGTTGGACACTTCCGCTTGTCCGTTGGTTTGTGAGTGATAAGCAATGGCAAACTTATGCAATAACCCATAGCGCTTGAGCAGTGCCTCTACTTTTCTGTTACAAAAGTGGGATCCTTGGTCGCTCACGACATCGCGTTGTGCAAGCGCGGCACCTACAGCATGGTTTGACGCATCGCATATTATCTCGAATGGTAGCGTCCAGTTGGGGCCTCGCACAATCGGTGCTGTGGTAAGAACTCTCCTGCTATGGTAAGGAAAGGCAAAAACCATAATAGCCAACTCATCGGCTCCATGCCTTCGAGTCGTAGAACAAGCAACTTAAAAATCTCTTAGATGTCGGATGGGGTCTTGACCAGCAACCCATGATACTTAGGAAGTAGATGTATCAAGCTACTCTTCAACTTAAAGTTTGGATCAAGGTTGGAATACTTTGCTTGCAAAGGTTGAAGTATGATATCCGGAGCCCCTTGCTCATGCAAAGTGATCCGTCGTGGCTCTGCCATGTATGGTTCACCTGTGGGATGCAAAGATGTATTAGTAGTTCCAACAGAAGAATATGAAGTAGCGGACTCCAAGTCACTCTCGGTACCGTCTAGTGATTCAGTATGTTCCTCAAGAGAGGCCGACGTACTAGCCGTATAGTCCAACCGCCGTCTAGCTTGCCGAGTGTGTAACAAAGTTCTTTCAATCTCAGGGTCAAACTCGGCTAAGCTAGAATTCTATTGAGACCGAGTCATCAAACTTGGGAGTCATAGCACACATACAAAAGAAATCTAAACTATATCTAAGTATTGAAAGAAAGTAAACTATCTACAATATTCACATATTCACATAACCAATATCAAGGCATATGTTGCAACCATTCCCCGGTAACGGCGCCAAAAATTTGATGGCACGGATACCGTCGGTAAGGAAATTCACAAGATTTTCGCGTTGCAAGTATAGCCCTCAACCGACAAATAATCCGCGAATCAAATTTCGAAGGAATTGGTTGTCACAAGTTCAACCCCAATAAAAGTAACCGAAGTATTCAAACCTCGGGTCGTCTCACAAGGAATGGGCAAACATGTGCATCAACATTGGTTAGAATTCCGGGGTTACAAGTCATGAGCAAGAAATTAAACTAGGAATCCTAACAAGCAAGTAATCTTGAAGTGCAAGAAACTAATTCAAGTGACTAAAGCTAGATGTGAGCAATTCCAAACTAATAAGATAACATCCAATATAAATCTACTCTAAACTAAACAAGTAACTATAACTACGACAAGGCAATTAGGATTTTTGGGTTTTCAAATATGAATGATAAAAGTAACTCTTGGCTAGACATGGGAATTGGGGTCACTATCATTGTCTAATAACCATATCTTGACAATTATGAGGAACCAAACTCATTAAGTTTACTTCTATACTTGAAGTATATTAAATGGTTTAGTCAACATCAACTCATAAGGTCCAACCTAACTACTAATTGACATAGTAGTAGGTTAGTGTCAATGGTTATCGAATTGACCACTAAGGGTTCCCAAATCATCAAATCCATTAGACCCAATGACTCAACTTTACCAAATTCCCTTAACCTAGGCCAAGAGTAAAGAGAACTACACCATAATCAAGGAAAATATTTCATCAAACACATGGTAAGCATTACTAAAAGACATATTCAAATTGCAATCAAATTGAAATTAACAAGTACCCACTAACAATTATCAACATATAATCACTCACACAACACAATTGATCATGAAAATCATCAATGTATCATTAACAATTCAAGATTCACAAGATTCATGGAATGGGTATAAAATGACAATAGACAAGAAAACATAAAACTAACACAAGTTCTAAACAAAGTTATACTAAGGAATTCAAATTAAGCAATTAAAACTAGTAATTAACAAGATCCAATTCAGAATTCAACAAGGAAAGATCAAATCAAAGCTAGATCTAGAGAGGAACAAGGGTTTCTCTCTCTAGAAGAACAAAAACCAAAAAATCTAAAAATTGTGTCTTAGTGTGAATGATTTATCCCCTTTTTCCCCCTAGCATCCTTGGGTCTTTTTCCATGCAGAACCAGCTTGAATTTGGCCCTCTTAAGCCTCAGAAATTGCCGATTTCCTTTAATGAGGTCACGTGCAGCTTGTCGCGTGTACGCGCCATGCGTGCTTGTGCGCCGATTGATTTTGTGACCCACGCGTGCGCGCCACGTATGCGTGCGCGGCGGTGTGGATTTCTCTAATCCGCGCGGATGCGCCAATCTTCGCGCGCCACTTCCAGCTGTCCACATCCATGCGTGCTGATGACTTGCATCATCTACCTTTCTTTCTTGCATAAAGAGGACCATGAAAGGGCATAAATCTCAATTGATCATTACAATTCATGCATTAATTCATGAATATTATGGTACATTGCTTTGAGATGAGTTGTGCTAAATTTCAGGTGAAAAAGACATCAAAAATGGGAAGTAAGCAACAAAGAAGCTGGGCGTGTGAAACTGGCGTGCCACTTGGAGCAAACGCCACAAAAAATGAACTAGCGTGCCACGCCAGGAGCTGGGCATGGCACGCTAGTACTAAATTCTAGAGGAGAAGTCTCAAGCATTCACATGGGCATGGCACGCTAGTACAAAGTTCCAGAGAGCAACAATGGAGGACACTAAAGGGGCGTGGCACGCCAGGTTGGGCGTGGCACGCCTAACCCATCACCTACTATGGGCGTGCCATTTGAGCCAAGGGGCGTAGCACGCCAGCTCATCACTTCAGGAGGAACCATCACTATGGCGTGGCACTTGAGGAACCAGGCGTGGCACGCCAAGCTTGAGAAGTCTACAAATGCATGGGCGTGCCACTTGAACAGCATGGTGTGGCACGCTGGTACAAAATTCCAAAGAAGGGGGCTGAAGGCCAAAGAGTTCTGGGTGTGCCACTTGAGGTCGAAGGAGTGGCACGTCAGGTTCTCATTCTCACTTGGGCGTGCCACTTGAGGAACTAGGCGTGGCACGCCAATGCACAAAGAGGCCAAAGCAAGGGCTGGGCGTGCCACTTGGTATCGAAGGCGTGGCACGCTAGCCCAAGAATCTCACTATGGCGTGCCACTTGAGTGCTGGGCGTGGCGCGCCAGCTGTTGGAACCAAGGCAAGATCAAGGGCGTGGCACACTGGTACAAGTTTCCAGAGAGGATGAAGGAGGCCAAAAACATGGGCGTGCCACTTGGTGTCGAGGGCGTGGCACGCCATCCACTATTCCGCACTTGGGCGTGCCACTTGAACACCAGGCGTGGCATGCCATTGTCATTCAGAAAGCAAAATCCATTGGGGCATGCCACTTGAGTTCGTGGCGTGGCACGCCAAACAGAAGAATCACTTGCCTACAGAGGGTGTGGCACGACAGTCCTTGGGCGTGCCACGCTAGTTAAACTTTCCAGAGCATTTGATCAAGCATGCAACAAGGGCATGGCACGCCAGACCCTGGGCGTGCCATGCTAGTTCAAGTTTCCAGAGGCAAGAAGAAGAGGAAAGAGGCTAGGGCGTGCCACTTAAACTCGAAGGCGTGGCACGCCATGCTACTTGGGCATTAAAAGACCCTGGGTGTGCCACTTGAGCTTGAAGGCGTGGCACGCCAGGGATGTTATTAAAGAAGGGCGTGCCACTTGAGGGACTGGGCGTGGCACGCCAAGCCAGAATTGGAGGAGCACGTGACACGCCACTAAAGCGCCAGCCACACGCCAGCTAGGAAGTCACGCTTATTGAGTTTCTTTTCCATCCAAATTGTAATTTTCCTTTTTTTTTTCACTTTTGTAATTCTTTTATTTTAAAAGCTAGGAGTAGTATAAATACCCCCAAGCAGTGCTGAAGAGGGGGTAAGCAGTTAGAGAGACTAGTTTTAGATTCACTTTTACACTTCACTATCTTCTTTACTTTTGAGTACTTTTCTTTGAGCTATGAGTAGCTAAATTCCCTCTCATTGAGAGAGGGAGCTCTGTTGTACTTGATGGATTGATGATAGTGAAATTCTTCTTCTCTTCATCTTCTCTTTGATTTGCTAGAAGGAATTTTGTTTCTAATGCTTACTGTTCAATTATCTTGGAAAAGAGATTGAATGCAAAATGGGTTTCATGGGAACCTTGGGAAAGGAAACATGAAACCATGCTTGAAATCCCTTCTCACACTTGAGTAGGATCTGGGTTTTGGTGTTTGGATATGGTGACATATAATCCTCCCTCTACTTGGACCTATGATGATGTATGGTATAATCAGGGACCAAGCATATCTCTCTTCATGAACAATTAGACCAAGAAATTGGCTATTGATCAAGATCTGAGAGATTGAGTCACCAAGGGATTGGGCTCAATCAATCATGATTTCCAAGAGGTCAATGAGTTGCATGATTGAAGAGGATATAAGCTGAAATTGATCCAAAGAAACAACATCTCCTGATCACAATAAATTTCCCTACTCTTATCTCTCACTTTCTTTATAGCTTGCTTTTACATTCTGCAATTCTCCATTCCCATTTACAATTAAGTCATTTATGATTCTGCACTTTACATTCTGTTATTTCCATTTCTGTACTTTATTGCTTTCCTTCACATTTTAGCCATTTACATTTCTGCCATTTATAATTCTGCAATTCACAATCTATCTGTTCCGCTTGACTAATTCATCAATTGATTAAAACTGCTCAAATTTGCCAATCTCTGTGGATACGATCCCACTCCACTGTAGGTTATTACTTGACGATAATTTTGGTGGGCTTGCCAAAAGATCCGATTCACCATTTTTTTGAATGGGGGTGTGAATTGGACTCATCAAGTTTTATGGTGCCATTGCCGGGGATTGGCTTAAATTTGACAGTGATGAAATTGATTGGAGAACTAGATTAAGTAATTTAATTTCCTTGTTATTTTATTTTTTTAGCACTCTTTTATTTTTATTTCATCTCTACTCTGATTTCTATTTCTTCTTTTTTATTTTTATTTTTAGTTATCTATTACCCATATTTCCATCCTTCTAACTGTTTGATTAATTGTATCAACAAAGCTAACCACTAATCCCAACAAGATTTTCTTTCACTTCACTTGTTCTCTGCTTGTTATTTGCTAAGTGTATGATAGGTAGAAGGGGAGAGACTGTATCTCCATTTGATAGTGAACCCAAGAGGACCTTCCTTAGACTAAGGAGGGAGGCTAGAGGCAAAGGCATAGTTGAAGAAGAAGAGGTGGAGGAAGATCTAGAAACCACCATGAAAGAAGAAGCACACAACCATGTTGGAGAGGAAGCTGGCAATCATGTTGGGCAAGAAAGGAGAGTCTTAGGCTCCCTATATCAACCCAAATCCAGGAAATTGTGGCAGCAGCATCCTAAAGCCAACAATCCATGCTAACAATTTTGAGTTGAAACCTCAACTCATCACCCTTGTCCAAATTAATTGCTCATATGGAGGAAGTACCCAAGAGGACCCAAATCAACATCTCAACACATTCCTGAGGATATGTGATACTGTAAAGTCCAATGGGGTACACCCGGACATCTACAAGCTACCTTTGCTCCCTTTCTTACTCAGAGATAAGGCAGCAAAGTGGTTGGAATCATTTTCTAAGGAGAGCCTAACCACATGGGAGGATGTTGTAAACAGATTCCTTGCAAGATTCTACCCTCCACAAAGAATCAACAGGCTAAGAGCTGAGGTGTAAACTTTCAGACAATAAGATGGTGAGACACTCTATGAGGCATAGGAGAGATTCAAAGATTTGACAAGAAGATGCCCACCAGAAATGTTCAATGAGTGGATACAACTACACATCTTCTATGAAGGGCTATCCTATGAATCAAAGAAGGCAGTGGATCATTCTTCAGGAGGCTCACTCAACAAGAAGAAAACCATTGAAGAAGCCATAGATGTCATCGAGACTGTAGCCGAAAATGAGTATTTCTATGCTTCAGAAAGAAATCAGAAAAAAGGAGTGCTAGAAATCAATTCTGTGGATGCCTTGTTAGCTCAAAACAAGGCAATTGCAGCACAAATAGCAGCCTTAACCAAGAAGATGGAGGCTAATCAAATCTCAGCCATTCAAGACCAAACTCCTCAACAAGAAGGAAGTGCATCAAAATCTGAAGGTGACTAGAAACAAGCTAATTATGTGAACAACTCATTCAGACCACCATATGATCCAAACTCTAAGACATACAACCCAGGTTGGAAAAACCACCCAAATTTTAGGTGGGGAAACCAACAAAGCCATAACCAGGACAACAACAAACCTTATCCATCAAATAAACACAACACCCACAACCCCAACCATCAAACAGGCAACCATAGACCTTACCATAACTCACAAAACACATCATACCATGGGAACCAACCAACACACAACAACCACCAGCAAGACACATCACCCTCAACCATGCAACCATGTGAAATCAAGAGCAACTTTGAGAGGATGGAAGTTGCAATAGCACAGCTATCATCACAGCTTGCAGGAGCAGTCTCCACCCTTATGGAGAGATAAGCGCAGACTGATAGAAGGATACACACCAATCAAGAAGAATACAGGTCAAATCTGAAAAATCAAAGTGCAGCAATCTCAAAGTTGGAAGCACAAGTAGGGATCTTATCAAAGCAAATCCCAATGCCCACAAACACATTTCCCAGTGATACTGTGGCCAACCCAAGAGGGAAATGCAAGGCCATTACACTTAGAAGTGGGAAAGTTGTGGAGGAAGGAACCCTAAGCAAAGGCAACCATGAAGAAGAAGTTGCAGAAAAGCATGAAAACTAGAATGAAGGAGAGACCCCTGTTCCACCCTCACCAAAACCAGTCTTGAAGCCTTATGTGCCAAAGGCACGATACCCACAAAGGCTGGGAAAAGATGGGAAGGATGTCCAATTCTCTAAGTTGCTAGAGATCTTCAAGAAGCTCCAAATCAACATACTATTTGCTGAGGCATTGGAGCAAATGCCACTTTATGCCAAATTCTTGAAAGAGCTTATAACAAGAAAAAGGAACTGGGAGGCAAAGGAAACCATAGTACTAACTGAGGAATGTAGCGCCATCATACAAAAGAAGCTACCTCAGAAGATGAAGGACCCAAGGAGTTTCCAAATCCCCTGCATCATAGGGGATATCACT
Source organism: Arachis ipaensis (assembly GCF_000816755.2). Taxonomy (NCBI): domain Eukaryota; kingdom Viridiplantae; phylum Streptophyta; class Magnoliopsida; order Fabales; family Fabaceae; genus Arachis; species Arachis ipaensis. The sequence continues at coordinate 61,483,478 of NC_029792.2, read as the reverse complement.
ATTAAGAAAGCCTTGTGTGACCTGGGAGCTAGCATAAATCTTATGTCCTTAATCATGATGAGAAGGATGAAGATTGAGGAAGCCAAACCAACAAGAATGGCACTCCAATTGGCTGACAGAACATTCAAGTTTCTACATGGGGTAGTGGAAGACTTGGTAAAAGTGGGAGAATTCATTTTCCCAGCTGATTTTGTTGTGCTGGACATGGAAGAAGAGGCCAACACATCAATCATCCTAGGAAGACCATTCCTAGCTACTGCTGGAGCCATCATTGATGTGCAAAAATGGGAACTAGTCTTGAGATTACATGAAGAGAAGATGGTCTTCAACGTCTTTAAGGCAATGAGTTACCCCAAAGAGTCCATAGGAGAATGCATGACGGTAGACATCATAGAACAGATAGTTCAAGGGGTTTTGGAAGAAGAACAATGTGAAGGAACTATTGGGCTGGAACAAGCATCAAATGGAGAACTACCACAAGGAACCATGAAGAAGTCAATCATGCCAACCACCACAGACAACAAAGAAGCAGAGGCACCAAAACTAGAGTTGAAGGCCTTACCACCCAGCTTGAAATATACATATTTGGGTGCCAACAACACTCACCAGTAATCATAAATTCAAGTCTGAGTGAGGAGCAAGAAGAGGAGCTTATCCAAGTGCTGAGACAACACAAGGATGCCATAGGTTGGACACTTTCAGATCTAAAAGGGATCAGTCCTTCAATGTGCATGCACAAAATCCTACTTGAGGAAGATGCCAAACTCTCAAGGCAACAACAAAGGAGGCTGAATCCAACTATGTATGAAGTGGTTTAAAAAGAAGTGTTGAAGTTATGGCAAGCAGGGGTGATTTACCCCATCTCAGACAGCCCTTGGGTAAGCCCGGTGTAGGTAGTCCCAAAGAAGGGAGGGATCACTGTTGTACCAAATGAGAAGAATGAGCTGATACTTACAAGAACGGTAACCGGGTGGCGCATGCGTATTGACTATAGGAAGCTTAATGAAGCCACCAGGAAGGATCATTTTCCCTTACCTTTCATGGATCAGATGCTCGAGAAATTGGCAGGACATGAGTATTACTGCTTCCTGGATGGGTATTCGGGCTACAATCAAATTGTTGTAGATCCCAAGGACCAGGAAAAACTTCATTTACCTGTCCATATGGTGTTTTTGCTTATAGGAGAATGCCCTTTGGATTATGCAATGTACCTGCAACATTCCAAAGGTGCATGCTCTCCATCTTTTCGGACATGGTTGAGAAGTTCATAGAAGTATTCATGGACGACTTTTTTGTGTTTGGAAACTCATATTCTGATTGCCTATGTCATCTTGCCCTGGTGCTAAAAAGGTGTCAAGAAACCAACCTGGTTTTGAACTGGGAGAAGTGCCATTTTATGGTAACTGAGGGGTGACTCTTGGTCACAAGATTTCAAAAAATGGCATAGAAGTAGACAAGGAAAAGGTGGAAGTAATTGAGAAATTACCTCCACCTTGCAATGTCAAGGCAATCAGAAGCTTTTTGGGACACGCTGGGTTCTATAGGAGGTTTATCAAAGACTTTTCAAAGATTGCAAAACCTCTTAGCAACCTACTTGTCTCAAATACTCCCTTTGTTTTTGATAGAGAGTGCATGGTAGCCTTTGATGAGCTTAAGAAGAGACTCTCCTCTGCACCTATTATAGCACCACCTAACTGGGATCTTCCCTTTGAATTAATGTGTGATGCATCTAATTTTGCTGTTGGTGCTGTTCTAGGACAGAGGAAAGACAAGCTAGTACATGTTATTTACTATGCTAGCAAAGTCCTTAATGAGAATCAAAGGAACTACACCACTACGGAGAAAGAATTTTTAGCCATAGTCTTTGCTTTTGACAAGTTTAGATCATATCTTATTGGCTCTAAAGTAATTGTATTCACTGATCATGCAGCACTCAAATACTTGCTTACCAAACAAGAATCTAAGCCCAGATTAATAAGATGGATTCTGCTACTCCAAGAATTTAATATTGAGATTAAAGATAGGAGCGGAACAGAGGACAAGGTAGCTGACCATCTCTCAAGAATTCCACAAGAAGAAGAAGAGACACACCAAGTTGCAATAAATGAAAGCTTCCCTAATGAGCAGTTGATGATGATCCGAGTAGCCCCTTGGTTTGCAGACATAGCTAACTTCAAGGCTATTGGGGAACTACCAACCAACATCAATAAACACATGAGGAGAAAGCTAATCAAAGATGCCAAGCACTATATCTGGGATGACCCCTATTTGTTCAAAAAGTGTGCTAATGGGATCTTGAGAAGGTGTGTCTCCCATGAAGAAGGGCAGGAAGTGCTGTGGCAGTGCCATGGATCCGCATATGGAGGCCACTTCAGTGGAGAAAGAACAGCAGTAAAAGTGCTTCAATCCAGATTTTACTGGCCAACAATGTTCAAGGATGCCTAGGAATTGGTGTCAAGATGTGATGAGTGCCAAAGAGCTGGTAATCTAACCAAGAGAAACGAGATGCCACAGTAATTCATACTAGTGCTGGAACTATTTGATGTATGGGGAATTGACTTTATGGGACCCTTCCCAACCTCCTACTCAAATAGTTACATATTGGTGGCTATTGATTATGTCTCAAGATGGGTAGAAGCCATAGCCACTACGACAAATGACAACAAAGTTGTGATAAGCTTCTTGAGAAGGAACATCTTCAGCAGATTTGGAGCTCCTAGAGCCCTCATTAGTGATGGTGGGACACACTTCTACAACAAACAACTTGAGACACTCCTTCTCAGGTATGGAGTCAAGCACAAGGTGGCAACCCCATACCATCCACAGACCAACGGGCAAGCTAAGATTTTAAACAGAGAACTAAAAAGAATTCTTGAAAAAACTGTTGGAAGCTCAAGAAAGGATTAGTCTAAGAAGCTAGATGATGCATTGTGGGCCTACAGGATAGCCTACAAGACACCTATTGGGATGTCCCCATACCAACTGGTATATGGAAAGGCTTGTCACTTACCAGTTTAACTTGAGCATAGAGCATTTTGGGCTCTAAAAATGTTAAACTATGATGAGCAAGCTGCTAGAGAAAGAAGATTAATGCAACTCAATGAGCTGGAGAAATTCAGAAATCAAGCATATGAGAATGCAAAAATGTACAAGGAAAACACAAAAAGGTGGCATGATCAAAAGATAGCAAGAAGGGAGTTCACTGAAGGACAAAAAGTACTACTGTACAACTCAAGACTCAAGTTCTTCCCTGGGAAACTTAAGTCTCGATGATCAGGACCCTTCACCATACTCAAGGTGTTCCCCTATGGTCATGTAGAGCTCATGGAGGACAAGACTCCAAGAACTTTCACTGTCAATGGCCATAGACTCAAACACTACTTGGGAGGCTCTTTAGAAGAGCAGAGAGTGAGCTACAAGCTCAACTAAAGATGGAGGAGTGTCAAGCTAGTGACAATAAAGAAGCGCTAGTTGGGAGGCACCCCAACACTTTATCCTTTTGATATATTGTTTTTCTTAGAAGTAGTTTAAAATTCATTGCCTTAGATGGTTTAAGTTTCAGTTTCACACTTGTGTTGCATTGCCATTTAGAATTAGATTGCAAGTGGTAGGATACGAAGTTTAAATATCAGCTTGGGTAGTTAGGACACCCTTACATTCTTTTGTTTCTTTTATTCCGGAATTGTAACTTGATGAATGTATTACTAAGGACAAGTAAATGGGCTGAGAACCAGCTAAAAGGCTAAGTTTGGTGTGGCCATTCACCCCCTTAATCTTGGCTTACAACCGTTTTGATAACTTGATTTTTTAGAGTAAGCCCAGAGATTAAGTTTGCTGTGGCCACCACCATACAAGGATCACCAGCAAGCCCAATTCTACTCAATCTGAAAGCACTTAATATTTTGGCAAAAGCATAAACGTGATTTAATGAGTTCAAAAGAGGTTGGAAACAAAAGAAAATGAAAAGAATGGAGTTATTTCATCCTTATGAACACATTAAATACACAATGATGAAACTAATTTATTAAGATGTAATAGGATTAAGTTTGGTGTCCCAAGGGACACCCATCAGTTGCAATCACACTTACCCGTGATAAGAAGGAATGTGAAGGATTCTTTTGTCATTACTAACAGGTTTCAGTTTCATTTTCAGGAGATAAGATGGGACCCACATGGTGAATCACTCATAAAACAAAGAAGTCAAAGTGTACTTACACTTTGGAACTCAACACATGCAGGAGGCACAGTGAGAAAAGGATTGGCGCCTCTTCCCACGCTAGGCGCCACTCCCCAAGTGGGAAAACATTGAATCTTTTTTTATTTCCCACCATTCAAATCACACCCTTCACCCCTTATAAAAGCCTCACCTTCCCAACTCTTCTCCCACTTCAAACCCCTGATCACACACGAAAAGGAATCTAAACACCCTTCTTCTTTTCTCTTTTTGCCTTCCATTACCTCTCTTCCCCTACTACTTTTCCCTTTTCTTGATTGGGACAATCAAGTCCTAAGTTTGGTGTTGGAGCAAAACCTTATTTTGCTTGCCTCTCTTGCAACCTCCCCCAAATTTTTTTACAACCTCAAACACACCTTCTCAACCTAATGGCACCACCAAAAAGCTCAGCCTCAAAGAAAAGAAAAACCAAGGAACCAACTTCTGGATCTTCAAGATCATCTTTCAACGAATACAAATTTCTCTCCGCATTCAACCAAAATCAATTCTATGGTTAGGTGAATGAGAGGGAAACTATTCCAGAGGTTGGATTCCAATTAGGGAGGAACGAGCATCTTGAGATCAACATTGAGATCAACAATAGGGGCTGGGCACTCCTATGCAACCCACCAAGGAAGGTAGTAGAGATCTTGGTGAGGGAGTTTTATGCCAATACTGTGCCTCAGCCAGGACAATCCTATGGCTACATTAGCTATGTGAGGGGAAAGTCCATTGACTATAGTCCCTCCAGCATAGAGAGGATGCTAATGGTGAAGAGGACAAGCTCCACCCGGAGCTATGAAGAAAGAATGAAGCAGCAAGACCCTGGATTTGATGAAATCCTAAGCGAGATTTACGTGCTGCATGTGCAATGGATCAAGGACAACAATGGGATACCCAACCAATTGAGAAGAATGGATCTAAGCCCCCAAGCTAGAGGGTGGCTGGAATTTGTGAGGAGGTCCCTAATCCCTACGTCCAACACTTCAGAGGTGACCAACGAGAGAGCTGTGCTCATATACAGCATCATGAAAGGTGAGAACGTCAATGTGGGAGAGATGATGCCTAACAACATTAACAAAGTGCTGAAAAGCACTAGTGACAACACAAGATTGGCATTCCTCAGTATCATATAGAGGTTATGTGATGAAGCGGGAGTTGAAAAGATCATTGATGAAGTGCTAGTGAAGCAAGACAAATTCATAACTGCCAAGAAGATGGCCAAAGTGGTGGCTGTTCACCCACTTCACAGAAAACAAAGAGCTCATGCTCATGAGCAACAACAATAACAAGAAGAAGAAGGGGCAGAAGAGCAACCACACTTTCTAGCACTTCAACCACCACCACACTACCAATACCAACAATTTCCTGAAGGATTCAATTGGGAACAACTGCAAGGAGATGTACACCAAATGAAGGGAGACCTACACCACCTGAGGGAGGATGTTAACCAATTCAAGGAGACTCAGCATCAACAATGGAACCAAGTCAACCAAAACATCCAATAACTCCAAGGGAGTTTTGAGAATCTCAAAGAGCAGCAAGACCAGATTAACTGGGGAGAGATGCAAGGCAGCCTATGAATGATTCTGGAGCACCAACTACATCAAATGGGGAACCTAGCTGAGTTCAGACATCTTTATGATGCCAGAACTTTAGCAAGAGAGGATTATGACTGTTATACACAAACAAAGTTGAGCTACTTGTGCAATGCAGTAGCCAACATGAACCCCAAGTACCCCACCTATATGCAGAAAATGGAGGAACTTAGTGCACGGTAGGAAGAAATTGCATACCAGCACTAGGAAAATGTGAAATCTTATATGAGAAGGCTGGGATTTTTGAAGCATAAGGACAAAATGGCACAAGAAGGATCCTCGAAGAAGGAAGAAGATGAAACCTCCCCTTCCAAGAAGAAGGACAAAGGAAAGGGGCTAATGAACTGAAGATGAGGCTGCTCAAGGTTGTTAAGTCCCATGGTTGACACCCTCTAATTTCTAAATCATGTTTAAGCTTTTGTTTGATTTACTTTCTGTCAAAAATAAATAGTCATGCTAGGGTAGTTTATGTTTTCTGCTTAAGTTTTATCTCATGCTTGAAGTCCTTTATGAGTCTTTTAAATTACAAGAAAGAAAATGCAATGTATTTCAAGTCTTTTTTTAACATAAATAAAGTAGAGCTTGTCTCCATAAGAATTGTTGTGAGCTATGCAAAAACAAGAGTAAGAGAAACCAAGGCCAGGAGAGATCATTCAAAAAACTAAGAAACAAGAAACTAAGCGTAGAACCTTGAATGAACTAAAAAGAAAATGAGTCATGGAAAGCAACTAGTCTTAGAAGGTACAACAAGAAAAGGTTAAGGGATGCTCCTTGAATATCCATAGAACCAAGAAGTAGTAAGAAATAAAGACCCAAGGCTCTGAGCATCAACTACTAGGATAGGAAAGAAACATTAAAAAGCTCAAAAGAGTTAAAGATCCTAGTAGATGCTTGTGGTGAAGATGTGTCAAGAAGATACCTGGGCAAGAAAATTCTTAGGGGTGCTTCAACACCTAGTACCCTAAAACCAACTGGTTTGGGAGTGCTAATTGAAAGCCTAATTAAAGGGTTGTCTTGAGACAGAACACTTAGAGTCGTGGTCAAGAAAAGAACAACCAAAAAGAAAGTGAAACAACTCTTACTACTTCAAGGTGACAATCAATAAAAAGGACCCCTGAAGCTTATACTTGAAAGAACCCTCAAAGATCTAAGAGTTCTTTATGACATTCAAACATTCACACATGTGTTAAACACTTAATCCTATCCTTAGTTATGTTGCATCCATTCAAAGGCCAAGGTCTCAATTTATAAAAGGCTTACTCACATTGATTATCTTGGGACAAGCAAAGCTTAAGTTTGGTGTTGTGATGACTTGCATCATCTACCCTTCTTTCTTGCATAAAGAGGACCATAAAAGAGCATAAATCTCAATTGATCATTGCAATTCATGCATTAATTGATGAACATTATGGTACATTACTTTGAGATGAGTTGTGCTGAATTTCAGATGAAAAAGACATCAAAAATGGGAAGAAAGCAACAAAGAAGCTGGGCGTGTAAAACTGGCGTGCCACTTGGAGCAAACGCCACAAAAAATGAACTAGCGTGCCACGCCAGGAGCTGGGTGTGGCACGCCAGTACTAAATTCCAGAGGAGAAGTCATAAGCATTCACATGGGCGTGGCACGCTAGTATAAAGTTCCAGAGAGCAACAATGGAGGACACTAAAGGAGTGTGGCACGCCTAACCCATCACCTACTATGGGCGTGCCACTTGAGCCAAGGGGCGTGTCACGCCAGCTCATCACTTCAGGAGGAACCATAACTATGGCGTGTCACTTGGTATCGAAGGCGTGACACGCCAGCTCCAAAAAGTCACTTGGGCGTGCCACTTGAGGAACCAGGCGTGGCACGCCAAGCTTGAGAAGTCTACAAATTCATGGGCATGCCACTTGAACAGCATGGCGTGGCACGGTCGTACAAAATTCCAGAGAAGGGGCTGAAGGCCAAAGAGGTCTGGGTGTGCCACTTGAGGTCGAAGGCGTGGCACGCCAGGTTCTCATTCTCACTTGGGCGTGCCACTTGAGGAACCAGGCGTGGCACGCCAATGCACAAAGAGGCCAAAGCAAGGGCTGGGCGTGCCACTTGGTATCGAAGACGTGGCACGCCAGCCCAAGAATCTCACTATGGTGTGCAACTTGAGTACTGGGCGTGGCACGCCAGCTGCTGGAACCAAGGCAAGATCAAGGGCGTGGCACGCTGGTACAAGTTTCCAGAGAGGATGAAGGAGGCCAAACACACGGGCGTGCCACTTGGTGTCGAGGGCGTGGCACGCCATCTACTATTCCTCACTTGGACGTGCAACTTGAACCCCAGGCGTGGCACGCCATTGTCATTCAGAAAGAAAAAGCTATTGGGGCGTGCCACTTGAGTTCGTGGCGTGGCACGCCAAACAGAAGAATCACTTGCCTACAAAGGGCGTGGCACGCCAGACCTTGGGTGTGCCACGCTAGTTCAACTTTTCAGAGAGCTTGATCAAGCATGCAACAAGGGCGTGGCACGCCAGACCTTGGGCGTGCCACGCTAGTTCAAGTCTCCAGAGGCAAGAAGAAGAGGAAAGAGGATAGGTCGTGCCACTTAAGCTCGAAGGCGTGGCACGCCATGCTACATGGGCATTAAAAGACCTTGGGCGTACCACTTGAGCTCAAAGGCGTGGCACGCCAGGGATGTTACTGAAGAAGGATGTGCCACTTGAGGGACTGGGCATGGCACGCCAAGCCAGAATTGGAGGAGCACATGACACGCCACTAAAGCGTCAGCTACACGCCAACTGGGAAGTCACGATTATTGAGTTTATTTTCCCTCCAAATTGTAATTTTCCTTTTTTTTTTCACTTTTGTAATTCTTTTATTTTAAGAGTTAGGAGTAGTATAAATACCCCCAAGTAGTACTGAAGAGGGGGTTAAGCAGTTAGAGAGACTAGTTTTGGATTCACTTTTACACTTCACTATCTTCTTTACTTTTGAGTACTTTTCTTTGAGCTATGAGTAGCTAAATTCTCTCTCATTGAGAGAGGGAGCTCTGTTGTACTTGATGGATTGATGATAGTGAAATTTTTCTTCTCTTCATCTTCTCTTCCCTTCTCACACTTGAGTAGGATCTGGGTTTTGGTGTTTGTATATGGTGACATATAATCCTCCCTCTACTTGGACCTATGATGATGTGTGGTATAATCAGGGCCCAAGCATATCTCTCTTCATGAACAATTAGACCAAGGAATTGGCTATTGATCAAGATCTGAGAGATTGAGTCACCAAGAGATTCTGGCTCAATCAATCATGATTGCTAAGAGGTCAATGAGTTGCATGATTGAAGAGGATATAAGCTGAAATTGATCCAAAGAGACAACATCTCCTGATCTCAATGAATTTTCCCACTCTTATCTCTCACTTTCTTTATAGCTTGCTTTTACATTCTGCAATTCCCCATTCCCATTTACAATTAAGTCATTTATGATTCTGCACTTTACATTCTGTTATTTCTATTTCTGCACTTTATTGCTTTCCTTCACATTTTAGCCATTTACATTTCTGCCATTTATAATTCTGCAATTCATAATCTATCTGTTTTGCTTGACTAATTCATCAATTGATTAAAACTGCTCAAATTTGCCAATCTCTATGGATACAATCCCACTCCACTGTGGGTTATTACTTGACGATAATTTTGCTGCGCTTGCCAAAAGAACCAATTCACCATTTTTTTGAATGGGGTGTGAATTGGACTCATCACGTGCGCGTGAAGTGTGCGTGCGCGCCCATGCTGAAGTTCCCAAAATTCAAATCTTCATGTTCCTTCCTCTTGTACATGCTTCTTTTCTCTCTTCTAGGCCATTCTTGCCCTATAAATTCTGAAATCACTCAACAAACACGTCACGGCATTGAATGGTAATAGAAGAGGATCAAAATATAGCAATTTTAAGGCAAAAAAGCATGTTTTTCATCATGAAGCAATATTAGGAAGAGAACACAAAACCATGCAATTCTTGTGAATAAGTGTGAAAAATATTGACAAAATCCCCCAAATTCTACACAATATAAACCACAAAGTTGGGGTTTATCATTGGGCTTTAGAGTAGCTTTTTGTGCATTCTTGGCTTGGAAGGAGAAATTAGGTACTCTTGAGTCATTAATACCCAACTTATGTGGGTGATCTAGAGTTGTTAGCTAATATTGTTTCCATTGACGCTAATCTTTTACTAATTCAATTAGTAAGTTGATTAGGACTTTTGGATTGAGATTAACTAGGTCTATTTGACTTTCTTCCTATGTTGAAGATAATATTGTACCTTCTTCCGATGTTGAAGATGACTAAATAGGATTAGCTCTTGTTAATCATTGTGTGATAATTAATGACTAGGATAGAAAGCCTATGCTCTCAATCCTTGCCATGAATGCCTCTTTTTATATTTAGTTGTTTGATTTATATTTCTTGCCTTTTTACTTTCTTGCACTTTTATCAACCCAATCCCTTGAACCTCATAACCAATAATTAAGTATTTGATTGTGATTCCTAGGGAGAATGACCTGGGACTAATACTCTTGATTATTTTATTAGGTTGGACTTGTGACAACCAAAAATTAAACTTTGATTGAGTGTTACTTGTCGGTTTGGAACTATACTTGCAACGAAGTTATTTCCTCTTACCGAGAAGAAATTTTAAGTCAACGGATTCTACTCTATCAAGTTTTTGCTTCCGTTGCCGGGAAATTGCAATGTGTGCTTGTTATTGGTTATTGTATATATGTTAATATTGTGAATAGCTTGATTTTTTGTTTGTTTGCTAGTTTTGCTAGTTGTAGGACTTTGCTTTCTTTGTTTCTTGTTAGCTTTTGTTTTTATTTTCCCTTTCACTATGAATTCTCATCTCCTTGGCTATGAGTTTGGTTCTAACTATGTTGTAGGGAATGGAAGCTACAATAAGGATATACATCAAGGATGGGACAATCAAAGGTGGAAGGAGCCTTAAGCATTTGATCAACCTTCATGGTAACAACCTCCATCAATGTATTATGATCAAGAGCCATACCATGATAATACCAATCTAATGTGTGTGGTGGACCTCCTTGTGGTTATCAACCACAACCACCATATGCTTATGAACCCCCTCCTCAACATAGCACTCAACCACCCTACTTACAAGTCTCATACCATCATTCACCTCCATTATGATCCTAACCCATACATACCATACCAAACACCATATGAACCATAACTAGAGTCACGACAATTCCAACACAATTACTCTCAAGAACCACCATGTGAACCAACTTCCAACTATGACATTCTTCCTCCAAAAAATAAACCCTCTCTTCCACCACCACCTTCATTGGATGAATCTCTCCAACCCCTAATGCAAGAACAACAAGAACTTCTAACTCGTTGCCAAAAGCAAGAGGAAGTCATGGCTAGCTTAATCGAAGTGATGAGCCAATTGGCATCATTGTGCTCAACTATCCATGACACTCTTATTGTTAAATATGGAGGATTAATTGAGGAGCACAATGAGAAGGAGAATTTGGAGCTTTAAGGTGAAGAAGAAGAGTTGAAGCAAAAAGTGTAACAAGAGGAGGAAGGCGAGATTGTTGAAGAAGAGGAAGAAGTGGTTGAAGACTTATGAGATGTTGAATGCCCTTGGGAATCTCAATTTGAAGAACCTTCTTCCATGGAGTTTGAAATTGATGTTGAGGAGGCTAGTGCACAACCTCCAAGGCATATTGTATGTGAAGAATTAGAAGAAATGGTACAAGCAACAAGTCCTCCTATCTATGATGATTCTGTATCAACATATGATCCTTTTGAGTTTGATGAATCCTTCCCCATTGAATTTGAAGTTGATATAGCGGTAGATTTTACTCAACCTCCAAGATATGACTTGAGTGACGGGGAAGAACTAGAGGATATTAGTGAAGAAGCATGTGAACTTGAGGAAGGTTGGCAAAAGGTAGAGCTTGAAAAATCTTGTCAAGTGGTGGAAGCCCTTCAAAGAGGGTGGACGGGAGTAGAAATTGCCATATCAAGACCGTTGGAAGCATCTCTCCCTAGGTTACCATCATCTATTACATCATTCAAGTGGGTAAATCTCTCATCTGTTAGCTTTCTCATTCCACTTGAATATGGTTTGCTAGAAACAGATGGTCAACTTAGGATGCTTTGTAGGTTAAAGAGTAGAAGAGAGATGAGTAGTGGTTGGCATCATAGTTCTCGGTTCATTATGGTTGGAACTCCAAGTTTGGGAGCAATGGTTGGTGTAGAACCAATTTGCATGGATCTAGGAGGATGTTTGGGTGCCTACACGAGAATTCTATGTGCTTGCCACCTGGATGGAATAATGATAATCAACTTGAAGCGGGTGTGAAAATAAGGTTTGGGATCCCAGATTACAGGATGTGGATCAATTTTGGGAGCTCCAAGCTTGTGAAGAACTCCATCAAGACTTGGTGCAATTAATTGATAATCTTGGAGCACAATGGAAGAACAACCATTGGTGGAAGTTCAAGGATGAGTTCAAGCACAAGCCTCCTTGATGAGAGCTTTCCATAAGTCCAACTTAAGGACAATAATAAAAGTGCTAGGTGGAAGACACCCCACCATGGTAAACTCTTTTCATTTTTCTCTTTTATAAATATTGGTAAAATTAGTTTAATTTCATGTTTTATTTTGGTTTGTTGAGTTTAATTGGTTGTTTAGTATATTAAATAAGGTTTGATGGTGTTTTGGTAGTTGTTTGGATGTTTGGAATGCTTGGTTTGGTGCTAGAAATTGGAAAATTTTGAAAAACAGAGCACTCAGCCATGCGTATGCGTCACCCATGCGTACGCGTGACCCCCAAGTTTCCAACACCTCACGCGTATGCCTCACCCACGCGTACGCGTGACACCCAAAATTTTCAGGCGTAGTACAAAAACTAGAGAGTTGTGCGCGTTGTGTGCTGAAATTGTGCCTCTAGCACAATTTTAACCCACGCGTACACGTCACCTGTCTCTTTCTGCACTATCACGCGTATGGGTCGACGATGCGTACGCGTCGCACCTCATTTTTGCCGTGCACGCATACACGTGACCCCCTGGCCTGTTTCACTCACTTATTTTCTTATCTTCTTTCCATTTCTTTCCTTTTTCTTTCTTCTCTTCTTTTCTTTCACTCTTTCAACCATCATCCAACACTACTAATCACCATCTATCACCATCTCTTTTAGTTAGTTAGTTAGTCAGTTAGTTAGTTAGTTAGTTAGTTTGTTATTTAGTTAGTTTAATTTCTGTTTAATTTTCTATTTTTCATAATAAGTGTTGGATTATTAATTTTGTTTGCTGTTTATTGCTGCTTATTATTGACTTGATGCTATCTTAGCATAATTGTTTTGATACTCATTGTTGTATTTCTTCATTGATGTTATACTTTGTTACTTGGTTTTGAATCTTTCATGCTTTGCATACCAAGTACTTATGAATTGCCTTCAAAGCTTTATGAATCTTTTGAATTGCATGTTTTAGCCACCATGTGATTGATTTCATTATCTGTGATGAGGTAATTTGTGTATTATTAATGCATATTTTTAGAAGATGCTTGTTTATGATTGACCCTTATTCACATCACCTATTTCATGCATTGAGATTTTGGAATTGTGGAATTGGATCGAAAGGTTACATAGTGACATATTTTTGAGCTTTCTATGCTTTGTGGACCATGCTTGCTATGTGATTGATTTTTACTTCTATCTTCTTTTGCCTAAGTTCCATAGCACCCATGTCTTCTTTTTCCTAAAATATTCCATTTTGTTCGTTAGGTTTCCTCGTACATCAATCTATGTCCATTCTTTATCCAATTCACAATTGCTTGATTCTTGCTTGAGTACTTTTATGCTTCTTTATTGCTTGTTGTTTGTCTTTACATACAAGTTTCTTTTAAAGTATCTCGAGCACACTAGAATGAGTGAAGTGCATGCCTCGTTTGTGTAGTGTGACACACGTGTTTTCATTAATGTCACACATTGATTCACTCACTTCATTCTAGTGATCATCACCTCATTCCAACAATAGATGCTTCCTTGCTTTTACATTCACTTGTCTTGCTATCCTGTCTTCTATTTTTCAGGATGAACCACCTTAAGCAAAACGGAAGTGGGAGAAAGAACACGCAGCAGTCGGTTGATCCACCAGCTGAAGTTTGCAATCCGAAAACTCGTCGTATCCCCTTGCTCATCTTTGAATGCACCAAGGATGGTGCAAACTTTTAAGTGTGGGGAGGTGATGAGCGGATAATTTATACGCTTTTTGGCATTATTTTTAGGTAGTTTTCAGTATATTTTAGTTATTTTTAGTATATTTTTATTAGTTTTTATTCAAAATTTACATTTCTGGACTTTACTATGAGTTTGTGTGTTTTTCTGTGATTTTAGATATTTTCTGGCAGAAATTGAGGGACTTAAACAAAAATCTAATTCAGAGGCTGAAAAAGGAGTGCAGATGCTGTTGGATTTTGACCTCCCTGCACTCGAAATGGATTTTCTGGAGCTACAGAAACCCAATTGGCGCGCTCTCAATTGCGTTGGAAAGTAGACATCCAGGGCTTTCCAGAAATTTATAATAGTCTATACTTTGCCAGAGTTTTGATGACGCAAACTGGCGTTCAAACGCCAACTTCCTGCCCTATTTTGAAGTTAAACGCCAGAAACAGGTTACAAACCAGGGTTAAACGCCACAAACAGGCTGCAACCTGGCATTTAACTCCAAGAGAATTGTTCTCACCCTGGTTCGAGCTATCTGATCTGGGATGATCAGCAATAAAGTGACCGACCTCTTCAGGTTAGGCTATCCGACCTCTTCTCAAAAGAAGTCGGTCAAATCGACAGAAAAGCCCAGTAAAGGGCCCAAATAGAGGAACACGACCCAAATCCGAAGGCAGTCCAAGCCTATAGAGATAAGGGCGGTTCCCTTGAAGATAAGCTGACCTCAACTCAAAGATAAAGATAAGATAAGATAACTAACTTATCATATCTAGAAAGGTCAGCCTACACTACTATAAATACATTGGAGCACCCAGGTATAACTCATACTCTGATTCTACTAAAAACCTGTTTAATACCCAAGCTAACTTAAGCATCGGAGTCTCTTGCAGGTACCCCCCACCCTCCGGTGACGAAGGAACAGCAGTGCAGCTAGATTAATAAGTCGAACGCGACAGTTCCGGCCGCCATTCACCGGCCGGACACGTCGGCACCGACCCGTACAAAAGATCTCGACCGAGATCGACCTCCAGTTTCAGGTAACCCTCGGAACATTGGCGCCGTTGCCGAGGAACTTGGAAGTCATCCCATTACCATGGCGGATGACCATGACAACGACCACGATTCAGATCTAGAGGACAGAACGCCGCACAAAAACGCGGACGCTACACCAAAAGACACTCCGGACCCGAACAGGGACAAAAACTCATCAAATCCAGGAGTAATAGAAGTGCTTCAAGATCGCCTAAAGCAACTTGAAAAAGAGAGCCAGCATCAACGAGAAGTTGGCAAGGATCTACAAAGAGAGGTAAGGCGACGTCGAGAATTAGAAGATAAACTCCTCCAACTCGAAGCTGATCTTAAAGCAAAAGCTACTCGGTCCACCCACGAGGACAATTCACACAAAGATCAAGATCCATTCACTAGGGAAATCATGAAAACTAAAATTCCCAAGGACTTCAAGCTCCCGGATATGACTCTGTATGATGGCACTACAGATCCCAACCATCACCTCAGCAACTTCAGAAGCAGAATGTACCTCACCGACGCCTCAGACGCTGTTTGCTGCAAAGCTTTTCCAACGACTCTCACGAAGACAGCGATCAGATGGTTCGAAAATTTACCTCCTAAGTCCATCTCAAGCTTTGACGACCTAGCCAAAAAATTTGTGGCCAGATTCTCCATCCAAAAAGACAAGACTAAGCATGCCCCCAGCCTACTAGGAATCAAGCAAGGAGATCGGGAAAGTCTTCGCAACTACATGGAAAGATTCAACAAAACATGCCTAGACATACAAAGCTTACCAATGGAGGCCGCTATCATGGGCCTTATCAACGGCTTACGGAAGGGACCTTTTAGCCAATCTATATCAAAGAAATACCCCACATCTCTGGACGAGGTGCAAGAACGGGCGGAGAAGTACATCAACATGGAAGAAAATTCCCGACTTGGAGAAGCCTCGAGATCCGGTTTCACCTACCGAGATAAAGATAAAGAACCCAAGAGGAAGGAAGATCAAACGGGGGAAAAAATCAAAAAGTATCATAATTACACCCCTCTTCGGGTGTCCCTTGTGGATATTTACAAAGAAGTCTGTAACACAGAAAAGATACCCCCAGCTCGACCACTCAAAGGCAAAAGAGGAGGAGGAAATCGGAACGAATACTGTGAATACCATCGAGTTCGAGGGCATTCCACCAATGAATGTTTCGACTTAAAAAACGTCATAGAAAAGTTAGTGAGAGAAGGAAAACTAGATCGGTTTCTAACCACCCGAGATGATGAGCAAAGAAAGAGAAGAAGGGATGAAGATGTCGGATGAACCGAGCGATCACCTTGTACACCAAAAAGACACGTCCACATGATACACGGCGGATTTGCAGGAGGAGGAATCTCCAAGTCATCTTGCAAAAGATATCTCAAAGAAGTATATCATGTCGAAGGGAAGGAGGAAGCACCCGACATCCCTGCAATCATGTTCACCAAAGAAGACGCATCTGGTGTCATCTCAGGACACGACGATCCCATGGTCATCACCATCATACTGGTAAACGCCAATCTCCACCGCACATTAATAGACCAAGGGAGCTCCGCCGACATCTTATTCAAAACTGCCTTCGACAAGCTCGGCTTAGAAGAAAAGGATCTTAGAGCATACACGAACAGCCTGTTCGGACTGGGAGATACCTCAGTACAACCACTGGGATACGTGTCACTACATACAACCTTCGGAAAAGGGAACCAATCCAGGACACTCAAGATAGACTACATCGTGGTCGACGTGAGTTCAGCCAACGCCCTAATAGGTCGGACAACACTAAATCAACTCGGCGCAATAGTCTCAACTCCACATCTATGTATGAAATTCCCAACTACAGAAGGGATAGCTACAATAAAAGCAGATGAAAAGATAGCACGCCACTGTTATAACGAAAGTCTAAACCTCAGAGGCAGAGGAGAAGAGTTCCATACAATTGAGCTTGGTGGAATTCAGAGACGGGAAGAACTCCGTCCGCAGCCCGAGGGTGAAGTAGAGAAAATTTATATCGGAGACACCTCGGACAAAACAACTAATATTGGCACGATCCTGACGGGAGATGCAAAAGAATTACTAGTACAGTTTTTACGAGATAATGTCGATCTCTTCACATGAAAAGCTGCAGACATGCCAGGCATAGACCCCAAGCTAATGTGTCACAAGTTGGCGGTCTATCCAGGATCTCGGCCAGTACGGCAGAGACGAAGAAAACTTGGGCTAGAACGATCCCAAGCTGTGGAAGAACAGGTACAAGCACTACTGGAGGCAGGATTCATAAGAGAAGTCAAGTACCCACTATGGCTAGCTAACATCGTGTTGGTGAAAAAATCAAATGGGAAGTGGCGAATGTGCACCGACTACACCGATCTCAACAAAGCCTGCCCAAAAAATCCTTACCCACTCCCAAGTATCGACGCTCTGGTAGATGCTTCATCCGGATATAGATACCTCTCATTTATGGATGCATATTTGGGATACAACCAAATCCCCATGTATCCACCAGATCAAGAAAAGACCTCTTTTTTAACACCAAAAGCGAATTACTGTTACATTGTGATGCCTTTTGGTCTCAAGAATGCGGGAGCTACTTATCAAAGGCTAATGAATAAAGTCTTTTCAGATCATATCGTAAAAATCATGGAAGTCTACGTGGACGACATGTTAATAAAGACACAAAGTGAAGAGACATTATTGTCCGACCTAGTCCAAGTGTTCGACACTATAAGGAAGCATGACATGCGCCTCAATCCCACAAAATGCACTTTTGCAGTAGAAGCAGGCAAGTTCTTGGGTTTTATGATCACACAAAGAGGAATTGAGGCAAATCCGGATAAATGCCAGGCTATACTCAACATGAAGAGCCCAACTTGTGTCAAAGAAGTACAACAACTCAACGGGAGATTGGCAGCCTTGTCCAGATTCTTAGCGGGATCAGCGATAAGATCCCTTCCTTTCTATGCCACTTTAAGGAAAGGAAAGAACTTCGAATGGACAATAGAATGCGAGCAAGCCTTCCAAGATTTCAAAAGTTTCCTGGGATGACCACCTATCCTAACTCGACCACGAGAGGAAGAACCACTCGTATTGAGAAGTCGGGCAATAGCCTCAGCACTAGTTCGAGAGGACGACAAAGGGCAACAACCTGTATACTTCATTAGTAAAGCATTGCAGGGATCCGAGCTGAACTACCAAAAAATAGAAAAGTTTGCCTATGCTCTCATACTGACATCTCGACGACTTCGCCCGTACTTCCAAGCTCACACCATTAAGGTTCGGACCGACCAGCCCATAAAAGGGATATTGCAGAAAACAGATCTAGCAGGAAGAATTTTACAATGGGCAGCCGAGTTATCCAAGTTTGACCTCTAATATGAAGCTCGAACAGCCATCAAATCGCAGTACTTGGCCGACTTCATTGCAGAATTCACAGATACTCTGGAAACCCCCACAGAATGGAATCTCTACGTGGACGGGTCCTCGAATAACACTGGAAGCGGCGCAGGTGTGATAATAGAAAGAAACCAAGGAACCCAAGTTGAGCTTTCCCTCAAATTTGGGTTCCCGGCCTCAAACAACTAGGCGGAATATGAAGCGTTACTAGCTGGTTTAAAGCTGGCTAAGGAGGTTGGAGCTCAAAAACTCAACATCTTCAGCGATTCACAAGTAATCACCTCACAAATAACAGGGAGCTACCAAGCCAAAGATCCCACCATGAAAAAGTATTTGGATAAAACCAAGGAACAGCTCGGACTACTCGGGGAATATAAGATCTGCCACATACCTCGTGAACAAAATGCCCGAGCTGACGCACTCTCAAAACTAGCCAGCACCAAATCAGGGGGCAACAATAGAAGCCTCATCTAGGAAATGCTACAGAACCCGTCAATCTCGGAAGCAGAAAAAGTCCTAGCCATAACAGGTCAAAATCAAGGATGGATGACCCCCATAATTAATTACCTCAAAACAGAAACACTCCCCACAGATGAAAAGGAGGCAAAGAGATTAAAGCGGGAGGCATAGTATTACACTATCATAAACAACACCCTATACAAAAGAGGGATCTCAATACCATTGTTAAAATGTGTGCCGACCTTTAACACAAGGGAAGTTTTAGAGGAAGTACACAACGGCATTTGTGGTAATCATCTCGGAGCACAAGCTCTCACCAAAAAGGTACTTCGGGCTGGATTTTACTGGCCAACTCTACGAAAAGAAGCTACAGAGTTTGTAAAAACATGTCCCCCATGCCAGAAACATGCCAACTTCCACATCGCCCCGCCAGAAGAGCTCATCAGCGTAACTTCGCCTTGGCCATTTGCAAAATGGGGACTCGACCTTCTTGGACCCTTTCCCCAGGGATCGGGACAAGTCAAATTCCTCATAGTTTGGGTAGACTATTTCACAAAGTGGATTGAGGCAGAGCCCTTAGCCAACGCCACTGCTCAAAAAAGCCGGAAATTCCTATATAGGAACATTGTCACAAGGTTCGGGGTTCCATACTCTATCACCACAGAGAATGGCACTCAATTCACAGATGCAGGCTTCAGGAAATTAGTAGCCGACTTGAACATAAAGCACCAGTTCACCTCCGTCGAACATCCTCAAGCCAATGGGCAAGCCGAAGCCACCAACAAAGTCATATTGGCTGGGTTGAAACGGAGACTGCAAGATGCAAAGGGAGCTTGGGCTGAAGAACTTCCACAAGTCCTATGGGCATATCGAACTCCGCCACATTCCACCATAAACAAATCGCCATTTCGATTAGCGTACGGAGAGGGGGTAATGATCCCAGTAGAGGTCGAGGAAGGGTCGCCTAGAGTAGTCCACTACAATGAAGAAGCCAACTCTCAACTTCAAAGAGAAGAGCTCGACCTACTTCCAGATATCCAAGGAAGTGCCTGGATCAGGGAAGAAGCGCTAAAGCGAGGAATGGCTTCGAGATATAATCAAAGGGTAGTGCCAAGACGTTTCACTGAGAATGATCTCATCCTAATCCAAAATGATATTGGAACAACTCGACCCAGAGAAGGAAAGCTGGCAGCAAACTGTAAAGGACCCTACCGAATCATAGAAGTACTTGGAAAGGGCTACTACAGACTGTCCGAACTCGATGGACGAGAGCTTCCCAGATCATGGCACGTCATAGGATGCACTCTTTTTCCTGAAAAGGTTTTTTTTGAGGCACCAAGTTGAGATCCAGAAATTATCCGACTTAAAGGGATGAAAAACTCCCGCATGTATATATTTGCACTTTCTTTTGAATAAAATATATTTTAGATATTCTAAAAATTCTCAAGACGCATTAATCTGAAGCATTCATCGTCCGATTATAAAGCAACAAATCGGCAGAAAGTGAAAAACAGATTCACTGCACGATCATGATAAAAGACCAATAGAGATGAAAACGCGATTCATCTAAAGGTCGACCAAACAAAGATAGAAACCACCTTCTACAAATCGGCAAAGATGAACACAGAATAATGCAAGAAGTTATCGAAAGTGATCCGGAAAAAGAACCTGACGAGGTCTTATGGATTGCTAAATAATAACTTAAAGACTGGCCGACGTTGAGAAGTCAGACCAAGTCAACCCAAGTTATCAGCAAATCCCTGGAAAGAGGTCTTGCCAACACTATAAAAGAGGAATTGCTATAACTTAGAAGAGATAGACATGACAAAGTCGGTCTCCTACAAACAAGTTATAAAAAGTAATCCCTGAAAGAGACCTGACAAAGGTCCAAGAAAGAGGATTACAAAATAACTTAGAAAGAGGACGACGTAAAGAAGTCGACCTCCTACAAACAAGTTATAAAAGTAATCCCTGAAAGAGACCTGACAAAGGTCCAAGAAAGAGGATTACAAAAATAACTTAGAAAGAGGACGACATAAAGAAGTCGACCTGCTACAAACAAGTTATAAAAAGTAATCCCTGAAAGAGACCTGACAAAGGTCTAAGAAAGAGGATTACAAAATAACTTAGAAAGAGGACGACGTAAAGAAGTCGACCTCCTACAAACAAGTTATAAAAGTAATCCCTGAAAGAGACCTGACAAAGATCCAAGAAAGAGGATTACAAAAATAACTCGGAAAAGAACGACGCAAAGAAGTCGGTCTCCGACAAATAAGTTATAAAAAGTAGTCTCTGAAAGAGACCTGACAAAGGTCCAAGAAAGAGGATTACAAAAATAACTAGAAAAGCGGACCAACGTGAAGAAATCGGTTACGGATTGCTAGAAATAAATACAAGTAAGAGCGAAAAAATCGAAATACAAGTTGGATCCACACATCCACGACCTCAGAGGATCCAAGCCACGGGCAATAAGTACAAAGCAATCCAAAGAGGCTGAACAGCAAGGCTCCAGTATTCTCAAAGCCCAGAAAGGTGCCAAGACAAATGCAAACAAGCATAATAAAAAATACAATATTATAACAAGCTTCAGGGTTAGGCCCAAAAGCTTGAAAGCTACTTGTTGCTTTTTCAAAATAAAAAGTTGCTAAACAAGCAACCAGAAGGAGTATCAACAGTCAGCAAAATATTCAAATTACAAAATAAAGAGTTTAAAAGCCCACAAGTCGGGCTGTCTACACAAATATCCAAGAAAATTCAGCTAAGATTAGAAGACTGCTCGGCAGCATCAGTCTGAGGTGAAGGAGGGCGAGCTTGGAGAGGCACTGCATCTACTGTACCGTCGTCCCTATTTAGAATTTGACAATCAGGATCTAACTCTGGACGAACGATCCCAGCGGGAGGAGCTATAGAAGTCGACACTTTAGCAGCAGGTGCAGCGGGAGGCCCGACGTCATCATCATCCTGGTCGTCTGGGACAATCTTACCATCCCTTACAACGTTGTCGAAACTGAAGAGAGTAAGGTCAACCTCAGGAGCAAGAACTTGAACCTGCTCCTTTAAATTATCATAAGCAGCATTTACGCTGCCGACAAGATGACCTTAGAGCTCGGAGGAGTCAACTCAGGCAGACTCCAACTCCTCCCTCAGACGCATTACCTCCCGATAAGAGGTGACGTAATTGTCTTTATGCCTCAACGCAGTGTCCTCGGCCAACTTCACAGAAGCCGCCAGGGCAAGAGAGCTAGCCTTCTTGTTCTCCAGATCCTTCTCCAGTTTGGCTACTTTCACCTCAAGCTCCTCCTTCAAGCCCTTCATCCGATCAAACTCTTGTTTCGCCTCCTCCATGAAGGCTTTGGTGGCATGGAGAGGAAGATTTTGAGCAGTCCGATACAGGGCAGCCCCCATATAAGCCATCTTGATGCTACTCTGAGTTATGAAGTCTAAATGGTGAAGGAGAGAGGCGTCGTTAGTGGGGACGACACCATAAGGACCGATCTGTTGGTCAACAAACTCCACCGCATCAAAATCAGGAGCGTCAAGGTTGAAAGGCTGAACTGTTTTTTGTTACTTGTTGGGAGGAGCACCAGAAGTAGCAGCGGAAGACTGTGGAGGCTCGGCCAGGCGAACCCGAGGAGTGGGAATCACTTTCCTCGGCCCAGGAGAGCTCGGTACGGGCGGCTTCACCTGAACTTGTGAAGATCCCTCTCCCGTCGCCTTGGCCGAGATACTTTGAGCAGCAGCAGTCTTCTTCGCCTTTTTGTAGGCCTTCATGGAATCATTGTTTTTCGACATCTCTAAAAATACAGAATCAACCATAGTGATGAGTTACAATCTAGAAGAAGCAAAACTAAGAAACAAGTATAGAAACAAGTCAGACAGTACCCAAAGCAGTTCGAACCAAAGATGGATCACTCAAAAATCTTTTTGTATCCAGATGGGGTGGTTCCCCCCACAAATCTTCAAGAACAACTACAAAAGCCTGCTCAACCTCATCAAGCATCTCCCATGTATAGCGAGACACTCTCACATTCTTTTGCCACTCTAGAGGGAAAGCAGGCTCGTCATTCTCATCAAGAAAAAAAGGGGCGGACCCCCTCAACAGCACGGACTCAGAAGAAATAATTCTTAAAATCTTTAAAAGACTCATCGTACATGGAAAAAACTTTATGCCCCTGGGCCGACCTGAAAGAAACCTAGGAAGCTTTCTTTTTGGAAGAACCTCCAGGCTTGGCAGAAACAAAAAGATAGAGGAAAAGAGTTTGAGAAGGTGTTACGCCTAACTCTTGGCAAAGCAGCTGAAAAATCTTGATAAAACCCTAGGAATTTGGATGAAGCTGGGATGGGGCAATGTTACACGACCACAACAAGTTGGTCTCGAAAGCAGTAAACAGAAAAGTAATATCCAATTGGCTGAAGAAATATTCATAGGCATAGATGAAAGGACGCTCCCCCGGACCGAAGTAGGAAAACAAACCCTCTCGTCAGAGTCGGGCGCTACAAGCTCATAATCCCTCCCCCGGGCACTGCCACTACAAATCCTATGACGTTTCCTCAGCTCTACACAAAAATCAGCGTCCACAACAGAGACACACATCAAGACAAGGGAATCCAGCCAATCGGACATCCCCTCGGAAACTTTAGAAGACATCTCTACAATGTTATTGCGAGAAGACATGAGGCCAACTAATCCTACAATAAGAAAAGAAGATTGGATTACTAAAAAATATCTCGGACGACGGGCAAAACAACTCGACTAATATGATACAGAAAAACAAACAGAAAAGGAAAACCCCAAGACTCAAACCAAAGTCCTGGGGCATCCTTTGGAGGCAGTAACAAAGCAAGGTTTCAGGAAAATCTACAGCTTACGTCCCAACATCTCTCAAACAAGAAAAGAAGATTTCAAATAGCAAACATCTTCATAGGAGAAAGACAAAACACAAAAAGTCATCAAAGCCACTATCTTTTTATAGTCTATCAGCAAAAAGCACCGACAACATCAAACACGCCAAGCGGAAATCGTCAAAGGCACAACCTTTTTTCAGAATCAAACAAAATCATCATCAAAAGGAAAAACAGAAACGGTGATAACATGCAAAAGCCCTAAGAGCATCAAGCAACAGGAAAGACGAAAAGGTTCATGCAAAAGGGCGAAAAAACTCCCAGAGCACACATTACAACAGCAATCAGGCACGGCAAAAGCAGAAAGATCCAAACTTTCTCCAAGCAAAATCAAAACTTTCTCAAAATCAAAACAGGAAAATGACGTGGAAAAGAGAAAGGAAGAAAAACCAACCTGAACGAAGAAAGAAGCTTCAAAGGAGATTGAAGATGGAAAGAAGGAATCACCCAGACATTCGCCAAGTGATGCTGCAGCGCAAGAAAAGGCAAAATGCAGGCGAAAACAGAAAGCAAGAGAGTGAAGGGAGAAGTCACGAAGAAAGACGAAAGAAGAGAAACCATTTTTTGATCGTGAATTTCAAAATAAAGCCAAGGGAAACGGGGCAATTAATATCAATTAATGAAGGTATTAAACCCTCGCACGTTCCCAAGAACAAAGCGTTGATATAAAAGCACGCGCTTTTAGAGCAAAGCGTTCCATATTCAAAAAGGTTCTACAAAGAAAGGAATCGACAAAATGCTCGAGTTCGGCTTCACTAGAGAAAGATCAAAGTCACGGACTCGACCTCAAAGCAGAAGACCGAGCTCAAGCAGCGGCACTGTTCACACCCTGGTTCGAGCTATCTAATCCGGGATGATCAGCAATAAAGCGACCGACCTCTTCAGGTCAGGCTATTCGACCTCTTCTCAAAAGAAGTCGGTCAAATAGACAGAAAAGCCTAGTAAAGGGCCCAAATAGAGGAACACAACCCAAATCCGAAGGTAGTCCAAGCCTATAGAGATAAGGGCGGTTCCCTTGAAGATAAGCTGACCTCAACTCAAAGATAAAGATAAGATAAGATAACTAACTTATCTTATCTAGAAAGGTCAGCCTACACTACTATAAATACACTAGAGCACCCAGGTATAACTCATACTCTGATTCTACTAAAAACCTGTTTAATACCCATGCTAACTTAAGGATCGGAGTCTCTTGCAGGTACCCCCCACCCTCCGGTGACGAAGGAACAGTAGTGCAGCTAGATCAATAAGTCGGACGCGACAGCTCCGGCCGCCACTCACCGGCCGGACACGTCGGCACCGACCCGTACAAAAGATCTCGACCGAGATCGACCTCCAGTTTCAGGTAACCCTCGGAACAAGAAGTCTCTACACGTGTAAAGCTCAATGCTCAGCCCAAGCACACACCAAGTGGGCCCCGGAAGTGGATTTCTGCACCATTTACTTATTTCTGTAAACCCTAGGTTACCAGTTCATTATAAATAGGACTTTTTACTATTGTATTTTCATCTTTGGACGTTTAGTCCTTAGACCTAGGCTTGGTCATTCTGGTTCCCCCTCTGGGGCCGAAGCCAATGAACACTACTATCACTTATGTATTTTCAACGGTGGAGTTTCTACACCCCATAGATTAAGGTGTGGAGCTCTGCTGTTCCTCATGAATTAATGCAAAGTACTATTGTTTTTCTATTTAATTCATGCTTATTCTTGTTCTAAGATATTCATTCGCACCCAAGAACATGATGAATGTGATGATTATGTGACACTCATCACAATTCTCACCTATGAACGCGTGCCTAACAAACACTTCCGTTCTACATGAAAACAAGCTTGAATGTATATCTCTTAGATATCTAATACAGGGGACCGAGTCCGAGATATTAGAGTCTTCGTGGCACAGGTGGGTCAGCTGAGTAAGAAGATTACTGAAACTCCTCTCAGTACTCTCCTAAGCAATACAGAAGAAAACCCCAAGAGAGAGTGCAAGGCCATAACCATGACCAATATGGCCGAACCTGGAGAGAGTGAGGAGGACATGAGTCCCAGTGAGAAAAGCCTCATGGGACGTCCTCTGGACAGAAAGTAGTTTCCCTTTAAGGAACCAAAGGAATCTGAGGCTCATACAGAGACCATAGAGATTCCATTGAACTTCTTTCTGCCATTCATGAGCTTGGATGAATAGTCTTCCTCTGAAGAGGATGAAGACATCACTGAAGAGCAAGTTGCTAAGTATCTAGGAGCAATCATGAAGCTGAATGCCAAGTTATTCGGTAATGAGACTTGGGAGGATGAACCCGCCTTGTTCACCAATGAACTGAGTGCATTAATGAGGCAGGCATTACCTCAGAAGAAACCAAATCCCGGAAAATTCTTCATACCTTGTACCATAGGCACCATGACCTTTGAGAAGGCTCTGTGTGACCTAGGGTCAGGGATAAACCTCATGCCACTCTCTGTAATGGAGAAACTAGGAATTTTGAGGTACAAGCTGCAAGAATATCACTAGAGATGGCAGACAAATCAATGAAATAGGCTTATGGACTAATAGAGGACGTGCTAGTGAAGTTTGAAGGCCTTTACATCCCTGCTGATTTCATAATCCTAGACACTGAAAAGGATGAGGATGAATCCATCATCCTTGGTAGACCCTTCCTAGCCACAGCAAAAGCTGTGATTGATGTTGATAGAGGAGAGTTGGTCCTTCAGTTGAATGAGGACTACCTTGTATTTAAAACTCAAGGTTCTCCTTCTGTAACCATGGAGAGGAAGCATGAAAAGCTTCTCTCAATACAGAGTCAAATAAAACCCCCACATTCAAACTCTAAGTTTGGTGTTGGGAGGCCACAACCAAACTCTAAGTTTGGTGTTGAGAGGCTCCAACCCTACTCTGATTATCTGTGAAGCTCCATGAGAGCTCACTGTCAAGCTATTGACATTAAAGAAGCGCTTGTTGGGAGGCAACCCAATGTTATTTAATTATATCTATTTTCCATGGCTATTTTATGTTTTCTTTAGGTTGATGATCATGTGAAGTCACAAAATCAACTAAAAAATCAAAAACAGAATGAAAAATAGCATTAAAAATAGCACACCCTGGAGGATAAGCTTACAGGCGTTTAAATGCTAGTAAGAAGCATCAGACTGGCGTTTAACGCCAGAAGGAAGCATCAAGCTGGCGTTTAACGCCAGAATAGAGCATCAAGTTGGCTTTTAACGCCAAGAAAGGGAGAAAAGCTGGCGTTAAATGCCAGAAACAAGCAGCAGTATGGCGTTAAACGCCAGGATTGCACTCTAAGAGCGTTTACACGCCTAGATGGAGCAGGGATGATAAGTCCTTGACCCTTCAGGATCTGTGGACCCTACAGGATCCCCATCTACCCCACTTCTACTTCTCTCCTCTTCACACCTTTCCATAACCCTCTTCTCCATACTCTCTTCACCACTCACATCCATCCATCATAAAATCCCACCTAACTCACCATTCAAATTCAAACCATATCCCTCCCAAACCCACCCACACATGGCCGAACCACGCACCTACCTCCATCTCCTCCATTTCTTCTTTTTCTACTCTTTTCTTGCTTCTTTTTCTGCCATTAATGGCACCTAAGGCCAGAGAAACCTCAAGAAAGAGGAGAGGGAAGGCAATTGCTTCCACCTCTGAGTCATGGGAGATGGAAAGATTCATCTCAAAGGTCTATCAAGACCACTTCTATGAAGCTGTGGCCAAGAGAATTAAGTTCCAACATAGGACAACTAAGGGTGGAGCACCAAGAGCACTCCATCATTCTCCATGAAATTAGAGAATATCAAAGAGCTATGAGGGAGAAGCAACAAAGGCAAGGAAGAGACATAGAGGAGCTCAAGAGCACCATTGGTTCCTCAAGAGTAATAAGACGCCACCCTCACTAAGGTAGACCCGTTCCTTAATCTCCTTGTCTATTTATTTTTTCTGTTTTCGTTCTCTATGCTTTATTTTTATTTATGTTTGTGTCTTTACTACATGATCATTAGTGTCTAGTAACTATGCCTTAAAGCTATGAGTGTCCTATAAATCCATCACCTCTCCTAAATGAAAAATGTTCTAAAAACAAAAGAACAGGAAGTACATGATTTCAAATTCATCCTTGAAATTAGTTTAATTAAATTGATGTGGTGACAATACTTTTTGTTTTCTGAATGAATGCTTGAACAGTGCATATTTTTTATATTTTTGTTCATGAATGTTAAAATTATTGGCTCTTGAAAGAATAATGAAAAAGGAGAACTATTATTGATAATCTGAAAAATCATAAAATTAATTCTTGAAGCAAGAAAAATTAGTGAATACAAAAGCTTGCAGAAAAAAAGGAAAAAAATGGCGAAAAAAAAGAAAGAAAATGCAAGCAGAAAAAGCCAAAAGCTCTTTAAACCAAAAGGCAAGAGCAAAAAGCCAGTAACCCTTTAAACCAAAAGGCAAGGGTAAAAAGGATCCAAGGCTTTGAGTATCAGTGGATAGGAGGGCTCAAAGGAATAAAATCCTGGCCTAAGCGACTAAACCAAGCTATCCCTAACCATGTGCTTGTGGCGTGAAGGTGTCAAGTGAAAAGCTTGAGATTGGGCGGTTAAAGCGTGATCCAAAGCAAAAAAAAAATGAGTGTGCTTAAGAACCCTGGACACCTATAACTGGGGACTCTAGCAAAGCTGAGTCATAATCTGAAAAGGTTCACCCAGTTATGTGTCTGTGGCATTTATGTATTCGGTGGTAATACTGGAAAACAAAGTGCTTAGGGCCACGGCCAAGACTCATAAAGTAGCTGTGTTCAAGAATCAACATACTGAACTGGGAGAATCAATAATACTATCTAAATTTTGAGTTCCTATAGATGCCAATCATTCTGAACTTCAAAGGATAAAGTGAGATGCCAAAATTGTTCAGAGGCAAAAAGCTACTAGTCCCGCTCATCTAATTGGAGCTAATTTGCATTGATATTTTGGAATTTATAGTATATTCTCTTCTTTTTATCCTATTTGATTTTCAGTTTCTTGGGGACAAGCAACAATTTAAGTTTGGTGTTGTGATGAGCGGATAATTTATACGCTTTTTGCCATTGTTTTTAAGTAGTTTTCAGTATGTTTTAATTACTTTTTAGTATATTTTTGTTAGTTTTTATTCAAAATTCACATTTCTGGACTTTACTATGAGTTTGTGTGTTTTTCTCTGATTTCAGATATTTTCTGGCTGAGATTGAGGGACTTGAGCAAAAATCTGATTCAGAGGCTGAAGAAGGACTACAGATGCTGTTGGATTCTGACCTCCCTGCACTCAAAATAGATTTTTTGGAGCTACAGAAACCCAATTGGCACGCTCTCAATTGCGTTGGAAAGTAGACATCTATGGCTTTCCAGCAATATATAATAGTCCATACTTTCCCAAGTTTTGATAATGCAAACTGGTGTTTAAACGCCAACTTTCTACCCTATTCTTGCGTTAAACGCCCAAACTGGCACCAAAGCTGGCGTTTAACTCCAAGAAAAGTCTCTACATGTGAAAGCTTCAATTCTCAGCCCAAGCACACACCAAGTGGGCCCAGAAGTGGATTTCTGCATCATTTACTCATTTATGTAAACCCTAGGTTACTAGTTCATTATAAATCGGACCTTTTACTATTGTAGTTTTGGTCTTGGTCATTCTGGTTCCCCCTGTGGGGCCGAAGCCAATGAACACTATTATCACTTCCGTTCTACATGAAAATAAACTTGAATGTATATCTCTTAGATATCTAATACAGGGGACCGAGTCCGAGATATTAGAGTCTTCGTGGTATAAGCTAGACTCCATGGGCAGCATTCTTGAGATCCGAAAAGTCTAAACCTTGTCTGTGGTATTCTGAGTAGGATCTGGGATGGGATGACTGTGACGAACTTCAAACTCACAAGTGTTGGGCGTAGTGACAGACGCAAAAGGATCAATGGATCCTATTCCGGCATGAGTGGGAACCGACAGATGATTAGTCGTGCGGTGACAGCGCACTTTGGACCATTTTCACTGAGAGGATAGACGGTAGCCATTGACAATGGTGATCCCCCAACATACAGCTTGCCATGGAAAGGAGTATGAATGATTGGATGAAGGCAATACGAAAGCAGAAGTTCAGAAGGAACAAAGCATCTCCATACGCTTATCTGAAATTCCTACCAATGAATTGCATAAGTATCTCTATCCTATTTTATGTTTTATTTATCTTTTAATTATCAATTCTCCATAACCATTTGAATCTGCCTGACTGAGATTTACAAGATGACCATAGCTTGCTTCAAGCCGACAATCTCTGTGGGATCGATCCTTACTCACGTAAGGTATTACTTAGATGACCCAGTGCACTTGCTGGTTAGTTGGAGTTGTGAATAAAAGTGTGAATCACGATTGCGTGTACCAAGTTTTCAGCGCCATTATCAGAGATCACAATTTTGTGCACCAGGAGGTCGTATGATGAGCGAATATTTTATACACTTTTTGGCATTGTTTTCATATAGTTTTTAGCATGTTTTGTTTAAGTTTTACTATATTTTCATAGAGTTTAGTGAAAAATTCACATTTTTTGATTCTACTATGAGTTTATGTATTTTTATGAAATTTCAGATATTTTTTGGCTGAAATTGAGGAGCTAGAGCAAAAGTCTGATTCAGAGGCAGAGAAAGCACTGCAGATGCTGTCCGGATTTGACCTCCTTGCACTCGAAAGAGCTTTTCTGGAGCTACAGACATCCAAATGGAGCGTTCTCAATGTCTATGGAAAGATAACAACCAGATATTTCCAGAAATATATAATAGTCCATACTTTGCTTCCGAATAAAAGGCCCAAAACTGACGTTCAACACCAGCTATCTACCCAAGTCCAAGCATCCACCGCCCACCAAGGGGAGACCAGCGTCCAAACACCCAAAGAGGTACCCCTAGCCAGCGTTCAATGCCCTAGAGCCCTCCTAGCACGTGGATCTCAATCAAGCTCAGCCCAAACACTCACCAAGTGGGCCCTAGGAGTGGATTTTAGCACTAAAAGACTATTTTACCCTTCTTATGTAACCCTTAGTCATTAGTTTAGTATTTAAGGGATATTTTACATAATCTTAGGGGACTTTTACACCATATTTTCGTTTATCATTGTATTTTCCTATCAGTATGAGTTTTTAAATCTCCTAGGTTGAGGGGAGGAGCTCTGCTAAGTTTTATGTATTAAAGAATTACTATTGTTCTTTCTCAATTCGTGTTTGATTCTCTATTATAAGACGTATCTTCGTTCTTCATTTTAAGACTGCGTTCCTGACAATTACCCGTATTCTTCTTGGGTTCGTGTGATTACGTGACTGGAAAGTATTGAACCACTAGCTTGATTATACATCTCTTAAACGGCTAATCCACAACTTCGTTGGGGACTTCTCGAAACATCAGTTTAGCTGAGGTATAGGGAGATTAGAGTCTTTGTGGTAGAGGCTAGAATCCAAAGGCACATCATTCTCTGATCCGAAAGATTCGACCTTGTCTGTGGCATTTTGAGTAGGATCACTAAGGAGAATGAACTACAGGAGCTTTACCCTCAATCAGAATGGATCCACACTAACCCTGGGGTTCAGATCTGGAGGAGCATTGGCAACCTCTGAACCACCGTTGATCATATACAGCCTGCCATAGAAGAAATCTTTCACAGTTAAAAAAGACAGTAAAACCAGAGTTAATCCAGAAGGATAAAGCATCTCCAAGCCTTAACCATCTTCTTATCATTGCAAACAGGTCAACCTAGTTTAGTTCTCTTTATTCTCTTTTATGAATTTAAACAAATCCAGCAACTCTTTTATCCGCCTGACTAAGATCTACAAGATAACCATAGCTTGCTTCAAACCACAATCCTCGTGGGATCGACCCTGACTCGCTCAGGTATTACTTGGACGACCCAGTGCACTTGTTGGTTTAGTTGTTCGAAGTGTGAGAATTCGTGCACCTAGTTTTTGGCACCGTTGCTGGGGATTGTTCGAGTTTGGACCACTGACGGATTATATTGTTGCTTAGATTAGGTATTGTCTTCAATTTTGTTAAAGTCTTTTTATTTTGTTCTTCTTTTTTTGAAAAATAAAAAAAATTCAAAAACCTTTTCTTTTCTTTATTTAATCTTTGTTTTTGGTTTGAGTCTTTTGTTTGTGTTCTTGTTTGAGTCAATAGAAATCATATTAACTAACAACTCTAGATCACCAACATTAGTTGGGTATTCATGACTCAAGATTGCCTAATTACTCTTTTCAAGCCAAGAATGCTCAAAGTCTACTCTAAATTTCAACCAAGCATTTTGTCAAACACTTGGTGGGTACAAGAATAGTAAAATCTACCAACCAATTGCAAGAGAAGTAAATCAATAACTCAAATCATCAATAAAAGAAACATCATCATTAAATTTCATCAAATGTAAACAAGATCCAACATGAGTGTTCATAGACATAAAAGAGACATAAAAGTAAAATTGACAAGAGAACTAAGAAGAATAGAGTATTAGAAACAAGAAATTGTAAAGAAAACATGATGAAATCAAGAAATCATGCCTAGATCTAAGATGGATTAACCTAACCTAATTCTAGAGAGAAGAGGGAGCTTCTCTCTCTAGAAACTAACCTACATGATGCTAAGCTACCAAACAATTACTCCCCCTTGCCCAAGTTTGAATTCTGCTTGAAATAGCATCAGAAATGAGTTGGGTTGGGCCCAAAGTGCTTCAGAAATCGCCTCCAGCGATTTCATCTTTAGTAGGCCACGAGCAACATCGGCGTGCACGTGTAAATGGCGCATGCGCGCCCCTAAACACAAAGAAACATATAGAAAATTTTATATCATTTCGAAGCCCCGGATGTTAGCTTTCGAACGCAACTAGAACCACCTCATTTGGATCTCTGTAGCTCAAGTTATGGTCGATTGAGTGTCAGGAGGTCAGGCTTGACAGCTTTACGGTTCCTTTATTTCTTCATGAGTTCTCCCACTTGCATGCTTTTCTCTTCACTTCTTCCATCCAATACTTGCCTTATGAACCTGAAATCACTCAACAAACATATCAAGGCATCGAATGAAATTAAAGTGAATTAAAATCACCAATTTTTGGGCCTAAAAAGCATGTTTTCATATTTAAGCACAAATCAAGGGAGAATTGTAAAACCATGCTATTTCATTGAATAAATGTGAGAAAATGTGATAAAATCTCCCAAATTAAGCACAAGATAAACCACAAAATCGGGGTTTATCAAATCTCTCCACACTTAAACCAAGCATGTCCTCATGCTAAGAATAAAGAAGGACAAGAAAAGGGTATGAACATTTATTCAATGCAAATAAACTATATGCACCTATCTATATGAATGCAACTAAATGCAAGATGATTTTACCTACTTGGTTAAAAGTAAATCAATTCCCAAGAACACATATGCACATGTAGGGCTAAGTAGTATGATGATTCATGAATCCTACCAATTTGAATATCAAAATAAAGCACAAATAGACTTGCAAGAAGAAAGGCTCATGAAAGCCGGAAACAAGGAATTGAGCATTGAACCCTCACCGGAAGTGTATTCGCTCTAGTCGCTCTAGTGTATAGGGTCGATCATTCAATTCTCTTCTACTCATGCTTTCCAAGATTTATTTTTTATCTAACAATCAACAATTATTCAATGCATGCATACATTCATCATGAGGACTTATTCTTAGGTTGTAATGGGGCTAGGGTCAAGGTTGGATGCATATGGTCAAGTGAGCTTGAAATTTGAATCTTTGATTAATCTAAGCTCTCACCTAACACATATAAAAACCTATACAATTCTAATACACAACCTAGCTACCCATGATTCCCACTTTTTCACATACTCATGCATTCTTTTTAATTCACATTTCCATATGCATTGATTTTTATTGAACTTTACTTTGGGGCATTTTTGTCCCCTTTTTATTGCTTTTCTTTTTCTTTCTTTTTCTATATATTTATATTTTTTTTCTTTTTTTTATATTTTTCTTTTTTGTTTTCTCATATTTTTTTTTCCAAACTAAAATATATACAAGGATGTCAATGCATATGGTTTACACTTTTAATGCATGAGTATGTACCCAATTTCTAATATTTTTAACAAAAATAAAAATTACACTTTTTCCTCAACCAATGTCCCAAGTTTCCCATATCCAAATGATACACACCCTCACTAGCCTAAGCTAATCAAAGATCCAAATTAAGAACAAAAGGGATTAAATAGGCTCAAAATTGGCTAACAATGGTTGATGAAAGGTAGGCTATTTGGGTAAGTGAGCTAAATGAAATGATGGCCTCAATCATATAAATGCATGTATACATGGAACAATGGACATAAAGAATCAAACAAACCAAAGATTACAATCATAGAAAGAGAATAATGCACACAAGAATGAAAAATAAGTTGTTATAAGATGTAACCACACAATTAGGCTGAAAACTCACATGCTTGTGTTCTTAGCTCAAAAACCATGTTCCAAAATAAATTCTTCAAGCAAGTTCAACAAGAAAAATTTTTTTTCGAATTGGTAGGGTGCCCTAAAAACAATTTCTTGGAAAATCACTTATCACCCTAACCAAGTAGTCCTAACATAAAAAGAAATAATGAAATATGTACAAATTCTAACTAACATGCAACCTATCATGCAATGCAACAACTAACTAACAAATACAAAAATTGAAAAATTGGTGTTGAAAAAGAAAATTGTTACCCATGGAGATCGGTCGGATGACCTCCCCACACTTAGAAATTTACACCGTCCTCGGTGCATGCAAAGAAGAGCAAGGTGGATGGGTTGCTACAATTGATGAGTTCCTTCAAAAGGTTGTACTGGTGAACTTGTTTGTTGCCCCATTAGAAGCTTTTCCATTCCTTTCCTTCTTGGTGGCCAACCTAAAAGGAAAGAAAAAGAAAGAAAATTAAGCCTACAACAAAGATATCAAAGCAATAAAACATAGGCGGGGGCTAATGCCAAATAAGAGTATGGTTCCCAAATACATGGTAGCTACAACATGTGAATGAGAAAGCAATTCAAGTAAAGGCATATTAACTAATACTTGATGCAAGAACAAGCTAAAGCATCGGTACATGACATGAAGAGCATGTTGCATCAAGCTTAATCAATAATTGACACAAATAAGATTAGTGATAAGCATGAGAGCATTTGGTCTCATCCAAACTCAATGATGATGAGGTATAGAAACAAGGGATCATGAGTTAGGAAGGACTAAAGCACTAATCTTGTGTGTAGAGCAAATATTACAATTAATGTCAAAGAAGTCACAAAGCACCACGATTAACCAAGAAATTCTCAACAATTAAATAAGAAAATGCAACACCATTATTCAAATAAGAAGCTAAAAAAAATAAGGTAAAAACAAGCTATAAAAACAAAATGAAAATGCAAAGAATAAAAGTATGCGAATGCAATGTACAAAAGAAAATGGAAGATGAGAGGAAAAAAAACTCCTTTTTTTTTTGCGATGCGGACGTGTCATGCACGCCCACGCGCCGATGCACAGATTGGTAGAAGGACACGTACGCGCCATGTGCGCTTACGCGTGGATGTGAAGATGGCGACCGACGCGTACGCGTCATGCACGCTTGCGCATGGATCGCGAACACGGAGTAGGCACAACTTTGGCACAACTCTATGGTTTTTGTACCAGGAGTGCGATATGCACCACCGCCGCTCGCGCGCGGATGCCCCCCTTTTTTTTTTTTTCAAAAACAGGGTACTCTCCTAATCTACAAGCATTCTAAAACAATCAAAAATCAAATTTAACAACAATTCCTTTTGGTTTTTGAAAAATTTTCAAATACACTAAAAACAAAACTTATACTACAAGCAAAATGCAATTCAAAAATAACTATTCTAATCAAAGCATGAACCTAATAAGCAATCAATCAAAGCAATACATGCAAAAGTATAAAAAGAAGAAAACTACCTAACAATGCAATTCAATGCATTCATTGATTATATATACAAGAGAATGGAAAGAGTTTACCATGGTGGGGTGTCTCCCACCTAGCACTTTTAGTTTAAGTCCTTAAGTTAGACATTTGAAAGCCTCCTTGTTATGGTGGCTTATGCTTGTACTCATCTTGAAACTTCCACCAATGCTTGGACTTTAAGTAAGCTCCAAAATTCAAGATCAATGGCACCAAGCTTTGATGAAGTTCCACACAAGCTAAGGGCTTCCAAAATTAGTCTTCATATATTCCCAGATTCCAAATCTTATTTCTACATCCATCTTCAAGTTGATCATCACAATTCCAATTGGGTGAGAAGTGATCCGAATTCTCAAGTAAACACCAAAGCATCTTCCTAGACCCATGCAATTTGGTTCTACACCAACCATTGCTATTTAACTTCGAGCATGCAACCATCATGAACTTAGAGTGATGTTTCCAACCACTACACAACTCTCTCCTACTCTTAATTCCACAAAGAGCTCTAAGTTGACCATCATTTTCAATCAAACCATATTCAAGTGAGAAAGTAAAGCTTAGGGATAAGAGTTTTACCCACTTGAATATTGTGTAGGATGGTGACTTAGGAAGGAAAACCTCCCCACACTTAGCCAATGTGAGATCCATTCCCTTGTGCTCTTTCTTTGCATCTTCCACCTCTTTGCAAGCTTCTTCAATTTCAATTCCTTGCTCACCAACTTCTTCTATACACCCTTCATTGCTCAAACCATGTGTTGGAGGTTGTGCACGGTCCTCCTTGTCATCAATTTCACAACACAGTGAAGGAGATTCATCAATTCCAAAAGACTCATTAGTTGGTGTGGAATCATCTTCAATGATAGAGCTTACTTCTTGCTCAACCTCCTCCTCTTGGTAGCTTCTTTCCAATTCAATCTCTTCTTCATTGCTTACCAAGGGTATGGGAGGTGAGGTATCTTCTTTCTTACCCTCTATGTCAAGCCCAATGGGAGAGAATTCAATTGTAGATAGGAACTCCTCAATGATTGAATCCATCTCTTGGTCAAAGGCTTCAACCACTTCTTCCGGCTCAATTGTCTCGACTTCCTCCCCTTGTGGCAATCCTTGTTTCACCCCTTCTTCTACACCTTGAAGCTCTAAACTCACTCCCTCACTATGCTCCTTGATTGCTTCTCCACATTCAACAATGGGAGTTCCTTGATCGCATAGGCTTAGGCGGGAGGAGACCATATTGCTAACAGCTTTCGCTAGGATAGCCATCTTGGCTTCTAGCTCCTTAAACTCCTTTTGGTTCTCTTCTTGCCTTCGAATGTAAGAACTAACACATTCTTGGAGAGGGTCATCCATTGGAGGTGGTGTGAAAAAAGAAGGTTCATTGTTTGGGAAGGAGGTTTCATAATTGGAAGTTAGTTCATCTTGGTAAGGGTATGGAGGTAGTGTATATTGAGGTAGTTCTTGAGAGTAGTTGTTTTGGAATGATGGTGGTTCCATGTGTGGTTCATATGGCTTATAAGGTGGTTGGTATGATGGATAAGAATTAGGGTCATAATGAGGTGTTTGGTGGTAGGGGGCTTGTGAGTAAGGTGGTTCAAAACCATGTTGAGGGGGTGGTTCATAGGCATGTAGTGGTGGTTGTTGACAATCACAATAAGGGTCACCACATCCATTAGATTGATATGCATTAGGATTAGAATTATACCCATAAGAATCTTGAGGTTGTTGTTGCCAAGAAGGGTGATCAATCCTTTGAGACTCCTCCCACCTTTGATTGTTCCATCCTTGATGCACATCCTCATTGTAGCTTCCATTCCTTACAACATGATTTGAGCCAAACTCAAAGCCAAGGTGAGGATGAGAATTCATAATAGCAAATAGAAACAAAAACTAACAAAAATAAGCAACAAAGTCCTAAAGCTAACAAAAACTAACAAATAAGCAAAAAAGCAAACATATTCACAATATTCACAATAGCCAATAATATAACACCATTGCAACTCCCCGGCAATGGCGCCATTAATTTGACACAAAAATTGTTGTCGGTCTAGATTTTCTTCCTAAAGAAAGGAATTACGTCGTTGTAAGCATAGCTCCAAACCAACAAACAACTCTCGCATCAAATTAAAATTTATGGTTTTGTCACAACTACAAACCCCAATAAGAATTAACCGGAGTATTTGGACTCCGGATCGTCTCACAAAAAATTGCAATGAAGTGTATAATTATTGGCTATGAAGGATGTAAGGGGTGTTTGATTGATAAGAGGGCAAGAAACTAAATGACAAGGAAAGTAAATCAAGCAAATAACTAAAGAAAGCAAGTAATAAAGGGAGAAATTATTGGCTATTTGATTTATATTTCTTGCCTTTTTACTTTCTTGCACTTTTATCAAACCAACCCCTTCAACCTTATAACCAATAATTAAGTATTCGATTGCAATTCCTAGGGAGAATGACCCGGGACTAATACTCTCGGTTATTTTATTGGGTTAGACTTGTGACAACCAAAAATTAAACTTTGATTGAGCGTTACTTGTCGGTTTGGAACTATACTCGCAACGAAGTTATTTCCACTTAC
The DNA here is from genome assembly GCF_000816755.2 of Arachis ipaensis. Lineage (NCBI taxonomy): Eukaryota > Viridiplantae > Streptophyta > Magnoliopsida > Fabales > Fabaceae > Arachis > Arachis ipaensis. Next base: position 61,445,097 of record NC_029792.2, on the reverse strand, counting down.
CGAGAAGAAATTCTAAGCCAACGGATTCTACTATATCAAAGAGAGTAAAATAATAACCATAAAATTATCAAAATTTAGTAATAAGAAGGAAGAAAATAAAACTAGAGATGGAATGTTGATCGAATAAGCATACTTTTTGTTGTTTGTGTTAACCAAATGAGGACTAAAAGAGGAGGTACAAACACGTATTTTCAGTTATGATTACTATTGGATTATTGATGCATTATTAATTTATATTTATTAGAGATTAGTTCCGTAACTCAGTATTTTATTGGTAAATGGTTCCATAAGTAACTTTCAAGACTACAATAAAAAATTTGTCTAAAAAAATATGTAAATAGAGTTTAATGCGTAATTGTTATTGTTCTTGTAAGTTCCAAAAACTAAAAGATCCTGGCTCTAGTTCGAACACTCCAATATAGAGCTTATCTTCTCTTAATAGGAGAGTACTCGAAGAGCATCGAATTTTTTTCTAATAGGGAGTTTCTTCAACCTGTAAAACCTCACAAATTGTATATCACAAAATTCTCATATACCATCTAAACCATCAAAGATATTGTGAGACCTGAAATATACAGCGACCAAAAGATTAGCAACCTATAAAATAAACAATATAGAAGAAAAAATATCAAGCTTAACAAGTCGGGAAAGTTAGGGTATAAGAAAGATTGTTTGAATATGGTAGAAAAGATAATAAGTGATAAAGAGATGAGCTTCAAAATATATAGCAATATTTTTTTGAAAATGTAAAAAAATTTACAAAGAATTGGAGTTATTGATATTGGGATAAAAAAGATGATATTTAGCTTTAAAGACAAGAAGACAGGGCTTCAGATTATCCAAAATGGTCCTTGAAATATTAGAGAAAATCTAGTCAACTTAGATTATGGATGGAGGAAGAATCAGTTTTAAAGTTGATCATGACTTTATGGAGTTCTAGATTCAACTTCATGACATTCTACTAGATCACATGAATAAGGAAACTGGAATCCTTATTAGAGGAATGTTGAGAGTTTTGGATGAGACTGAAGACTCAAAAGTGGATGACATTCTTAGGAGATCATTTCTAAAGATCAGAGTTGGCATCAATATTACCAAGGGTTTGCCTACTGATTTCTCGTTAGAGAGAGAAGAGCTTCCACCGTTATGGATTTTCTTTAAGTATGAAAGGCTGCCAGATAGCTACTATTTTAATTGTGGAATAATTGGACATGTGAAAAAAATATGCAAGAATTCAACATCTATGGCATACTGGGATGCAACCAAGAAGTACTCACCATGACTAGGAGTAAGCCAAGTTCGACCAATTTCAGCCATAGGAAGAGAAAGTTCAAAACAACATGGATGGAGAAAAGAGGAGGAAGAGCAGGCACGTGAACAACAAAGTCTTGGAAGAGAGAGTGGTGAAGAACAAAGCACTGATGAAAGCAAGATTAGGGTTGAACAAATTCCGTAACATAAATTCAGGGAAGAAAGTGTACGGAAAAACCTAATTAGGAGAGAAGAAGAAATGACTGAAGCGGGGGAGCAGGTGAGAGAAGTACAAAAAATCCCTAATTTTTAAAGATATGAGGATGTGCAGCATGATCTAAGAGCAGCCTACACGTTTAAAAGTCTTATTAGGGAGATAAGAGAGAGGAATAATAAATGAGATTTCACGAAACAGGCCCAAAAAGAAAAAAAAGGAGATAGAATATCAGGAATTGAGTAAATACGGGCCAAAAAAAGATGTTGGGCCTTATATTTTGGCAGATCAACTACAAATTTAGAAGGAAAAGGAAGACAGTTACAAGATAGATGGTGGGCTGAAAAACACACAAAAAAATTTAGAAGGAGGTGGGCTGAATCTTTATACAACAAAAGAGATGGAGGTGAATAGCTACAAAAAAAAGATTAGAAGTTTGACCAGGAAAAAAAGTAACAAAAAGAACTATAGACCAGGAACTAAAAAGACTTTTGACAATTAAAAAGAACTATAGACCAGGAACTAAAAAGACTTTTGACAATTAAAAAGAAAGAGAAATATAAAAATGTTGATAGAAAAAGGATAAATAAAGATAAAAAATGATGAAGATAGGAGCAAAAGAAGGAAAAATCAGGAAGGAGCAGCAGGAAAACTCCGGTGAGAACACCTACTATGTAGAACTAGTGAGCGATGAGGATGAAGATGATGGAAGGAGAAAACCTACCGAATGGAAAACACAAATAGCAAAAAAGATGGAATTGGAGCTGAATTTGAAAAGAAAAAGAGAGAACGATCAGGTGCTAGTGCTTACTAATAAGGAATTGGGGGAGGAACAAGAGAACATAGGCGACATAGTGGCTAAGAAAATGAAGAACAACAGCAATGCACTGGACACAGGGGAGTATGACTTATCTTTGTATGCTTCTGGTCAGTTTAAAGGTATACAAATGGCTGAGGAGGTGGGCCTCAACATGTCCCACCCTCAGCCATGAGTATCATTAGCTGGAATTATCAGAAAATAGTGGTTGCCCCAACAATCTCTGAATTGTATGATCTTTGTAAAAAAATTAAGACACTCATAGTATTTCTAATAGAAACTAGGGCTAGACAAAAAAAAATGTTTAAGATAAAAAGAAGGCTTCATGTTGATAATATATTTTGTGTAAAATCTCGGGGCTTGTCTAGCAGGCTATGGTTTGTTATGGAAATCTAATGTTTATATTAATGTATATGAGTGGTGTGATAAAAAGCTAGTATATATCATTAATAATGAAAAGATTTGCCAGGACATCTTGTGTATGGAAATCCAGCTTTCCAAAAGAGAAGAAAACTATGGTAGGAACTCATTGTAAGTAATATGAATAAGAAAGAACCTCAGGCTTATTTGGGTGACTTCAATAATATTTTAAGTCAAAATGAAAAGGTGGGCATTCATCCACAGCCTAAAACTTATTTAGAAATTTTTAGAAGGTTTGTAGATGATAACAGATAGATGGATATTAATCTCAAAGATAGTAAATTTACATAGTTTTGTAATATAAGAAATAACTTTATCACTAGGAAAAAATTGGATACGGTGTTAGTAAACTGGAAATAGATGCAAATATGCTAGAATGCTATTTTGAAAGCTTCACTGGCTGTAAGTTCAGATCATTGTGCTTCAATTTTGGAAAAACAATCACTAGTTCTGATAAAAAAGAATTTTAGAGTTGAGCCATTTTGGGCAAATAGTGTAAAGACATTATCAAGTGAAGTTGGCAATTGGATGACGGGAATATAAAACATTAGAATCAATTTATAAGAAAGAGAAATAGATGCAAGGTGGAGCTGACAAAATGGAGTAGGAGAAAGTTTAAGAGAGTAGATAGAGAAATTGAAAGAAAAACAACAAAGCTACAACATATTTAAAAATCTGATATGTCAAAAAGAGATCAAAGAAGAGAGAATGAACTAAAATGTCAAATCACGGAGCTATAGAAGTAGGAATATAAGTATTGGAGACAAAGATCAAGGCTGAAATAGTTAAAATAGGGATATAGAAATATAGCCTTTTTTCATGCAACAAGAATTCAGAGAAGACATAAGAATAGAATTAAAAAATTGAAAGATGAAACAGGACAGTGGATACAAGGAAAGAAAAACATGATGATGTTAGTTGAAAGACATTTCACTAAGTTATTTGCCTCTACGGGGGTCAGGAACTTAGAGGACTGATTAAGAGAAATTTCTAGGAGGGTTACTAGAGAGATGAATGAGGATCTGATGGCAAAGATCAATGATGAGAAAATTAATTAGGCGACTTTCACTATGGGAGTCTTAAAATCTTCGGGTCCAGATGGATTAAATAGTTTATTTTTCTAGAAACATTGAAAAATTGTGAGTAAAGAATTATGGTATAGTTAAACAATTTTTTGAAGAAGGTATCATACCGGGAGGGATAAGTGAGACAACTGTTGTTTTGCTTCCCAAAATGAGTCAATCGAAAAGTTTAAATCACCTTAGACCCATAAGTAGTTGTAATTTTTTGTACAAGATTATAACTATGGTCTTGGTAGGAAGGCTGAGAAAAGTGCTATATGATATTATATCCTCGCTTCAAAGCGCTTTTGTGAAAAGTAGACTCATATAGGATAATATAATAATAGTACAAGAAGCTTTTCACATTTTAAACAAAAAAGGAAGTCTTGAAAGCAAAGATCTAGCTATCAAATTAGACATGAATAAAGCATATGATAGATTAGAATGAAATCTTTTGGAAAGGGTCCTCGAAGCATTCAGTTTTAGTAATGAGAGGGTGAAGTTGATGATGAGTTGTGTGAAGAGTGCTAGTTATAGGTTTAAAATAAATGAAAAGATTTTCTAGCAAGATCAGCCCTCAAAGTGGGGTTAGACAGAGAGATCCTTTATCACCCTATCTCTTTATTTTGGCTATTGAAATCTTTACTATACTCATGGAAAAGGTGGTAAGGGATAATCTAATTTCAGAAATTAGATTAGCTCCCACAGCTCCGTCCATTACTCATTTATTATTTGCCGATGCTTGTATTATTTTTGCAGAGACGCAAGAAGAGGAGCTCTATCAGCTCATTCAAATTAGTAACAACAATATAAAGGCATTAGGATAGAAAATCAATACTAAGATGTCTGGGTTGATTTTTGAAATTTAGGTACCTGTCCAGAGTAGGGTGAATGTAGAAGAGATCACTGACATGGCGTCATAGGAGGATCCCGGAAGATATCTAGGATTGCCAGTGAGATGGGAAAGATAAAAAAATAGAGCATTGGAGTGAATAGAGGAGAAGATACTAAACAAAATATAAGGATGGAAAGAAAAATTACTAAATCATACAGGTAAGGAAGTTTTGATAAAAGGAGTGACACAGGCAATTCCAGTATTTGCCATGAATGTTATCAAATTTCCAAAATCCTTCTGCAAAAGAATTGAAGCATCGATAGCTAGATTTTAGTGGTCGAATAATAAGAAGGAAAGAAGCATTCATTGAAAAAGCTGACAAAAATAACAAGGGGTAAAAAAAAATGGAAGCTTGGGGTTTAAGGACTTAGAATATCAAAACTTAGCACACTTGGCTAAACAAATATGAAGACTGCTAAAAGAGGAGGATGATGTATGGGCTCAAATTCTGAAGGCCATTTATTATCCTAACTGCAGCCTCTAGGAGGCAGTAGAAGAAAAAAAGTCTCATAGATATGGAAGAGCATGTTGGAAGAAAGAGATCTCCTCAAAATAAGGGGTAGGTGGAGTGTAGGAAGTGAATCGGAGATAGATATTTGAAAAGATAATTGGGTGGTTAGAAAAGAAAAACTGGGAAGGTGTGTAGATAGAGGACTTAGAAAAGTATGCAAGTTGATAAGAGAAGAGGAAGGTTGGGATGCGAATAAAATTCTGGACATATTTCCTGGCAACATAGCTGAATTAATATTCAATACACTAATTAGTTCGATCAATAGAAGGGATTATTTCGTTTGGCCGTATAGGAGTGATGGAGAGTACTCAGTTAGACGGGCTACCACAACGTGAAAGAGGAGAAAGATGCCAAGGAAGAGAGCAAAGCATCAACAAGTCAGAATTGGAAGGAAGTTTGGGAGGTAGTTTGGAGGTTACCAGTGCCACAAAAGGTAAGATTGTTTTTATCACTACAAGAAAAATACCCATTCAGCCACACTTTTTTTAAGCTACATTTGAAAAGCGTAGCCTATTCATAGAATAGGCTACGCTTTTCTCCGTGTTGCCTTTTTATAAGAGAAAAGGATACACAAATGCGGCATCATTTAAAAAGCGTAGCCTTAGGTATTATAGAAATCACTTATAAAGCGTAGCCTTATGTTGATATCTATAAATACAATTTTCATACCAAAGGAAACGCTTTTAAAGAGTAGCATATTTGTTAAGTTTTGGGTGCGCTTTAAAAGCGCTGCCTAATGTAAAAAATGCCAAATACACATGTATAGGACACTTGGTGAATTTTTTTTGTTTCTTTTTATGTCTTCTCATCATCGAAGAAGCCCTGCACTCTATCTTCGTCATTCCTTCTTTCCTACCAGAGCACCAAATAAAAAAATCCTAGCCGCTTCTTCAATCTCCCCGTCATTGTGCCCTTCTTCATCGTGCGCCACTGTCACCGTCTCACTCGTCTACTCATCGTTCTTAGTCGTGCTCTGCCGCCGTTCATCCATCTCGCAGCTCTTCCTTGTAAGGTTGTGAAAACCCTAGCCTCCATCGCGCCGCCATCAATCTCACCGTCGCCGCTCGTCGCGCTCAAGGTCGCCACTAGGTTCGTCGTTCTCGAGGTCCCTCGATCCGTCGTCCGCCAATGTTCGCTTTCCAGTCCTGTTTCGCAGTTCTTCGCCGTCGTCCTTCGTCGTGTTTGTCGCCAGCTCGCCGTCTTCGAAGGTCCATGCTCTGTTCCTAAGGGTTATTGATCTTTGAATTATTCTTGAATGGTTTATTTTTTCAATTTTTCATTCATTGATTAATTGATTGTTGATTAGCTCTTACTGCTGTTTGTGATTATTAATTGTAAATATGCTGCTGTGCTGCTGTTCTTTGTGCTTTTGTGACTTAATTGTGATTATATTGTGATGTTTGTGATTATTTCATCCTATATTATTGTTAGTTAATTGGTTTTAATTTTGTTCCTGGGGTTTGAGTTTCTTCTCTAAACTCCCCGGTTGCCTTTGCTCCCTCTGTCTTGGTCCAGAGATTCCGTCTCCACAGGTCGTTTTATTACTACTTTATTTTAATTAACAAGATTGAAGTGGATGTACTATAATTGCTTGAGGTGTGTGATATATTTGATTAATGTGAATGAAGAACACTAGGTTGAGTTGAATTGAAGTGAATCATGGATAAGAGCATGTTAACTGGTTTGGAATCACTTCCAGAAGCTGATCAGCAAAGAATGGCGTCTATGATGTAACATGTTCAAATTTATGATAGGTACTTCCTCTTCACTCTATCTGTTAACTAATTCCATGTGTTTTGATTTGATTTGTGTGTAAATTAATTTAATTTGTTTTGAGTGGCATGAGTGTACTTTTCTCTTTTGTGAATATTATTGCTTCTGAATTTGAAATCACTTTGAAGTGGTATCTCTCAGTTCAGTTGCAGCTTTGATATATATGCAGATTTTTATTGTGATCTTTATGAATATTCCTACCTGCTGATATATATACAGACTTTTATTCTATTTCTTCAAAAAAAAACAATGAGGGACCTAAGGCTACACTTATAAAAAGTAGCCATGGTATATAATGTGGCTACGCTTTACAAGTGATGCAGTAGCGTTGAAAAGCGTAGCCTATTCTGGCAAAAATGGAAGCTGAAAAGCGTAGCCTTTGGTCTTGGACAGCATCACTTAAAAAGCGTACCCTATTTCCAAATGCCAAAAGCGTAGCCCTTGGTGCAGAAAAGCGTAGCCTTTGAGAATAGGCAACGGCCGAATAGGAATCACCATAAAAAGCGTAGCCGTAGCCCAGAAAGCGTAGCCGTAGCCTAAGGCATCATTTTTTTTACTTTTGGCTACACTTTTTAAGTGTACATGAATGGGTGTTTTTCTTGTAGTGTATGGAAAGCAACACAAGGAATTTTGCCGGTGAATACAAACTTATATCAAAGGAAAATAGCAAAAGCATCCTTATGTAACATATTCTAGCAATCGGATGAAATTATTGAGCATGCTATTATTATGTCTCTGGATGAGAGCTGTGTGGTTTGGATCTAACCTAAAAATTTTACCTACTGTTTATAATGTGAGATCCTTTGGGAGATAGATGATTCATACAATTGAAAAGATCAAGAGAGAGATCAGGACAGATCAGACAAAAATTTTGTATAAATTGGGATGTTTATGTTGGTGCATATGGAAAGAGAGGAATTAACACATATTTCGGCAATCACAAATTAAACAAGGAAAAATAATATTCATTTTTGAGTATCTAGCATCAGAATTTTACAATGTAACAGAGGGAATCACTATTGAA
>NC_029792.2:61422271-61437030 GCF_000816755.2 Arachis ipaensis | reverse complement strand
ATACATAAAGCTATGTAGTCGGTCGCGGCTTGATAAACCCATATTTTATGATGTATTTTGTGCTCAATTTAAGTGATTTATTCAATCCTTCACCTACTTATTCATGTAAATTGCATGGTTTTACTTTCCTCTCCTTATTATGTGATATATGTGAAAAACATGTTTCCTAGGCTTTAAAATATTAATTTTAATTACCCTTTATTACCATTCGATGCCGTGATTTGTGTGTTGAGTATTTTTAGATCTCCTAAGGCAGGAATGATTTAAAGGATGGAAAGGAAACATACAAAAATGGAAGGAAAGCACAAAATGGAGTTTTTGAGGAAACAGGCAGCAACGCGAATGCATAGAACTCATTTCTTGTTTAAACCAAGCTTCCAAAATACTTTAAATTTTTACAAAAGTTTCAGCAAAACCCTCCTAAAAACCGGAGTTTACCCCCCTTCACGGGTTCCCTTTATTCAACCTTAACCCAACAAAATTAGCATTTCATATTAACATTTCCAATTCTGTCATTCAAAACCAATCAATTTCAATCCAAAAACCCAGGTCAACATATTCAATCATTTTCACCAGAAATTCAGAAATCGACAAATTAATAACAAAATTTGTCACAACTACAACCATAGTAGAAATTTATTTGCATCACAAGTATTCATTCATTTGCATTAATTCACTAAGCTCATCAGATATTCAAGCCCAAAACATTTTAATTTTAAAACAATCCCCTACTTCAATAGTTGAAACCCTTAAAACAATCCCCTACCTCAAGCGTCCCCTTTTTATTCTTAACTCATGGCAGCAACCTCGTTGATTTTCAGGCAATATTAACAGAGAAAATCAAGGTTCACAGCAACAATGACTTATCTGACATAAATTGGGATTTACGTGAAATGGATATTAAATGAAATTAGAACATAATTGATAATAGAGTATTGCAGTAAATAGGAACGGAACTAAATAGTCTCACCACGAGAAATTGAGTAGGATGACACCATAGCAACTTTTATTTAAATCATATTATGTCTGCCCGACCCTAGGATATTAACATTACAAAATTCTCAATAATTTAGAGTAGTATAATAGCGATAAGGGTTTCAAGGCAAGAATAACTTACTGTAGCTAAAGAGAAATGAGGCAAGGGAGCGGCAGTAGCTCCGGCGGCCTTTACTAACGGCAGAGTAACTCGTGATAATTATTTTTTCTGTTACTGACATCCTCAGTAACAACTCTAACAGTAACGACGAATTTAACGAACAAAGAAGATCTGAAACATGGCTAGAGTTTACCAAGACGACAGGGGCTCCAGCGGCGGTTTCCGATGGCCAGAACAAAGGCGGTGAGGTCGGTGATGGTGGTTGGCCCTAGCAGCAGCATCGCAGTTTGGCAGTGACAGAGGCAGAACGATGGTGAAGCAAATGAGCCCAGCCTCTGACCTTCTTCGTGCATTTTGTTCCTCGCATCGATAGTGACTCATCAACGACTATGACAACCGAGGCTCCACGAACAGCGACGGCAAAACACAGCGGCGCAAGCAGCAAGAGGAGTTCAGCGGTGATGAAGGCGCAACAGCAACACGTGATTCCCTCCTCCTTCATAGTTCTGTCTCCTCTCTCGCACATCCTTCCCTCTCTTTCTTTCCTTCATCGGTGACGATGATTTCGTGATGAGGATGACAACGACGACCCTGTAGCAGACACGACGACAGCTCTCTCTCGGGCGGCAATCTCTGTCCTGTCCCACAGCTCTCCTCTTCTCCATGTGTATTCTCCCAGCAAAATCGACGGTGACGGCGATGTCCAGTGCTGCCAGCGCAGTCTCCTCCTCTTATCTTCTTCTTCCCGTTCCCCTCTCCACTTTCTTCCTTTTTGGTTTTTCTGCTGCTGCTGCTACAGTGTCTGTTTGGAATGGGGGGGACTTTGGCGGCTAGGGTTAGTTTAGAAGGAGTTAGGGTTAGTGTGTTTGATTTTTAAGGTTAGGGTTTTAATTTGGGAAATTTTAGGTTAATTAGGGTAGGATAATTTTAATAAAATTGAGATATAGAATATTAATTTGAAATCTAATTTAATCCTTAAAATTACTTTAAGAATTTTTTTATTTCTCAATTTATTGATTGGCTTTCAATCAAGTACTCTAATTTTAAAATTAGAGATAATATAATTAATTTTTTTATTCATAAAACTTAAAGTATTCAATTCCAAAAAATCTCAATTATTTAAATTAATTCATATAAAATTATTTTTATTTTACAACTACTAAGATTTATAATTTAAATATAGAAAATTATTCAATAGTTATAAAATTAGATAAAAATTCTAATTTAAATAGTCAAAATCTCGTTATTTTTAAATTTCTAAAACTTAAATTGTAAATAAAAAAAATACTCAATAATTTATAAAATCAAATAAAAACCTTAATTTATTTTAGACTCAATTTACCAAAACTTGTTTTAATTATTTTTAATAAAATAATTTTTAAAATTAAAGTTTTTAACGAATAAATAAATTGAAATTAGCTCATAATAAATTTTTTCTGAAAATTCTGGGTTTTACATTCTACCTACCTTATAAAAATTTTCGTCATCGAAAATTACTTAGATATAAAAAATCTCATAGTTTTATCTTGTTGTAAAGCAGTGAAAGAGGGCATAACAAGGTACAAAAATCTCAAAATAGGCTTGATGAATTCGTGTTCAGATAATATGGGTGGCGTTCACTCACTCTTATTCGTTTAACAAATAAAAACTTCATTACTTCCTAACTTGCTTATCACTCTGTTTCATGTTCACTCGAATATCCAACGTCATTCCCAATATTTTATCTTACATGAAAAAAAACTCCTCAACTTCCATTCCTTTTGAACTCTCATCTTTATCCATACTCAACTGTTAACTTTGACTTCCATCAAACAAAATCAAGCTTTTAAACTCACTCGTCGTCAAGTAGCAGTTTAATCAATCGATCTTATTATTTTAAAAACCTTAATATTTGGCACGCACTCAAACACGTCAATGCGGTATCACAATCTTACATTGCTTGGTCACTTAAATATCTATCACGAGTTATCATCCTACAAGCATTGGGCTACTGAAAATTTAAACATCCTCTTAATGACATTTCTTTGCCGAACTCTAACGTCCTAACCTACGGAGTTTCAAACTTATAAGATTCACCTCCTCATTCACCAGCCATTCCCTTAGGGGCTAACGCATCGGCTTCTATCTCCAGGGGCCACGCGTGACACTGGGATAAGCGCGAGTTTGTTCAAAGATATACAAATCTCAGGAAGGGAAGAATAATAAAAAAAGATATGATTCACATGAATTCGGAAGGAGGCATAAGATTGCAACTAAGCAACGATGTACGGGCATGAAAGAAGTTCTAGAAATAGTCATTTCGCATCTTAACAAGAAATATTAAATCTAGGAACTCTAAAAGAGACAAAAAAGGGAAAGTGGTGAATCAGAGGAACACAAAGTTCACAAAGAATAGATAAACTCAACAGGGAATGGAATTAATTTTTCGAAAGAAAGATACGAAACCAACATTTTTGTCCAAGTTAAAATTAATTATGTGAAATTTGTAAAAATGAGAATTAATAGGGCTATGAATAGAAAATTTTTTGTCTTAAGAATCTAGGGATACTTAGGGTCATAATCATATAAGAATCAAGCATAAAGTCGCAACAAGTAAACTTCCCCACTGGTCCTATAAAGAATAAGTGGTGTGTTGCAAACAAACAAATTCAAAATTTGCAAAATAGGGTGGTAAAAACTTTGAGAATGTCGCCTATGCAAACTACTTTAGCATACGCGAGGATATTGGGCAATAGCATTTGCTCGCGTATGCGTGACACATGCCGCGTATGCATAAGGGTAAAAATGATATTGTCGCATATGCAGATCACTACCGTGTACGTGAGCGTACTAGGCAGAGCCATTTACTTGCGTACACTTGCATTCCACGTACGTATGCTGCCAGGTTTTTTCAAAAAAAGTTGGTATGCTCCAAAAATTCAGCTTTTCGATCCAAACTTCAATTGCGCATAAATTTTCCGTTAAAAGTTATTTTTCATCTGTTCTTTGAACATCATGAACTACCCGGACCCAATTTTCTTTGAAAATAAGTGTCATAAAGTTTGAGGGTCTGAAAACAAAGCTATTTCTCATCGAAGTTGGTTAAAAGTTAGTTTTCTACCAGAAGTTACACAATTGCTCAACTCCAAAAATTAGTTTTCAAACTACAATAACAAAGTTTCAAAGTGCACATAAGAGAATGTATGGTGAATTTGAGGATGATCTTATAAAAAAATAGTTGTGGAAGTAGTCAAGTAAGAGGAGAATTAAATTGAAATTTCTATCAAAAGGGTTAGAAACAAGAACTCCAGGAAAAATTTACAAGGGAAGATATATTGCACCAAAACATGTTCATAGTTAATCAAGAAATTACATAGTCCACATAAAGAAACCCAAGGTTGAGGACAACCTTGTAGAAGAATCCACTAAAACGCTCTTTAAAAGATATAAAACAAAACTCAACCCACTTTTCAAGGAAAAGCAGTGAAACAGAGAATTCCAATATGAGAAAAAGAAGGAGAAATGGTACGTCAAATAATGTGGAAGAATTGTAGCGAATCCATCGACATACACTAGCTAGACAGAACACCTAATGTTTTCCAAAGATTTAAGGATCATGGTCGTGATAGAACAAGTTTAATTCAAAGCAAGATTACAAAGTTCACAAGCGAGAGTAGCTAAAGTCAGGGGTTAATTTTTCCTAAAATCCGAGAATTATTTGTTGTACCAGGACGAATCCAAGATCAAATCAAGAGGCAAAGAATTTGTGAAAAAGGCTATAAATAGTGATATAGATAAACGTTTCAAAAGATTCATGCTACAACCAGATACAGAACCAAGTAAGGACATGCATGAATGACAAGATAAGGTTGGCAAATAAGTCAATCACATTCCAAAAAAGAAATAAAGAACAAGGAATCTCAGTACAATTGACAGAGAAGGAGATAATGGCAAGCACGAGTAAAAAGTACACGTTGAAATGGATCTAACTTCAAAAATTAATTTCTAATGCTCCTAAAACCCGTAAACTGCATCACTTATTAATTCTACTTTATCTATGGTAACCCATTAAATTTTCCGTACATATAAACCACCAACATTAAGTTGGCCAGACTTAACATCAGCATATATGCAATGGTAAGTTAACAGTGTTAACCAATAGATAGTCATGTATATAAAGCTCTAATTCTTGTTATCCGGACAAGACCTACAATATGACAGACACTCAAAGAATCCAACGAAGCATAGTCAGTCCATTCCCAAGACTCTAATAAGGAAGAACTGCTTTGATACCATAATGTAACATCCTAACTTTTAGCACCTTATGATCGCACTAAAAGTTCAGGTGCTATCTACCTTTAATCCTTTATTAATAGTATATTTATTTAATACTGAGCCTTCGCGAATACAAACCGGATTTTAATTAAGAAATCAAAAAGTCTTTACTTTAAACCACTTATCACATACTAATATCCATATAATATTTAATACACAGACTGATTCAAACTTTCTCAAAGTACAAGCCATACCCTTCTAAAAACTAAAATAATAAATGACAAGGGAAAAATAAAATCTAAGACTAAACCAAATGCAGAAAATGAAAACACATATATACATAAAGCTATGTAGTCGGTCGCGGCATCGCGCCAAAGCTTCCTGAACCTGTCACTGAAAAAAGAATTTCTGTACGAGGGTGAGAACATCGTCCTCGCAGGTTCTCAGTAGGGAAGGGAATGCCATCAAAGTAAATAAATACTTATAAATAGAAAGAAGTTCATTATAAAAAATAGTTTATCCCGATAATAACCTTTTTGAAGAGCTTTGTGAAAAACTTACTTTGAAAGGTCGTAAAGAAAATCCTTTAATTTACAAATCCGTAAGGTGAATTTAAAACTTGAAAAGGTCAAAGATGTGCCTAAGGACTTTCTATCCCTCAACTTACATCCCTCATCCCTATCCACCCAATACACAAGCTAGAGAAATAAGGCAATACCTAGTCCAACCTGTCTCAACCTCCATCACCATAGTCATGCCTCCACCATATGAGAGGTCTCTCAAATACATACACATACAAATCAAACAAAGAAAACACAGATAGGCTAGAGATACAACATGTAGAGCAAGTAGCAGATAAGCATAGATGAGCAGTTAGGAAAAGAAAAATAATACACACTTAAACAAAACATACAAATGCATATGATATATGCCTATCTTATGGCCGATGAGTCTCATCTGTCGGCTATATAGCCAAACTTGACATATCCAGTAGCTAACCTTAGACAGTCCCTCTGTGCGCGCATCCCCAATCTCAAAAATATCCATGGAGAAAACCTAAAGCTCAAAAATATCCATGGAGAAACCCGGGGAGATAAAGTTTCCGGTCACATCTTACAATAGAAGGTCAACAGAGTATCAAGTGTCAACCTAAAGCAAGTGCTGACAAGCCACTGCGTCTACCTAGGAAAACTCATGTCTCAGATAATTCAAATACATAAGCCATATGAATATTTCAATTATAATCCATCAATGTCAACATCATTCTCAATCATATCTCATCACAAATCTGTCAATAACGTAACTATCATCATCAATCACGGTCATCATACGACATCAATATAATCAACCAGAATCATAACCATATTCATAATCATCACTAATCTGATCCTTGATAACATAATCATTATCATTCATTATAATATCAGTATTTATTTATCTCAACTTAAATCACAACTCTCAACATACTCATCCACAACTTCGCCAAAATCCTACTCCGTATCCCTTATCATTCATCATAAAATTCTCAATAATTCATAGCAGAATAATAGAGGTAAGGGTTTCAAGGCAAGAATAACTTACTGCAGCTAAAGAAAAATGAGGCAACGGAGTGACAGTAGCTCCGAGGACCTTTTGACGGCAGAGTAACTCGCGATAATTATTTTTCCTGTTACAGACAACCTCAGTAACAATCTCACGGTAACGGCGAATTTAATGAAGAAAGAAGATCTGAAACAAGGCTAGAGCTTACTAAGATGACAAGGGCTTTGGCGGCAGTTTTTGACGGCCAGAATGGAGGTGGTGAGCTTGGAGATGGTGGCTGGCCCTAGCAGCGGTATGGCAGTTCGGCAGGGACGGAGGAAGAATGACAGTGACACGAATGAGATCTGCCTCAGACCTTCTTTGTGTGTTCTGTTCTTCACATCGACAGTAGCTCAGCAATGACATTAACAGCCGAGGCTCCACGGATGGTGACAGTAAGATGTGGCGGCACAAGCAGCAAGACGGGTTTGGCGGTGATGAAGGTGTAACACCCTACCATACAGACCCTTACGCTTAAGCCGTAAAATAGAGGTGGTGAGGTGTTACGACCTCTAAGATAAATATATATATACATAGATATAACTGAAAGAATTCGTAACTAGGAGCCTTGAAGAAAAGCTGAAGCAAAAATTGCAAAAAGAAAAGTGCATCGCTCACATAAACGGATGGTTAGATAAAAATAAAGGATAAAGCTTAAATACATAATGAGAAAAATACCAAAAGATATAGAATATTAAACTCCAGACTTGACCTGTGAATCCAAGGCCAGCTGAATTATGTAAATATATATATAAATACAACCCAAAAGGTATCCCAGAAACATAAAGAAAACACCTGCTTCTCGATATAGACCTCAAGGAGGGACAAAATGTAAAATATATAGACGAAGAATCTCTATACACATATATACATAACCAAAACATATAACATGACTGCTCAAAAGTGACATCTTCGCTTGAACAAAGAATCTCCAGACGCTCAACGAGGTACCTCTCGACCTGCATCCAAAATAATAACAATATAGGTATAGAATGAGAACCAGGGGTTCTCAGTATGGTTAAGGTGCCTACATAGATAATATATAAGGTCCCGGGAAAGTCAAAGGCATTCCTAGAACTCTGACGCTCATATTCAAACTTAATGTTAATACTAAACCAGAAACTCAGTAATAAATCTAAGGAATTCTAATTTTAACGTAACTCAACACTTTTGTTTCCTCAACCTCCTAAACATCGGGTAGAACAACCCTCATCACTCCTCCACCATATGAGAGGTCTCTCAGATGCAAACACATACAATACAGACAAGAAAAACATAAATATGGATAACAAGTACAGCAGATTGGACAAGTAGCAATTAATTATAGCTAAATAATAAGGCAAGCCCAAACAATGCACACTCAAGCAAAACATATAATATGCATATGATGCATGCCTATCCTATGACTGATGATATTATTTGTCGGTTATATAGCCAACCTGACATGTCCTATAGCTAACCCCGGACATTGTCTCTTTATTGTGATTGTTAGAGGGAGAATGCCCTGTCACCGTTAGAGGGATTATGTGCCATGTCACCATTAGAGAGATTACGTACTCTGTCACCATTAGAGGGAATATGTGCCCTGTCACCAATTGCAACCAGAGAGAATTCATAGACATATTCAATTTTAATCATCCTCACCTCTCATTATCTAAATCATTTTCATCATACCTTAATCAAACTCATTCATCATCACCTCATACGGTCATAGTCATCCTCATCACACCTCTCATCAACCCATGTCTCTTTCGGCATTAACAATACCTCATTAACTTAATTATCCTCTTCGAAATTCCTTCTCAATATCCACTAAACTTACTCAACATGTTTAGCCTTGTTTCAAAGCTTTAAAATTCACTAACGAACCCTAAACAAGTATTACAGAGGTTTGAAAAGCTAGAGAATAGGTTTAAATGTCAAAATACAACCTTTGCCAAAACAGGGTGGTCATGCGTACACATGCCAACCCATGCAACGCACGAGTGTAATTTTTGACAAACCCATGTACGCAAGCACCTCCTGCATATGCGGGTATTTAAAACAGAGGGGGTGACTCGCATACGCATGAACATCACCGCGTACACATACCTTCAAAACTTTGCTTTTCATGTGTACGCATGGCTCATGCGTACACATGATTATAAAATTTGACAAAGTTACGTATGCATCCACCTCATGCGTACACGACTGTATGAAATAGAAAAGATTCTCGCTTACGCATACATGTGTTCGTGTATGCATGCTTCAAGTTTTCCAAAAAGCTACTAAGTCTACAGAAAATCAGTTTTACATACCCAACTTCGAATGCACATAACTTTTTCGTTAAAAATCTTTTTTAATTTGTTCTTTAAATGTTGTAAACTTAATGGACCTAATTTTTATTCAAAATAAGTTTTACAAAATTTTGGGGCCTGAAAGTCAAATTATGGCCCGCCAAAGTTAGTCAAATTTCAGCTTTTTACCAAGTTTCACAAAACATTAATTTTCCAAAATCCTCCTTCCAAATTCAAGTCAACTACAAGAAAAAATCAATACTAATTACCTCTCCATCCTTCCTCAACCATTCCACACCCAATTTCTCAATTCAATTCACAACCCACATTCATAATTATCACCACAATCAACAATCAACTTTATAATCATTAAATCACATGATTTCTGGCCTTCCAAAGCCCAATCCAGCTCATTTCTAAAGTATTTGGGCCAGTGGAACAAGGTGGGAGCAATTAGGTTTAGAATAGAAACATGCTTTAGGTTATATTTTAGAGAGAACTATCCCCCATGAATGCACCAATTTGACACTAGCAGTTGGAGCTTCAAAATGAGTCTTCGCTAGAAGTTAAGAAGGGTGTTGTTTGGACATCAAACTTGCTTCTTTGCATGTACTTTTTGGGTACCTGATGCGCGAATTAGGATTTCGCACAGCTTAACCGGCAAGTGCACCAAGTCATCAAAGTAATACCTCAGGTGAGTGAGAGTCAATCCCACGAGGATTATCGGACTAAGCAAGCAATGATTCTCAAGTTGGACTTAGTCATGTGAGTCAAAAAAGGGTTTGATGTGTTGCAATTCACATAAAGCAATAAACAAGAAAGTAAGAAAAGTAATAAACAAGTTGGTGTGAAAGCAGTATAGGAGAACAGTTAAGGTTTTGGAGATGTTTACTTTTTCGGATTAAAATGGCTTACCACTATTTTAACAATGAGTGATTCATTCTATGGAAAACCATAAATGTCTAAACCCTAATCTCTTAGTGGTTTAACCTCCTCTAACTTTCATTAACCGCCACTCTTGTGGTCACTTAATTCCGATTAGAAGGTGAAGTTCAGAATACTAGTTTAGCACCACAAAAACCCTAATTACCCAAGACTAACAAGATTATATGTCACATATCCAAATTAGTTCATGCAATTAGCGATTTAAGAGGAATTTGTTTACAAGATGTAGTTCAAGCGAGATAATTCTCTCGAGAATCACAAAAACTCATGTAGAAAAGGGTCATAGTCTCGTTCCACCCAGTTCATAATATTAAGAACAAAAATAATCCTTAGAAATGAATCAAACATACGTTAAAATAGAAGAATAATAGTTCTTATCCAAAGAAATAAACAGAGCTCTTAACCTTAACCAAGAGGTTTAGTTGTTCATGACTTACAGAGAAACTAGGATTCTGAAAAGTGCGGAAGGAAGAAGATTCGAATCCTAAGTAATCTTTTCCTTTAAATACTAACCTAATTTGAAACAGAAATAAAATAAAATAATAAATTCTAAACCTAGAAGATATTGTTTGTAAATAAAAATTACAAAAAAAATAAAATAAAGTTAATAGGTGCTAAATCCACCTGGAAGGCTCAAAGAGGGGGTGATTTGGACTTGCTGCTGGCTCCCATGCTGGCGCTAAACTGGGCGTTTAGCGCCCTGGGGAGACGGGGGGGAGTTCTCGCGCTGGTTCTGTCCTAGTTGGGCACTAAACGCCAAGCTCGGCGTTTAGCGCCAGATTTGGCAGCGATTCCAGAAGAAAAGTATAAACTATTATTTATCGTTGGAAAGCTTTAGAAGTTGGCTTTCTAACTCTGTTAGAACCGCTACAATTGGACCTCTGCATCTCAAGTTATATTCGTTGGAATGCAAGGAGGTCAGGGTTGACGGCATCTACTTTCTTCCTTTGTTTTTGAACAAAACTCTGCCATATTTGCCCGAATTTCACTTGAAATTATAAAAAAGAAAAACAACTCAAAGTAGTATCCAAAGAGGATTTTTGCACTAAAATATAATAAAAAATAATAAAATCTAACTAAAAATAACTAGAAAATGCTAGGAAAAAGGGTATAAGATGCTCACGCATTACAACACCAAACATAAATTGTTGCTTGTCCTCAAGCAACCAAAACAATATAAGACCAAAAAGAGAAAATGTCTGAGAATTGAGTTGTCATTTAAGCTCAGATCTAGCCACTGAGTGGGGCTAATGCCAGTCTAATTCTGAATAAGTTTGGCATCTCACTATCCCTTGAAGCTAAAAAATGTTAGTATCCTTCAGAACTAGAACTCAGATGATATTATAGATTATCTTCTTTATACCAGGACTTGTCGGGTTGGCTTTATAACCGATAGATGATATCATCAGCCACCAGGACAAGCATTCATCATATGCATCTATATGACATTGTTTGGGTGTGCATATTGTACTTGGTTTGCCTTTGTGATTACTTGTGATTAACTGCTAATTGTTCTACTTGCAGTAACTATTTGTTTGTGCCTGAACTTTCCTATTTGTGTTTGTGACTGAGACACTGTTGGACTGTGGTGATTGGTTGTTGTTTGGGCCTAGAGCCGTGGTTGATCATGGGTGGGCCGAGGGCCATGTCTGGTTGATGTTTCTGGTTTGGAAAAGTATGAAAAACTAATTTGGTTTAGCATCAATAAACCTTTTGAAAAGCTTTTGAAATTTTAAGAAATGAACAGTTCCTTTTTCAGAAAAGATTTCAGATTTTTCTTTTATAGTAAACCTTTGCTTTTGAAAAGATGCAAAAGATGGTTATTAATCACTATAACGGTTTTACCTTCACGTAACCTATTATAGTAATCCTAAAAAACCCTCTACTGAGAACCCTTTCGAGGATGATGTTCTCACCCCCCTACAAATTTTTCTTTTCAGGATATGGACGCAGAAGTCACGAAGAGTTTATCTAGTTGTTATCGTGATGTTTTGTATTACTTTAGTTATTATTTATTGTTCCCTCGCCTTTATCTTTATACATTCTATAAGAGGGATAGGAATTGTGTTAGTTAATGCTCGTAAAATTATTCAATATATATACATATGTATGTACTCTTTGTGGGTTTTGTAACTTGTATGGTATGTATGGATGTACGTTACCTAACAAAAGTATTTTAGAGCGGTATTGCGGTTTAAAATTTTAAACAGTCTCATATTTTAGTATTAAATAGTATAAGAGTCGTCATAATATCTGAGCTATCAGAGTGGCGCAGCCGGAAGCGTGACTTTTTGATAGTTAGGGTGTTACAGTATGCGTACCTCACGCGTGTGCATGGCCTTGCAATTACCAAATCCTTATTTTTCATAAATTCTCCATCATGCATGCTTTTTTTCTTCACTTATTTGATCTAATCCTTGCCTCCGACGCTTGAAATCACTAAACAAATATATCAAGACATCGAGTGGAATCAAAATGAATTAAATTTAGCAAATCAAGGGCCTAAAAGGCATATTTTCACTCTTAAGCACAAATTAGGAGAATTTCACAAAGCCATGCTATTTCATTGAATAAATGTGAGATAAGTTGATAAAATCCACTAAATTCAACACAAGATAAATCACAAAATTAAAGTTTATCAACCTACATCGATAATGTTATGACTATGGTGAATTCTGGGTGGACTGGATTCCATGTCGACATATATTTGCTTGTTGTGCAAATCAGCAACTAGATTGGCAAGTGTACATTAATGAGGTTTACAAGATGGACCAAGTTCAAAGGATATAGAGAGCTAGGTTTAGGCTGCTAGGATATACAGAGCTAACTTTATAAGTCAACATCCACAAACCCTACAAAACGTAGCCAAATATCACATCAAATAAATAACTAACTAATTATATACCCAAAAATTTTAAAAAGAATCTAAATAACTCTAATATCCAATGTTCTGAAAACCGGACCAGACCGGCCGGTCGAACAGGTCCAACCGTAAAATGGCAATACAAACGGTCCGGTCAGGTATGTAAAACTGCTAAAACAAAAACCGGTGAAGAACCGGTGAACCGGACGAGAACCGGCCAGTTGGACCGGACCGAAAACTGGCCGTTTTTAAGAAAACGGCGTCGTTTGCAACTTTGGCCTACTGATTACTGAACTGAACCACTTCACTTCTCAGTTCTCACTCCTCTCAACCTATGCGCTGCTTGCCCGAATCATTCACTCTCCCTTATCCATCCCTAGCTACTCTTTTCGATCCACTGCCGACTCTCCGTCGAGCCACTGCTGCGTCCGTCCGTCGAGCTCTGCCGCCGTCCGTCCGTGTAGCCACTGCCCCCAAGTCTCCAACTCCCCTGCTCTCTTCTTCCGCGAGCTCATCCCATCCCCTACTCTTTGCATCTTCTTGCCGTCGGCTTCATCTTCTTGTCGTTGTCTAGTTGGCGTCGTCCATCAATCAAGGGTCTGTTGGCCCCATCCCCTAGTTGTTGTTCGTTTTTCTTTTCTACTTTTTTATGCTCTACTTTTGTGATTAGCTCTAGTTTTATGTGTTGCAATTTTGTTGATTAATGAATATTTTGTGATTAGCTCAGGTTCTCTACTGATTATTGGTTCTTTACTGATGTGATTAAACACCCTGGCAGTTAGATTACCTCTAGAAATGGTGCCAAGAATTGGGAATCTGCAATATTATTTTTTATTTAGGATTTAGGATTCAATCAAAAATTGGCTTTGTTTACATTTGTTATAGCTGGCTTAGTTAGTTAGCACACTGTGCCAAGAATTTTGCTCTTTATGCGTATATCTGAGTTCAAGCACCTTTGCTTACTTTGTGTAACTTGAGTTACCACGTGCTGTTGTATTAATTGGGTTCAAGAATTTTATTTTATTTTAAAGTAATTTGTTTGTATTGTGCCAATGAAGTTCATTATTTCTACTGAATTTTTTGTTCTTGTGTTTGTATTCTGCTGATGGCTCCTAATTATTTTGTTCAAATTTGCTGGTGTTTGTATTCTGCTAATGGCTTTGTTTTGTAGATGCTGGTTTTGCTGGGTAAAGGTTTACTGTATTCTGCTAATGACTTTGTTTTGTAGATGCTGTATTCTGCTAATGACTTTTAGTGTTTTCTATGCTCCTAATTATTTTTGTTCTGGTGTTTTGTATTCTGCTAATTTCTGGGTGAAGGTCTAGGGTTTTGTGATTGTTGCTGAATGCTGTAGGCTTAATTCAGATATGGTCTTGTTGATGGTTTTTTTTATTTTTCATTGTGCTGTGGCTGTTTTTAATTTCGTATCTGTTTTATTAATTTCAATTATGGATAATAGTATTAATCAAGAAGCAATTGCTGATAACAAGTTCTTGCTGTTTTTGATGATTGATAAATCATGATGTTGGAATTTAATATTTAGATATATTTTTTTACTATTTAACGGTTGAATTTGTATTTTGATAAGATCATATGGATTTGGTTGATGATATTTTATGTAGTGTTTTAAATTTTGAAGATATTTTAAGATTATATTAGACTATAATTATATTTTAGGATGTTTATTTATAATTTTTTTATTAATTTATTCTAAAACGATTTTTCCGGTTGAACCACCGATTGG
>NC_029792.2:61405014-61422153 GCF_000816755.2 Arachis ipaensis | reverse complement strand
TGCTGCTGGTGCTGCTGGATGAACACTTTGAATGGAAAAACATGAATTTGAACAACACAAAAAGTGTATGAAAGAGAGAGATAAAAGAAAAGAGAGAAAAACTACATGCGTGACATGTAAATTTAGTGTGCAAATCGGATTGTCTAATTTGTTCGTTTTTATCCTCACAACAACATCAAATACCATACTCTCTAATAAGTAATAACACCACATTACAACACTTTCACGGCAAAGGATTCGATGGTTCCAAAACGTTTGGACCATTAAATGGTCCCATAACAAAACATATTTTGTAAGTTTTTTAATAACTGTTAAATAGTCCTTATCTAACTCTAATTACAAATTAATCCCCCATATATTATTTAATTATAAAATTTATTTTTATTTTATTATTCATCTATTATATTTATTAATAATAAAAACAAAAACAATAACGAATTAGATCTTCCATTGATCGTAATAACTTTTTGGCAATTCCAATCGATTAAAATTTTATATTTGATCCGTTACATCTGTAGAGGGCTGTGAAATCGTGTTTCTTAGAAAATCAATCAATTGGATTAACAAAACAATCGATTGGATTTCAGGTTTCTATGACTGATTGGAATTCAGGTTACCACAAAACAATCGATTGAACTCATCAAAGCAATCTGGCTTTAGTTAATTCAATCAATTTGTTATGTTACCCAATTGATGCTACTAGAATGATATATGAAAGTTTAATCGATTGGTATACAAACGATTGAAGTTTGTACGTGACTAATGGTATATTCTAATTCAATTGATTAGTATGAGAATTCAATCGATTGAAATGTGATATAAATAAGTTTTTTTCTACATCCAATTGATTGGTATGATAATCCAATCGATTGAATTGTGCAGTACGTTATATGTTATGCTGTTCTCAATTTTCCTATCATTTTTATAAATTATTAACTTATTATTCATCTATCTTATCTTTAAAATTCTATCGTCAATTTTTCAGTTTTTATTTTGATTTAGATACTCTAATCTTATCTTTTCTTTAATATTAAGATTATAAATTGGTGAATAATCTATCATCAATTACTCAATCCCACAATTGGAATCGTGTATCAATCTCTTTGATTATCAAAATTTTCATTGTTTTTCTTTCAGATATCCATCTACTTAATTTCCATCATCAAAGGTCCAATCAATTTTTCATTGTAGTGTTCAAAAAACAATCCACTGTTTTGATTACAAAATCGAGGTCAATGAATAGAAACTCTATAACTTTGCAATTCTTCGTTTCGATTCTTTATTCATGAAATTGATTTTGTAATAAAAAAAAATTTTTTGTCTTTTAATAACATACAAACATTGAGAAATACTAAAAATTAAATAAATTTTATTATTTTTTATTATTAATTAGCTAGCAATATTGGAAGCTATTTATTTTTTTAATGTTATAAGACGTAGTGTACTGATTTTTTTTTCATTGGACATTTTTAAGATGTCAGATATATTTACGGACACTGAGATGGATGAGCAATACCAGGAGGACGATGTCATTAACCAACAAGAAGAGCTAGTTTGTGACCAAGATATGACGGATGAACAGAATGAATTCGAACAAGATTTCAGAGATGAATTTACTGAGGGAGCGTATTTTTTTGAATTTAATCCGTCAAAAGATACCCTTGAAGCTGCTTATGTGGTTGACTCCATGCAAGACATTACAATTTTGAATTTCAGTGAAAATTGTGCGGAAGAAATTGGTAAATATCACTTTTCTACTTTTCATCTTGTATTTAAATTTTATCTAAAGTACTCAAAGTCAAAGGGCTTTAGTGCAAGGAAAAGTAAGACTTTCAAGAATAGTATTGGCAAGGTTTACAAACAAAAGTTTGTATTTTCTAGGCAAGGATTCAGGGAGGAGAAGTATTACACAATGGAAAAAATTAAGAAGGAGCCTAGATTGGAAACAAGAACTGGGTGTGAAACCCGAATGGATGTTAAATTTGTACCAGAAACTGGAAGGTGGCATATCTTTTATTTCTCTTACAAACACAACTATGATCTATTGGATACACAATTCAGTGCTACGCTGCTTGCCCACAGAAAAATGTCAGAGGAAGATATTATGCAAATGGTGAACATGCTAAAGTCCGGGATTAGCACTTCACAGATATTTGGTCTTCTAGCTAGTCAAGCAGGCGG
Organism: Arachis ipaensis; assembly: GCF_000816755.2. Classification (NCBI taxonomy): domain Eukaryota; kingdom Viridiplantae; phylum Streptophyta; class Magnoliopsida; order Fabales; family Fabaceae; genus Arachis; species Arachis ipaensis. Next base: position 61,419,972 of record NC_029792.2, on the reverse strand, counting down.
GTATGAATTTGTTGGCTATGGTCCCAAAGATATGTACAATGAGATTGCTCGGCAAAGGCCTCAACTTCTTGGTGATGCAGCACGAGTGTTGAAGAAGTTGGAGGATATGCGGTTGAAGGATCCACAATTATATTTCAAGGCATGTCATGATTCAAGAGGTTTGTTTCATAACTTGTTCTGGTCTAATGGGATTAGCCAACTAGACTACCAACTCTTCGGGGATGTTATTGCTTTTGATACTACGTACAAGAAGAACAAGTATAGTTTGTCCATTAGTCATATTCAGCGGGGTTAACCACCACAACCAAACAATTGTTTTTGCTGCTACGTTAATTATGGATGAAACTACTGATACATATATTTGGCTCCTGCATCAGCTCATGTTTGCAATGAAGGGTAAGACCCCGACCTCAATAATAACTTATGGGACCATGGTGATTAGGAATGCAGTAAGAGATCTATTTCCTGAAGTCATACATAGATTATGCGCTTAGCACCTTATTCGAAATGCAACTAGCAATGTTAGAAATCCATCATTTACATCTAAATTCAGAAAAATCATGTTGGGAGACTACAAGATTCCCGTGTTTAAGTGTAAGTGGGTTCATCTTATTGAAGAATTTGGCCTTGAGGATAAGCCGTGGGTGAACAACATGTATGAAGTGAAGCCTATGTGGGCTACTACATATATAAGAGGTAAATTTTTTGCTAGCTTTTGAACTACCTCAAGATGTGAAGGTTTACACTCAGTTGTGGCAAGGTATGTGGGGTCGTGGTATGATTTGACAAGTTTTGTAGAGTATTTTTAAAGGTGTGTTGTACACTTGCGCTTTAAAGGATCTAATGCTGATTATGAATCTACACGTGGGGTGTTCGTCATGCAGACTTGTATAGAGATGCTAGAGAGATTTTCTGCTGAGGTATACACTCATGAGGTATTTCTATTATTTCAGCCATTTCTTTCTAGAGCTGGATCAATACGGGTGCTAAACATAGAGAATAACGATGATTGCATAAAGTACAGTATGTGTAAGCATGGGAGGCCTGATTTTCTATGGACCGTTGAATTTTGTCAAGAAGAAATGATCTTCATGTATACCTATTTAAGAATGGAGTCATTTGGAATTTCTTGTGAACATATTGTGAAAGTTCTGGTTGACAGAGACATTTGTGAGATTCCCCGATCATTAGTGTTGGATAGATGGACAAAATAAGTGAAATCAGCACTCAATGATGCAAGTGGGTTCACCAGGGATGCTGTTGTTATTAGTCGTCAAAGAGATATGAAGAGACACATGACATTATTATGGGGTTGTACTCATCTTACAAGGCTGCAGACAAAAGCACTAATCAACCTTAGTCAGGTGTAGCTAAAAGTAGCAATCCGTATGTGCATCAAACCAATATAGGCTCAGGACAACCATCTAAGAAGAAGCAGCAACATTGTAGTGTTTGTCAAATGGAAGGACATAAGAAGACAACATGTCCTTGGCAAAAGGACATTGACAACAACGTTATAGAAAATGAAGCTAATGGTTCGGATGATGGCGACATGTATACCGAACCAACAACTGATTTAGATAGTGATAATTAGAAACCTCCATAAACTTAATATTTTTGCGTAGAGAATCACTTTCATATTTGTATTTATATTTTTTTACTATATTAATGAAATTTTATATATTCTTTTAATATCCATACTTAAAAATTGCCAAATAAATATCGGTTAGACAATAAATAAACTAATAATTTATTTAATTCATAAAATAATTAATTTATATAATTATTCTTGAAAAAAATTTTACAAAAATCATTGGCATTGACACACCAGAAGAACCAGTGTCGTTTTGTGTTTTGTATAAAAAGAAAAATGGAAAAGCGAGACGTCCAGTAGTCTCCTTCTTCTCCGCTCAATTCTCACTCTCTCAAATGAAGCTTTTTTCCCCCAAAAAATCCTAGCAGTAGCCTCCATCGCCACCACACAGAGAAAGACACTGCCGCTGTCTATCGCACCGTTATCGTTCTTCAGCTATCCAAAACCCCTGTTCATTCCAACTCCTCTCAACTCTCACTCTCTCAAACGAAAATCCCTTCCCCCAAAAAGAAACACTAGCTTATCCGTTGCAAGGAGGGGGACACTATCACCGTCCATCGCGCCATTGTCGTTCTTGAGCCCTCCAACCCTATTCACTCCAATTGCACTTCTTCGTCAAACTCGGTCTCTCTCACTCAAGCCAAGCAGAAACACAAAAACCCCCTTCTATGTCAAAATCTGGCATTTTCGCATTTTGAATTGCTCTGCATTTCAAAACCTAGGTCAAAATTGCCCCTAGGGTTTAGAGGAAAAGCCCTAATTTGGCTCGTCGATGCTCTCAAATCACGCACAGAAGGTTGCCCTGACTTCATCCTCATTGATTGCCCTGTCGGCATCGACGTTGGATTTATCACCGTCATAATGCCGGCGAACGAGGCAATTCTGATAACCATACCATGAAACATGGAACAAAATTTTCTCTACACTTCACCATGCATGATAAGTTCATTTTTATTTCAAAATTCTAACGCAGCATGTAGTAGTGTGTCACTAATAAAAAACTGCTTAATATGATGCGAAACTTGATCCCGGCTATGATTTTATAATGTTATGGAAGGTTTGTCGTTCTCAGCAATTTATCAATCTCTGTGATCCTATAATATTGCATATATGAATCATGATGCACCTTTTTCTTCTATAACATTAAATTAGAATCAAATTCTGTGAATTGCCAAGGAACTCTTTATTGTTTTTTGGTGCATACAAGGATACAACACACACTCTCTACTCACCTACACACTAAATAAATCTTTTTTTCACCAAGAGAGATTCGAACTCATGTGGCACTTTTAGGAGGTAAATGTATTTGTCATTAGGACAAGCCTTAGCCACATTGCCAAAGAACTTGTATTGTAAACATAGTAGCTTTTTAGTAGGTTGCATTATTTTTTGGTACTCAATGACGTTGTGACATTGGAATTTTGAAGTTACCATGCAAGTGCAAAAGGAAGCTCCACCTGATATGCAATGCAAGGATAATTTTCGTCTTCAAAGCGTAAAAGCACTTAATGGAACAACTCCAAGGGATATCAATAATGAAATGGTATAATTCATCATGCTCATGTCGATTACGAATTCCTATGATTTGCTTTCTTCATTTGGTGAATTGACAAGCCTTGTGCTCTTGGAATTTTCTAATTCAAGAAGGAAGCAGGACATCGGGTTGAGGAGTGCAAATTGAGAGTGGCTGTTGGAAATTTTTAATTCAGCTGGCCTCTGCAAATGGTGAAAAGGTACAAAGACAACTTCATATAGAGTTTTATGTTACGTATCCATATTTTAGTTTAGCTGCAAATAACTAATTCTCTGCTGATTGATGAGTGTAACGACCCAATTTCTAATACGTCATGATCGTACCAAAAGTAAGGCATTACTAACCTGTTTCTCTTATTAACTATTTAATATTAAGCCTTTAGTTCGATATTGCGTTTCAATCTTTAATAAAATGCCAAAAAATTGTTTTCAACTCATTAAAAGTCATATATCACACATCACCAAGTAATAATAATCACATAATTAGTAATAATAATAAATCTTATACAAGTAAATCAAAACAAAGCTCAGATACAACACCTATCACTCTGTATAAAATAAAAATTTTAACCAACAAGCGAGGGAACTCTATGAAAGTTAACTTAACTTATAAGTAAAGTCAATAACCTCCCACAGCTTCAAACTGAGTCTTTGAACCTGTGTCACTGAAAGGGTGGAAGATATTGGGGTCAGAACAAACCACACATTCTCAGTAGGGACAAGAATACCATCAAAGGAAAGAAATACTTACAAATAGAATTAGTTTCATTTTAAAAGTAGTTTATCCTTGAAATAACCTTTTGAAAAATGCTTTATGGAAAGTATTACTTTGAAAAGTCGTAAGGAAACTTCTTTAGTTTACAAAATAGTATGGTGAATAGTTTAAAATTGAAAAGGACCACAAGCGTGTCAAAAGGGCTTCCTACCCGATAACCTACTCCATTCAAATCTAAAACTGGGTATAGCTATAACATACATTCTCAAGCTTTTATCCAACACTCTGTTTAGCCTATCTCTTTCTATTACCATAGTCTATCAGCATATAACTCAGCAATTCAGTATTAAACTCAATTTTTACCAAACATCTCATTATCAATATCAAGTACAACCCTCAGCGTCACCACCGCCAGCATGAGGGATCTCTCAGTTGTACAAATACAAGCAATGCAGACAAGTAACACACAAGTAGATTTAAGTAAGGCAAATAGCACATAATCACATAGTATGACATATACAATTAAGCAAACCCAAACAATTCAAACATATGCAAATGATGTATATCTGTCCTATGGATGATGATATCATCTGTCGGTTATAAAGCCAACCCGACATGTCCTGGTAGCTAACCAATGGAATGTCCCTGCGAGAGCGCATCCCCAAGCTCAAAATCATAATCAATCAAATAAAATACCCATGGAGGAGAGCTCATTCGGAAAGCTCTAAGTGTCCGGCCACATCTTACAACGCAGGGTCAACAGAATCTCGGATCTCAACCTGGAGCAAGTGGAGTCGACCCACTGCATCTACCCAAAGAAATCTGAAACTCAGATAGTTTCACAAATCTTAAATCAACCTCGACTGGGAGAAAGTGGGGGCTAACCACTGCATCTACCTCAAGAGTTTCAAACTAAACCCGGAGCAAGTAGAATCACTCCACTGCATCTACCCAGGAAGGTATATCTCACCATGTCCCGGAGCAAGTGAAATCACTCCACTGCATCTACCCGGGCAGGTGAATCACAATCAGAATCATATTCAATATCATTTCATAATCATAATCAATCTCATCATCGATCTCATTCTCAATCTCGTATTCAATCTCATTCCCAATCTCATATTCAATCTCATTCTCAATCTCAATATTATTAAACTCGCCTATCATCATCCTTCATCATCATATTTAATTACTATTCATCATCACAATCACTCTCAGTCTCAAGCATAACCTTCAAACTCACACTCCTATTCCCAAATTCTTGAATTTATAATTAATTTACTTCTTAGTATCCCTAGCTAGTTAACCAAATCTCTTCTCATTATTATAGAAACCAAATAAGTTAAAATTATAAATCAACCAAATCATAAAAATCCGATCCTCTTTGAAATCCTTTACAATATTTAAATCTTATCTCTTTTGAAAATTAATTCAAATTAAACTCGGTTTTTGAAAACATAACCAAATCAACTCCAAATTCTTAGAAAAATTTTGGCAGCACCTCCTCAAAAAACTAGAGTTTGCCACCCATCACGGGTCCCATCTTTTCAACTTCAACTCAACAAAACCAACGTTTCAAGTCAACATTTTCAAATCCGTCATTTAAGACCAATCATTATTCATTTAAATCAAAGAAAATCGAAATCCAAATATTTAATTTATTTAATCTAAAAATCCAGAAATCAACCAATTCGATAACAACACAACATATCAATCTCAACAGAAAATCATTCACATCACAGGCTTTAATCCATTTGCATCAATCTACTAAACTCATCAGGTATTCAAAGCCCCAAAATATTTTCTTATTAAAACAAACCCCTACCTCGATGTCGCAATCCGAGGAAATCAAACGCGATAAACTCCTTTTTATTTTTAATTCGCAACAACGATGGTGACATCAGTTCTCTCGGAGCAAGAACAACAAGGACCTCAACATCAATTATGCCTTTTTTGAACGGTAAACCGGTAGCGACTAAAACAGTAATCCATAATTCTATAATTAAGCCAGGAGGAAAACAGAGAAACAAAATGAAAACAGAGCAAGGTTTAAAGTGTTACAGTTTCAAGAATAGAAGAATCGAAATCAAAACAAGAAGGCTGGTGCTATCTTCGACTCTGGTGGCGGTGCATGACTCACCGGTGACCGAGGCAGCAACGGCATCAACCAAAACAGAATCAGAATGAACGGCAAAAACCTCAGAACAGTTTCAGCTAGCTCCATAAATGGCGACCTAAACCTTTTCTGACGGTGGTTCCTGCGATGGCTTCGTTCACCACCTCTTCTCTCTCGCTCCCTTACGTGACAGAAACGACCATGGAAACATGGCAGGATGAGGTTGAACGGCGGTGCTGCAGCTCAGTTACAGCGACACGGTGGCAGCTCGCGAGGATGACGACAGCAACCCGCGGCGCTGACAGCGACAAGGCTAGTCGCAGGCTTGTCTTCTTCGTGCGTCTCTCTGTCTTCACCGCGAGCTCCCTCTCACTCTCTGTTCCTTATTCTTGATGGTGACAAGGCATGATTGATTTGGCAGTAGCAAGGCACGATGGCGGTGACCCACCAGGATGACGGCAACGAGGCTTGCGACAACTTCCTCCGGCGAGCACGAACCACGACGATGATGCGGCCCAAGCCCTACCGGTGATGCATCTCCCTCTCTCGGTCTCTTTCTCTCTGTTTCCCGTTTCTTCAGTGTGCGTGTGTGTGTGGTTGTTACGTTGAGGGAGGGTGAGGCTACGGATGTGTGGTGTTGAGGAAGGGGTTAGGGTTCCTGATTGGGAATTTAGGGTTAGGGTTTGTGTATGAATTTAGAGATTTTGGGTTAATTAGAGTTTGGTAAATAATTAAATCAAGTTAGGTTATATATCGTATAAATTTTGAAAGCTAATTTAATCCCTCAAAATTATTCGAAAAATATTATTTAATTATCAATTTGCTAAATGGCCTTTCAATCAAGTATTCTAATTTAAAATTAGAGATAATATAATTAATTTTCTTTGTTTATAAAAATTTAAATATTAAATTCTAAAATCTCAATTATTTAAATAAAATCATATAAAATTCTTATTATTTTACAACTACTAAAATTTAAAGAGTGTGGTGTTAAGCAGAAATTACAAGATAGGCCCAAAACAAAGAGGTTACATGGTGTCAACATCAAGGCTTTAACATAGCTCCCATTCACAACTCCCAACTGTACTCTATCGAACGATTCATCCGTAAGTTCTCAACCTCATCAATCACGTCGCCTCTCACTACCAGTCACAAGCCCAATATCAACAAAACTTTTTTGCGTAAAACAAAGCTCTACAACATTCCGTGGCATCGCACACTTACAAGCTTCACCTTCTGCATCCACTAAAACCGTGTCCTAAGAACTGACGTATCGCTTGCTATATCTAAAGGTCGTACATTACACAAACAAATCTTGATTTTACTCAGGACACAAGATTTTAGAAGGAAAGACAAGTGACACGGATAGTACTCATAAGAATTTGAAGGAATGAATGAAATTACAAACAAATAGGATGCACAATAATGAAGATTGTAGGAAAGGATTCAGTTGGTAACTTCAATGATAACTCTTGAATAAAGAAAATTCGATAGAATCAAGGTGAAGAAAAACAGTGCATTAATTTGAAACAAATTCAAGCTAAGTCGAAGATATATGAGGTTTACAGAAAAGAATATCTCAAACCCAAGACAAAACTCACAGAACTCAAGAGTAGGATTAAAAATAATTTCGAATACATTGTTCATAAAAGAATGGAAAACTTGCAAAAAATCCATTTCGCAGTCTAAAAGAAAAGATAATCAACAAACATCCTTCGAAAGAATAAAAGCATGAACGTGGCATTATTCCAATATAAATTCAAGTTGAAATAAACTACGCAAAATTTGAAAAAGAAAAGATTAATTTGGCTAAGGGAAAAATTATATTTCCTCAAATACTTTGAAAAGTATTTTGATACCGACAAAATAAAGCATGCATGAAAACTGCGATCTGGTTGGAAGGAAACTTGAGATAAATTTTTTCTCAAGAAAAGGGAGAGAAGATGCATTACAAACAAACAGGTGTAAGCCGCATACAAAATTTTCAGTCTATGGCAAAAGAATGTGGGCTGAGTTAAAAGCGATTTTATTAAAACATCAAGAAATAGTTATGTCGCACTAAAACAGGTTCAAGTCACAACAAAGAGATGCATGACTCAAGTAAAGGAATGCAAAATCAATGACAACTGTGCACAAGAATAAACCAAAAACTTACTCAGAAAGGTTTAAAACAAAACTTCGAGAGTACTTGAATTCGCAACCTCACAAGAATATTCAAGAACATTAAGATGTGCTACAAAGGAAAATCAAACCATATTTTGAGGAAGAAACTTAAATCAAGGAAATTCAAATAGGGTTTATGGGCATGTCAAACCAAACAAGTTTTCAGTGGATCCAAATGAAGACAAAACTCATAAAGAAAGACAACTCAATCAACAGCAAAAATATCAAAGATTTCATAATCACTTTGATGCATCAAAGAAGTTCAAAGCATATCAAAGAGTACATGAGCCAAGAAAAGGAGTTGAAATAACACAAGGCAGATATCCAAGGAATGTAAGCAGACATATGAAGTCAACATCAAACGAGTATGTATATGCACAAGGAACAGGATCAAAAAATAAGTAGTTTACTTTCCAAGAAAGAAATCTCAAACAGGAATTTCAAGACAAACCATGAAAGAATAAGATAAGTAACTGAGTAATATCGAGAAGCAACCTCTATCGTTTCCCAAACCCCGTAATATTTGTTATTTATTACTCATATCTCGCCAATGATAACCCATTAACTTTTCCGTACACATAAACCATCAACATTAAGTTGGCCAGACTTAACATCAATAGATATGTAACGGCAAGCTAACAGCGTTAATCAATAAACAGTCATGTGCAAAAGACTCTAATTCTTACTATCAGGACAAGACCTATAACATGACAGACACTCAGAGTATGCAATAAAGCATGGTCAGTCCATTCTCAAGGCTCTAATCAGGATGAACTGCTCTGATACCATAATGTAATGACCCAACTTCCAATATGTCATGATCGTACCAAAAGTAAGGCGTTACTAACTTGTTTTCCTTATTAACTATTTAATATTGAACCTTTAGTTCAATATCGTGTTTCAATATTTAATAAAATGCTAGAAAATTGTCTTCAACTCATTAAAAGTCATATATCACACATCACCAAGTAATAACAATCACATAATTACTAATAATAATAAATCTTATACAAGTAAATCAAAACAAAGCCAGATACAACACATATTCCTCTGTATAAAATAAAAATTTTAAGCAACAAGCGAGGGAACTCTATGAAAGTAACTTAACTCATAAGTAAAGTCAATAATCTCCCACAGCTTCAAACTGAGTCTTCGAACCTGTGTCACTGAAAGGGTGGAAGATATTGGGTGAGAACAAACTACACGTTTTTAGTAGGGACGGGAGTACCATCAAAGGAAATAAATACTTGCAAATAGAATTAGTTTCATTTTAAAAGTACTTTATCCTTGAAATAACCTTTTGAAAAATGCTTTATGGAAAGTATTACTTTGGAAAGCCGTAAGGAAACTTCTTTAGTTTACAAAATAGTACGGTAAATAGTTTAAAATTGAAAAGGACCACAAGCGGGTAGAAAGGGCTTCCTACCCAATAACTTACTCCATTCAAATCTGAAACCGGGTTTAGCTACAACATATATTCTCAAGCTTTTATCCAACACTCCGTTCAGCCTATCTCTTTCCATTACCATAGTCTATCAGCGTATAACTTAGCAATTCAGTATTAAACTCAATTTTCAGCAAACATCTCATTATCAATATCAAGTACAACCCTCAGTGTCACCACCGCCAGCGTGAGGGATCTCTCAGTTGTACAAACACAAGCAATACAGACAAGTAACACACAAGTAGATTCAAGTAAGGAAAATAGCACATAATCACATAGTATGACATATGCAATTAGGCAAACCAATACAATTAAGCAAACCTAAATAATTCAAACATATGCAAATGATGTATGTCTCTCCTATAGCTGATGATATCATCTGTCGGTTATAAAGCCAACCCGACATGTCCTGGAAGCTAAACATTGGACATTCCCTGCGAGCGCACATCCCCAAGCTCAAAATGATAATCAATCAAATAAAATATCCATGGGGGAGAGCTCATCCGGAAAGGTCTAAGTGTCCGGCCACATCTTACGATGCAGGGTCAACAGAATCTCGGATCTCAACTTGAAGCAAGTGGAGCCGACTGATAAACCCATATTTTATGATATATTTTGTGCTTAATCTGCGTGATTTATTCAATCCTTCACCCACTTATTCATATTATTTGCATGGTTTTACTTTCCCTTCCTTATTATGTGATGTATGTGAAAAACATATTTCCTATGCTTTAAAATTAATTATTTTAAATTACCTTTATTTCCATTCGATGCCGTGATTTGTGTGTTGAGTAGTTTCAGATCTTCTAAGGCAGGAATGACTTAAAGGATGGAAAGGAAACATACAAAAATGGAAGGAAAGCATAAAACGGAGTTTTTGAAGAAACTGGCAGCCACGCGATCGCATGGACGACACGGTCGCATGCCAAGCGCGAAGAAGCAGCGACGCGGCCGCATGACTGACGCGACCGCTGATGCACGGAAAACTTGTCTCTCAATAAATCTCCCTTCGACAAGTGTACCGAATTTGTCGTCAAATAATGAAAGGGGTTTAGTTGTTCATAGCTCTAGAAAATAAAAATAAAGATGGAGAATACATCATAGAACTAGAAATTGCAGAGAAAGTAAAATACAGAGAGTAGTTCTCTTTTTCCAACTTCCAGAACTCCTTAACAATTCAAAGCTACTCCTATATATATACTACTCTTCTCAGCTTCTAGTTTGCTCTTCAAGTCTTGGGCCTTTGGATCTTGAGTTTGAAGCAGTTCTTTCCTTCATTTGGGCTTGGCCTTACTTTGGTTAGCGTGGGAGTTAACGTGGTGTGCTGCATCTTTAGGCCAACGTTAGTGACAATGTTGAATGTCACTAATGTTGGCTTCTCTTCCCCCTTTAACGTTAGAGGCCATGTTAACTAGGTTAACGTGGGCTCTAACGTGGCCACTCATGAGTGTTTTTCAATGTTAGTGACAGTGTTAAGTGTCACTAACGTTGGCTCAACTTCCCTTTTCCACGTTAGAGTGCACGTTAACTTAGTTAACATGACTCTTAACGTGGACAATGATGGCTTTGAGAGTGTTATTGGCAATCACTTTTCTCATTAACCTTGCAAGTTACCTCCCTTTCCTTGCTTCCTTTGGTCCTGAAATCAAGCAACAGAGTGCATCAAAGTTCTAGTCCAAGTCATGGATAATGCAGCATACAATTTGTCACTAAATTCATGCAAAATCCTCATGAAATAATGTAAAATGCACAATGTATACTTGAATCAAGGTGTAGGTGAATATCTACCCAAAACTAGCTTATTTCCTAAAGAAATGCATGAAACTAACCTAAAAACAGTAAAGAAAAGGTCAGTGAAACTGGCCAAGATGCCCTGGCATCACAACACCAAACTTAAAGCTTGCTTGTCCCTAACCAAGTACTGGAACAAGAGAATGATGAATGGAATATCCAGAGGAATGAGTCATTCTTGTGGAAGTCATGTTACTGATTTTATGGTGGTTTCATGCATAGCAACTTAGGTTCATTCCATTACTGGCTTTCAGACTTTTATCATGTCCCTAAACACTTACTTTGTTTATATCCCATGAGACTTTTATTCATTGATCCTTTTATTGTTATTTCAAGGGTTATTTGTGTTATTTAGGCTAAGTGCTCTGTAAGGGGGCAACTCTTTAAGATAAGCTTTCAGCCAACACTCCCGAACCAGTTGGTTCAAGGTGCTAGGTGTTGAAGCACCCCTAAGGACTTACTCCCTCAAGTCTCTCCCTCATACATACACACCACAGGCATATAGTTTATTTATTTTCTTTTCTTGAGACCTTGGTGTCCAGCACCTCTTTGGGTTACTAAATGCTCTGTAGTGAGGGTTACTCTTGATAGTGGATTTTCAGCTGATAATCCCGGGTTAGTTAACCCAAGTTACCAAGTGATAAAGCACCCCTGAGAGCTTATTCATCCAAGTAGATCCCTCACACAGGAGCACCACAGACACTTGTCTCAAGGTCCAAACCATTGGTGCCTAGCCTTATTGCTTACTCTTTTTCTTTTGTTTTTCACTTCCATTGTTCTTTCCCTTTTCTCTTATTAGGATCTTGTCATCTACTTAGTCTCATGGGTATATCCAAAGTCAAGTATTCAGGATAGATAGTTGTCCTCCTAGCCTTGTGGTTGAACCAACTTAGCTAACTTATGACTACCCCAAAGATTCATGAATGCACTTCCACATTATGAACTCTACTTTGGTCTTTTAAAAACATAAACATTCTCTTCTCATTTGATTTAAGATGGACAAGCTTACAAGTAAATGAGGGAAAGATGCAGTGACATTTAAACCAGAAATCATGGACCTATTCAGAAAGAAAACTTAAAAGACAGAATTTAAAAAGTTTAAACATAACATGGAATCAGGTTCTATTTCATACAAGATCTTCCTTATTTAAATCATAGAAAACGATGGACTAAAAAGAACTCCACCACCTTTCATTCATGTGGATGCCCATGCTCCCATCCTTGCTTGTCCTCATTGTGTCTCTCTTGAGTGCTTGTGCTCCCACTTCCTTTGCCTTTTCCAAGCAACTTCTTCCAGAAACCACCATCTTCCATCTTCTTCTTGAGTGTCTCCTTTTGCTGTTTCACCTTTCTCTCTTCTTGTTCTACAAAATCTTTTTGGACCTCATCATATGTAGGGATGGCATAGTGTAGCTGATGCATATTACTAGTCATGTGGTTCAACTTGGCTTGAGTGTTCACATAGAACTCCTCCCTATGTAGTTGCCTTCCTTCATTGAGTACACTGAACTCATTGAAAGTTTTCATTTGGGCTATCTGCCACTGGTTGAGTTCTTGCAAGTGCTTCTTTTCCTTTCCTATAAAGATTTAAAATAAGGAAATTAATATCATAAAAATCAAACTCTACGGCTAGAATAATAAATAGAGGAAAAAGAGTTTGTTTATTTATGAATTTCAACTAACTAACTACTTGTGTATCCTTATGCATTTTGGTGGCACCATAGGGTGACACCAAACTTAGTTTGAAGCAATGTGATGAAAAGTTTTGTTCAAAGCTCCCAAGACTAGCATGCATCTTGGTTTGCTTTGAACACCAAACTTGTTCTTCACTATATACTGCATGATAAAGATTGCACCAAGTGTTTGTCAAGTTTGGGTTGAAATTCATAAACATTGATTTATTCATTATTTTAAAAACATATAAAACATGGGTTGCCTCCCATGAAGCGCTTCTTTAGCGTCACTAGCTTGACGTTTTTCCTTCATCAGGGTGGTTGGTAGTGCTTAAAGTCCTCCCCTCTTGCTGTGGACTTATATCCATTGGTTGGATCAATGATCTCCACATGTTCCAGGGAAAGAACTCTGTTGATAGTGAAGACCTTGGGTAACTGAGATGGTACAGTGGGGAGATTAGGGGGAATATCTGGGAAGTAAGCTGAGACAACTCTATCCCCTGGAGAGAAGTCTTCCGTAGGGATTGGGTAACTGAGATGGTACAGTGGGGAGATTAGGGGGAATATCTGGGAAGTAAGCTGAGACAACTCTATCCCCTGGAGAGAAGTCTTCCGTAGGGATCTTCTTGTTCCTCCATCTCCTTGGTACCTTCTTCTTTGTTTCTTTTGAGGTTGCCTTCCCCTTGGTGACCTCTTTTTTCCAAGGAGTTGTGATGCTGTCTTCACCTGCCTCTAGAGGTTTAGGTTCCTCCAACTTTTCCTTGAGCTGGGCAATTGCTGTTTTCCTTGTTTATCTATTAAGGGGACCTCAGAATGAACTGGCTGTGCTTCAGTGCTTGTTTCCTTGTCCTCTTGATCTGTTTCTTGTGAGAGTTTGAAAACATTGAAGCTGAGTCGTTCATCATGGATTCTCAATATTAGCTCCCCTTTCTCTACATCGATAAGTGCTCTGGCCGTAGCCAGGAATGGTCTTCCCAATATGATTAGATGAGTGTGACTCTCTTCCATGTCCAGGATGACAAAGTCTGTTGGGAGAAAGTATTTCCCAACCTTTAGCAACACATTTTTCACCACTCCTATTGCTTGCTTTTGAGTTTTGTCAGCCAGTCTGATGATTATATCTGTGGGTATTATCTCATTGATCTGCAGCCTCTTCGCCAGGGATAAGGGCAGTAAGTTGATGCTGGCCCCCAAATCACATAGTGCTCTATCGAACATAGTTTCACCTATGGCACAAGGGATGTGAAAACTCCCTGGGTCTCTTATTTTTGTAGGCAACTCCGATTGAATAAGGGCACTACATTCCTTGTTCATCACTATAGTCTGGCCTCCTTTGAGTGAGCTTTTCCTGAGAAGAAGTTCCTTCATATACTTGATGAATACAGGCATTTGTTGAATTGCCTTGATGAATGGTATGTTCACATGCAGAGATGCAAACAAGTCTAGGAACCTTGAGTATATTCTTTTTCCCACAGCACCATTGAGCAGTTGAGGGAAGGGTGCATAGAGCTTCAGCAGCTCTTGTTGTGAGATTTCTGGTTCTTGGTGATTTCTATCCTCCTCCTTTGTTGAGTTGTCTTCAGGTTGTTTGCAAAGTTTGCCTTGCTTGTCTTCAATCTCTTGATCACTCGTAGTGACCATTTTGCAATCTTCCCATCTTACTTTCTTTGCTTCTCCTTTGGGGTTTTTCTCCGTGTCACTTGGGAAGCTATCAGTAGGTTTGAGAATCTTCTCAGCTAAATATCCCACCTGGAATTCCAGCTTCCTGATGGTCTCTCCCTGGTTCTTAATATTGGCTCGCACCTCCTCTTTGAACACCTTATTTTCTTGAATCTCTTGGCATATTCCTTCAAGTAAGGCTTCAATCTTAGAGAGCTTGTCATTAATTGATGAGTGATTTGGAGCAGATGTGCTGTTTTGGTTTTGATA
>NC_029792.2:61402839-61404806 GCF_000816755.2 Arachis ipaensis | reverse complement strand
CTATTGATTCGTTGAGGAGGGTAAAATCTTGCTAAAAATTTGTTCACCACGTCTTCCCAAGTTGTCAAGCTTTCCCTTAGGAAGGATTCCAACCACTTGGCTGCTTTGTCCCTAAGTGAGAATGGAAATAGGAGCAGTCTATAGGCGTCAGGGTGAACACCATTAGACTTCACTGTGTCACATATTCTCAGGAAGGTGGTTAAATGTTGATTGGGGTCTTCTTGAACACCTCCTCCAAAGGAACAGTTGTTCTGAACAAGGGTGATGAGCTGTGGTTTAAGTTCAAAGTTGTTGGCATGGATTGTTGGCTTTTGGATGCTACTTCCACAATTGCCTGGGTTTGGATTGATGTAAAAGCCCAAAACTCTTCTATCCTCCCCAGCATGATTTGCTCTACCTTCTCTGCCATGGTTGTGAGTCTCTTGTTCATGATGATTTTCCATGTTTTCTTCCATGTTTGGTTCAAAGTATTCCTCAAAGTGTTCCTCCTCTTCTTCAGCACCAACTACATGTTTTTCTTTTGCCCCCCTCCTTAGTCTAAGGAAGGTTCTCTCAGGTTCAGAATTAAAGGAAGTTGAAGCCCCGCTTCTTCTCCCTGTCATACAACCAACAAGTACAAACAAAGAAAATAGGTGCAGACAGTATTTGTGTCAAAATTACTGTTAGTTGTGGGTGATGTAATATATCAAACAGTTAGTGGGTTAGCAAACAGAATTGAAAATAACAAAGAAGAACAAAAGAGTAGACGGGGAAGGGAAGAAGTTTAACTAAAACAAAAAGTAAATCACTCAAACAGAAAATAAAATTCACAAAATAAAAATGCTCAATCTAGTGATCTTCCAATTTAATCATTGTTGATGCACAATCAATCCCCGGCAACGGCGCCATAAACTTGAAGCACGAAAAACTTGTCTCTCAACAAATCTCCCTTCGGCAAGTGTACCGAATTTGTCGTCAAGTAAAAACTCACAATAGAGTGAGGTCGAATCCCACAGGGATTGATTGATCAAGCAACTTTAATTAGAAGAATATTCTAGTTGAGCGAATCTAGAATTTGGGTTGAGAGTTGCAGAAAATAAAATGGCAGAAATGTAAATAACAGAAAGGTAAATGCTAGAATTAAAGGACTGGAAGTAAATGACTGAAAATAAATTGCAGAATTGTAAATGGAAATGGGGGATTTGCTCATAAAAGTAAACGGCAGAAATTAAAGAGAATGGGTAAGATCAGAGATGGGGAGTTCATTGGGCTTAGGAGATGTTGCAATTCTCCGGATCAAGTTCATTTTCATCTCTTCCTCAATCAATGCACTCATTGATCTCCTTGGCAATCTTAAGTGATTGAATTACAATTTCTTGCAATTCAATCTCTCAAATCTTTATCAATAGCCAATTCCTTGGTCAATTACTCATGAGAAGAGATGAAGTATGGTCACTGATTATACCACATGCATTTTCCAAATCAAGTATTGAGAGGGCTATAGTCACATACCCATCCAAACCCAATTTGGTCCAGCATGAGAAAGCAATTCTAGCTTGATCTCTTCATTCCTCTTTCAAGGTTCAAAAGAGATCCAAGTTTGAATAGCTTCTCTTCCAAGATAACTACTCAATTGGATGAAGATCGAAAGCTTTCAAGTAAAATCAAGAGAAAAGAAAGAAGAAGAATAATGAAAATTAATATTGATCCATCAAATTACAACAGTGCTCCCTAACCCAATGAAAGGGGTTTAGTTGTTCATAGCTCTAGAAAATGAAAATAAAGATGGAGAATATATCATAGAACTAGAAATTGCAGAGAAAGTAAAATACAGAGAGTAGTTCTCTTTTTCCAACATCCAGAACTCTTTAACAATTCAAAGCTACTCCTATATATATACTACTCTTCTCAGCTTCTAGTTTGCTCTTCAAGTCTTGGGCTTTGGATCTTGAGTTTGAAGCAGTTCTTTCCCTCATTTGGGCTTGGCC
>NC_029792.2:61396294-61402687 GCF_000816755.2 Arachis ipaensis | reverse complement strand
TTCCTCATCGTTAGCTTCCACGTTAACTAAGTTAACGTGGAAGTTAACGTGGCTCCTTGGGGTTGTGTGGTTGCTTCCAACGTTAGTGACGATGTTGAATGTCACTAACGTTGTCGACAACTCTCACTTCTTACGTTAGCTCCCACGTTAACCAAGTTAACATGGAAGTTAACGTTGTGTGTTGCATCCTTAGGCCAACGTTAGTGACAATGTTGAATGTCACCAACGTTGGCTTCTCTTCCCCTTTTAACATTAGAGGCAAGTTAACGTGACTCTTAACGTGGGCAATGATGGCTTTGAGAGTGTTATTGGCAATCACTTTTCTCATTAACCTTGCAAGTTACCTCCCTTTCCTTGCTTCCTTTGGTCCTGAAATCAAGCAACAGAGTGCATCAAAGTTCTAGTCCAAGTCATGGATAATGCAGCATACAATTTGTCACTAAATTCATGCAAAATCCTCATAAAATAATGTAAAATGCACAATGTATGCTTGAATCAAGGTGTAGGTGAATATCTACCCAAAACTAGCTTATTTCCTAAAGAAATGCATGAAACTAACCTAAAAACAGTAAAGAAAAGGTCAGTGAAACTGGCCAAGATGCCCTGGCATCAACCGCGTGCCTTAAGCAGAACACATATGATGCGGCCACATGACTGACGCGACCGCGTGACAAGGAAAACTCCGAATGACGTGACCGCGTGACCCATGCGGACGCGTGATAGAGGCCACGCACCAGAAATTGCAGAAAATGCTCCCAGCAAATTCTGAAGCACTTTTTGGCCCAAATCCAAGTCCAGAAGGCATAGACCAGAGGTTATGAAGTGGGAGAATGCATCCATTCAGAGAGAGTCTCCACTTTTAGTTAGTTTTCATGATTTAGATTTAGTTTAGAGAGAGGTTCTCTCCTCTCTCTTCTCTCTTAGGATTAGGATTTAGGATTTCTCTTAGTTTTAGGAGTGACTCTCGATCCTAAGTTCAATGTTCCTTTACTTTAAGCTTCCCTTTTACTTTTTATTCATTCCATTACTTTAGTTGGTTATTTGATGTTGCAATTTAATTTATGAATTCTTCCATGTTACAGATTATTAATTTGAATTAATGTTATTTGAGGTATTTCAGTTTAATATTGCTTTCTCTTATTTACATTATTGTTATTCCCATCTGAAGACATTTTTATTCCAGTAGATTTACTTTCCTCTTTTTGGTCTTGGTTAAGAAATCCGTAACTCAGGAGTTATCACACTCAAACATGAATGATAATTGTTATCTTTGTTAATTAAACTGAACTTCAATAATCCCAATCTTTTCTTAGGAAATAAATAGGATTTGAAGATCAAACCAATTAATCCCTTGACCTTCCTTTATCTTAGTAAAGGTTAACAAAGTGGAATTAAGATTCAATTCTCATCATCATTGATAAGGATAGTTAGGATAGGACCTCTAATTTTTCATACCTTGCCAAAAGTATTTACAATCATTTGTTTATTTTACTTGCCATTTAAATTGCTTGTTCTTCATTTACTTTATTTGCTAATTAAACTATTCACTCCTCATTCTCAAAACCTCAATTTACAATCTCCATAACCAATAATAAGAACATACTTCCCTGCAGTTCCTTGAGAAGACGACCCGAGGTTTGAATACTTCAGTTATCAATTTATTTAGGGGTTTGTTACTTGTGACAACCAAAACGTTTGTACGAAGGGATTTCTGTTGGTTTAGAGACTATATCTACAACGCGACTGTTTTTATGAAATTCTTTACCACCATAAAATCCTAACATCACCGACCCACTGCATCTACCCAAGGAAATCCGAAACTCAGATAGTTTCACAAATCTTAAATCAACCTCGACTGGGAGCAAGTGGGGGCTAACCATTGCATCTACCTCAGGAGTTTCAAACTAAACCCGGAGCAAGTGGAATCACTCCACTGCATCTACCCAGGCAGGCGGATCTTACCATATCCCGGAGCAAGCAGAATGACTCTACTGCATCTACCCAGGCAGGTGCATCACAATCAGAATCATATTCAATATCATTTCATAATCAGTCGATCTCATTCTCAATCTCGCATTCAATCTCATTCCCAATCTCATATTCAATCTCATTCTCAATCTCAATATTATTAAACTCGTCTATCATCATCCTTGATCATCATATTTAATTACTATTCATCATCACAATCACTCTGTCTCAAGCATAACCTTCAAACTCACACTCCTATTCCCAAATCCTTGAATTTATAATTAATTTACTTCTTAGTATCCCTAGCTAGTTAACTAAATCTCTTCTCATTATTATAAAAACCAAATAAGTTAAAATTATAAAGCAACCAAATCATAAAAATCTGATCCTCTTTGAAATCCTTTAAAATATTTAAATCTTATCTCTTTTGACAATTAATTCAAATTAAACTCGGTTTTTGAAAACATAACCAAATCAACTCCAAATTCTTAGAAAAAATTCGGCAGCACCTCCTCTAAAAATTGGAGTTTGCCACCCATAACAGGTCCCCTCTTTTCAACTTCAACTCAACAAAACCAACGTTTCAAGTCAACATTTTCAAATCCGTCATTTAAGACCAATCATTCTCAATTTAAATAAAATAAAACCGAAATCCAAAGATTCAATTCATTTCATCCAAAAATCCAGAAATCCACTAATTCGATAACAACGCAACATATCATTCTCAACAGAAAATCATTCACATCACAGGCATTAATCCATTTGCATTAATCTACTAAACCCATCAGGTATTCAAAGCCCCAAAATATTTTCTTATTAAAACAAACCCCTACCTCGATGTCGCAATCCAAGGAAATCAAACGTGACGAACCTGTTTTTATTTTTAGTTCGCAGCAACGACGGTGACATCAGTTCTCTCGGAGCAAGAACAATAACGACCTCAGCATCAATTATGCCTTTTTTGAATGGTAAACCAGCAGCGACTAAAACAGTAATCCATAATTCTATAATTAATCCAGGAGGAAAATAGAG
This sequence comes from Arachis ipaensis, assembly GCF_000816755.2. Classification (NCBI taxonomy): domain Eukaryota; kingdom Viridiplantae; phylum Streptophyta; class Magnoliopsida; order Fabales; family Fabaceae; genus Arachis; species Arachis ipaensis. The sequence goes on along the minus strand of NC_029792.2, from coordinate 61,399,687 downwards.
GAACAAAATGAAAATAGAGCAACTTTATCTTAGTAAAGGTTAACAAAGTGGAATTAAGATTCAATTCTCATCATCATTGATAAGGATAGTTAGGATAGGACCTCTAATTTTTCATACCTTGCCAAAAGTATTTACAATCATTTGTTTATTTTACTTGCCATTTAAATTGCTTGTTCTTCATTTACTTTATTTGCTAATTAAACTATTCACTCCTCATTCTCAAAACCTCAATTTACAATCTCCATAACCAATAATAAGAACATACTTCCCTGCAGTTCCTTGAGAAGACGACCCGAGGTTTGAATACTTCAGTTATCAATTTATTTAGGGGTTTGTTACTTGTGACAACCAAAACGTTTGTACGAAGGGATTTCTGTTGGTTTAGAGACTATATCTACAACGCGACTGTTTTTATGAAATTCTTTACCACCATAAAATCCTAACATCACCGACCCACTGCATCTACCCAAGGAAATCCGAAACTCAGATAGTTTCACAAATCTTAAATCAACCTCGACTGGGAGCAAGTGGGGGCTAACCATTGCATCTACCTCAGGAGTTTCAAACTAAACCCGGAGCAAGTGGAATCACTCCACTGCATCTACCCAGGCAGGCGGATCTTACCATATCCCGGAGCAAGCAGAATGACTCTACTGCATCTACCCAGGCAGGTGCATCACAATCAGAATCATATTCAATATCATTTCATAATCAGTCGATCTCATTCTCAATCTCGCATTCAATCTCATTCCCAATCTCATATTCAATCTCATTCTCAATCTCAATATTATTAAACTCGTCTATCATCATCCTTGATCATCATATTTAATTACTATTCATCATCACAATCACTCTGTCTCAAGCATAACCTTCAAACTCACACTCCTATTCCCAAATCCTTGAATTTATAATTAATTTACTTCTTAGTATCCCTAGCTAGTTAACTAAATCTCTTCTCATTATTATAAAAACCAAATAAGTTAAAATTATAAAGCAACCAAATCATAAAAATCTGATCCTCTTTGAAATCCTTTAAAATATTTAAATCTTATCTCTTTTGACAATTAATTCAAATTAAACTCGGTTTTTGAAAACATAACCAAATCAACTCCAAATTCTTAGAAAAAATTCGGCAGCACCTCCTCTAAAAATTGGAGTTTGCCACCCATAACAGGTCCCCTCTTTTCAACTTCAACTCAACAAAACCAACGTTTCAAGTCAACATTTTCAAATCCGTCATTTAAGACCAATCATTCTCAATTTAAATAAAATAAAACCGAAATCCAAAGATTCAATTCATTTCATCCAAAAATCCAGAAATCCACTAATTCGATAACAACGCAACATATCATTCTCAACAGAAAATCATTCACATCACAGGCATTAATCCATTTGCATTAATCTACTAAACCCATCAGGTATTCAAAGCCCCAAAATATTTTCTTATTAAAACAAACCCCTACCTCGATGTCGCAATCCAAGGAAATCAAACGTGACGAACCTGTTTTTATTTTTAGTTCGCAGCAACGACGGTGACATCAGTTCTCTCGGAGCAAGAACAATAACGACCTCAGCATCAATTATGCCTTTTTTGAATGGTAAACCAGCAGCGACTAAAACAGTAATCCATAATTCTATAATTAATCCAGGAGGAAAATAGAGGAACAAAATGAAAATAGAGCAAGGTTTAAAGCGTTACAGTTTCAAGAATAGAAGAATCAAAATCAGAACAAGAAGGTGGTGCACAAATTGTGAATCACACTTTTCACAACTCGTACCACTAACCAGCAAGTGCACTGGGTCGTCCAAGTAATACCTTACGTGAGTAAGGGTCAAACCCCACAGAGATTTTTGTCTTGAAGCAATCTATGGTTATCTTGTAACTCTTAGTCAAGATATCAATTATAATTATCAAGTTGAATTACAAAGAATAAAAGAGCAAGAAATAAATACTTGTTATGCAGTAATGGAGAATATGTTGGAGTTTTGGAGATGCTTTGTCTTCTGAATCTCTGCTTTCCTATTGTCATCTTCTTCACGCACGCAAGTTTCCTCCTATGGCAAGCTGTATGTTGGTGGATCACCGTTGTCAATGGCTATCATCTGTCCTCTCAGTGAAAATGGTCCAGGTGCGCTGTCACCGCCCGGCTAATCATCTGTCGGTTCTCACTCATGCTGGAATAGGATCCGTTGGTCCTTTTGCGTCTGTCACTACGCCCAACCTTTGTGAGTTTGAAGCTCGTCACAGTCATTCAATCCCTGAATCCTATTCGGAATACCACAGACAAGGTTTATACTTTCCGAATTCTCAAGAATGCTGCCAATGGATTCTAACTTATACCACGAAGATTCTGATTAAGGAATCCAAGAGATACAGATTCAATCTAATGTAGAACGGAGGTGGTTATCAGGCACGCTGATAAACCCATATTTTATGATATATTTTGTGCTTAATCTGAGTGATTTATTCAATCCTTCACTCACTTATTCATATTATTTGCATGATTTTACTTTTCCTTCCTTATTATGTGATGTATGTGAAAAACATGTTTCCTATGCTTTAAAATTAATTATTTTAATTACCTCTATTTCCATTCGATGCCGTGATTAGTGTGTTGAGTAGTTTTAGATCTTCTAAGGCAGGAATGACTTAAAGGATGGAAAGGAAACATACAAAAATGGAAGGAAAGCATAAAATGGAGTTTTTGAAGAAACTGGCAGCCACGCGATCGCATGGGTGACGCGGACGCATGCCAAGCGCGAAGAAGCAACGACGCGGCCGCATGACTGACGCGACCGCGTGCCTTAAGCAGAACACATATGACGCGGCCGCATGACTGACGCGACCGCGTGACAAGGAAAACTCCGATTGACACGACCACGTGACCCATGCGAACGCATGACAGAGGCCACGCACCAGAAATTGCAGAAAACGCTCCCAGCGAATTCTGAAGCCCTTTTTGGCCCAAATCCAAGTCCAGAAGGCATAGACGAGAGGTTATAAAGTGGGGGAATGCATCCATTCAGGAGGAGTCTCCACTTTTAGTTAGTTTTCATGATTTAGATTTAGTTTAGAGAGAGGTTCTCTCCTCTCTCTTCTCTCTTAGGATTAGGATTTAGGATTTCTCTTAGTTTTAGGAGTGACTCTCGATCCCAGGTTCAATATTTCTTTTTATTTACTTTTGCAAGTTAATTTATGAATTCTTCCATGTTACAGATTACTCTTTTGAATTAATGTTATTTGAGGTATTTCAGTTTAATATTGCTTTCTCTTATTTACATTATTGTTATTCCCATCTGAAGACATTTTTATTCCAGTAGATTTACTTTTCTCCTTTTTGGTCTTGGTTAAGAAATCAGTAACTCAGGAGTTATCAAACTCAAACATGAATG
>NC_029792.2:61367858-61377951 GCF_000816755.2 Arachis ipaensis | reverse complement strand
TCATCATCATTGATAAGGATAGCTAGGATAGGACCTCTAATTTCTTACCTTGCCAAAAGTTTATTTACAGTCATTTGTTTATTTTACTTGCCATTTAAATTGCTTGTTCTTCATTTACTTTAATTGCTAATTAAACTATTCATTCCTCATTCTCAAAACCCCAATTTACAATCTCCATAACCAATAATAAGAACATACTTCCCTGCAGTTCCTTGAGAAGACGACCCGAGGTTTGAAGACTTCGGTTATCAATTTATTTAGGGGTTTGTTACTTGTGACAACCAAAATGTTTGTAAGAAAGGTTGATTGCTTGGTTTAGTAACTATACTTGCAACGAGAGTTTACTATAACCTCTAAACCATCAGTCTTCTGCTCTTTCAAAATGGCGCCGTTGCCGGGGAACTGCAATCGTGTGCCTTATTATTGGTTATTGTAAATATTTTTCTTTTACTTGTTTATTTGCTTTTATATTCCCCTCTTTATTTCTTTTAGCTACTATGAATTCTCACCCCTTTCGCTTTGAGTTTAGTTCTAATGTTATTGAAAGGAATGGAAGTTATAACAGGAACATGCATCAAGGTCAGAGCAGCCAAAGATGGATGGAGCCAAGAGGATCTGATTGACCCTTTAGGCAACAACACCCTCCAAGGTATCATGGACAAAGACCATTCTGCAATGCATACCAAGCAAATAGACATGGTGGACAACCTTGTAATTACCAACAAGCCCCACCCTGTGCTTATAGACCATCCTCTCAACGTAACTTCGAACCACCACACTCACAAGCTCCTTTTCACCATTCGCCACCACATGATCCTCATTTACCCCAGTTCCAATCCAATCACTCCCAAACACCACCACTTCCCCCTGTACCATATCCAAATCTATCACCCCGAGAATCAGAGGTTCACCTCAAGAAAACAGTAAATCGACTTCAAACAACCCTTCATCAACTGGAGCAAGCAGTAAGTCAATTATCTTCTAGACCTTCGAACATTCAAGGACATTCCACAGCCCCATGTGGACAATCTAATGAAGAGCGTAGCATGAAGGAGATACTAGAAACTCCAGTGGACAAGACAGAGTATGGCTTCGTACTGGAACAAGTAGAAGAAGCTGTTATTATTGAAGAAGAAGAGTTGGTTGAAGACTTAGGAGACGCTGAACCTCCATGGGAATCCAAAGTTGTGGAGCATTCTGTCAAGGATGTTACAATTGATGATAAGGAGGATTGTGCGCAATCCCCAGAGCAAGTCTTTCATGAAGAACTAGACAGAATAACCCAAGAAGCAGATTTCCTTGATGATGATAGTCACAAATCAAGTTCTCCTAGTAATGAGCTTGCATCCGCAAGTGAATTCTCTGAGATCGAAGAATCTTCCCCAAGTGAATATGAAGATGATACGGAGGTAGATTTCTCTCAACCTCCAGTCTATGACTTAAGTGATGAGGAAGACATAGATGGCTTTGATCAGGACATGGATACATTTGAAGAATCTTGCAAGAAAGTGGAGAATTTCACAGAAGAGCACAAGGGAGTAGAACTCACAGAACCACTAGAACCACCTATCCCAAGGCCATTACCACCCAATACAAGCTTTAAGTGGGTACAATCCTTAACCTTTAACTGTGTTTTTCCACTTGAATATGGTTTGCTTGAAACAGATGGCCAGCTTAGAGCTCTCTGCACAGCTTTAAGAGTAAGCGGGAAATGGCTCGTACTCAGAGCTGGTGCACAAGGTTCAATAAGGTTCCACGCTTCAACTTAAAGTGCACGGATTGGCATCATGATCAATCGGATGGATCTCGGAAAACGTTTGGTTATCCTGGTGAGAATCTAATCTCTAAACCGCTCGGATGGAAAAAATCAAGACGAAGGCGGATTCAAAAGCAAAGTTTGGGATCCTGGAATCTATGCTGACATTCATCACCCCGGTAGCCTGACAATCTGTTTGAAGCTGCTCAGAAGCTTCACATGCCTAGTTTGGGACCCCGGAGACTATTGGTATTCCAAGCATTGGTGGAGATTTTTGGATGAATTTAAGCATAAGCTGCCATAACAGAAGCTCATCCAATGTCCAACTTAAGGACTTTAACTAAAAGTGCTAGGTGGGAGACAACCCACCATGGTATGATCGTTCCTTTTTCAATATTTTTTTATTTAGTTTTATTTGTTTTCAAGTTTTATTTTATTTTATTGTATTGAACCTGGAGCTTTGCATCGCATTCATATTTGCATTCTGCATACTGCATAAAAAAAAAGGGTGCGCGCCGCGACCGCATCACTCATGCAATCGCGTCAAGCTGCGAAAAATACTTCCCACGCGACCGCGTCATTCACGCGGCCGCGTGACCTGGAGATCAGCGTAAAGATCCAATGTCCAGAAAGTTAGGCTGGAATCGTGCAGCCATTGTGCGTTTAGCACAAAATACCCACCCGATCGCGTCACTTGCACAACACACATCCCACGCAACAACATGAGCGACGCGATCGCGTCGCATAGGATTGCACAACACCCCAAAAGGAGACAGAGTGTTGTGCTGAAACGACGCTGGATTCATGCGTTTAGCACAATTTCCAGCGACGCGATCGCATGCCCCAGGCGATCGCATCATTCACTCTTTTTGCTCTCCACGCGATCGTGCCACTCACGCGATCGCGTCAATCACTTTTTCGCCCAAACCACGCGACCGCGTGCCCCACGCGATCGCGTGGATTCAAATTATAACCACCCTCGCGCCGCCGTCACCACTGCGCCACCCACGCCCCCTTCCTTCCCCTATTACCCCCTACCCCCATTACACCCCCCTTTTCCTCCCTTCCTCCAAACAGCAACCACCGCCGCCGCGCCACCCTCTTTCGCCGCGTCGGACGCCACCGCCGTCATCCCCAGCCACCTCTCTGCCCCACTCTCTCTCTTACGCCTACCAGGTTCCGACGACCGTCACCCTTCTATCCTTCGTAGTTAATACATTTTTTCTGTTCTTGTTCGTCATTAGGCAAGTTAGATATGCATGTTGTAGTGGATTTTAGGTTGTTAGGTAGCCTAGGATGTGGTTAGTGGATTTAGGTCTGTTTAATTGCACTGTTCCTGTTTCTTGTTTTATTCTGTTGTTGCTATGATGATTGTAATGTTCATATGCTGTACTTTCTTGTTTCTTGCTGCTCTGTACACTGCATTTTCATGTTTATATTCCTTATATGTAATTACAGCTTTAATTTTGATTCATATGAACTATTTGATTGCTGTTTATTTTCCAGGATAATCCAATTTTAGCCGGAATGCTGCCCAAATTTCTGTAAAATGTTTCCATTCATGTCTTGATTTTGGCATTTTCAATTGTGCTTTCCTTAGATCTAACCAAAACAATTTATGAATGCCAGGGCAAGCTTTCTTATTCTCTTTGATTTCCTGGCTCATAAATTGCATTTTTGATGTTTGATTCCATTTGTGCTAATTCTATATCCATCTGAATCATCATCAACCTATTTTCCATGTTTGGTTATGAGTTACCTGTAGTCTTTAATTGTGAATGCTTGTTACTTAGAAACTTATCATTATGCCACTTACTTTAACCCACTTTTTACTAACTCACTAATGTTAACTTCTTAAACTCTTTTTCAATTCTAACCAACCTAACCTTTCAAAACTTCTCTTTTTCACTTTCTTTTAACATACTAACCATGGCATGATATTAATTTTTCTATTTAACATGAATTCAATTACATTTTGGATTGTGATTTCTTCTTTTCGAACTTTTAACTCCTATTCAACCCTTAATGCATATTTACTTAGCTCATATTCATTACTATCCTACTCCTTTGCCACTATGTGCTTCTTTTGTTAATTGCCTCCTTGTTTTCCTGTTTTTATTATATCCTTGAATTCTGTTTTACCATGATGTCGGACTCCCACAGAAAAGGGAAAAGAAAGGCAACAACTGGCAAACAGAAAAGAGGAGAAGCCTCTATGTCTATCATAGATCTCATGCATGATGCCTCCTTGCGGGAGAAAAACTTTACCACACAGGAGAAGGCCGACCAGCTTATCCCTGCCACTGATCCAGTAAAGTTTGCAAACCGATACTGTGAGCTGAGGTATCCGGTGTTTGCAACCACCAGGAACCTACACCTGGAGAGGACTCTGAAGATCCCAGAAGAACTCCAGCAATACACTTCTGAGCAAATCAAACAAAGAGGTTGGTTCTTCTTGGAAAGACCCCTGACTGAGGTCAATGCATCTTGGGTTCGGAAATTCTACTGCAATTACTTCAAAACATCCCTAGATGCAGTGAACCTTAGAGGAAAGTAGATTCTGGTCACTGAAGAGGCAATTGAAGATGTTTTGAAGCTTCTGCCTAAAACTGATCAGCTGGATCGTTATCAGAAAGCTGAAGAAGATATGCGCTTCATGCGATTTGATTGGGATGTAGTAAAGGCCCGGATAGCCCTTGACCCGACCATTCCTTGGATTATGGGTCAGAACACCACCATGCCAAAGGAAATCAAGCGGATTTACCTAAATGATGAGGCTTGGCTGTGGCATCAGATACTTAGCAACTTCATTATGCCGAGTACTCACGAGACTGAGATACCAGCCGCTATGATCACCCTCCTTTGGTGTGTAATGGAGGGTAAGGACCTGTACCTACCACGCTTTATCCGGTACTATATGGCCAGGGTCCACATCCAAGGCACTCTTCCCTTTTCTTATCTGGTTACACAGCTAGGCCGTCGAGCTGACGTGCCTTGGGAGGATGCTGATGAAAAGCCACCTGCTGCAGAATACAAGAAGATTATCCCTCACAGCAGGAACTTTCTGGCTTTGGGCTACAGACCTCCATTCCTCACTGCTACTGCTGACACAGCCACACCATCTGCTGGCCTCTCTTCTTCCACAGCTACCCCTGCCACCACCACTGCACCTCCACCTGCCCCAGAGCCCATCTATCATCTAGTGCACCGCCTATTTCGACGGCTTGACCAGATGGAGTGTCGCAACAAGTGATGCTATGAGCACCTGAAGCTAATGATACGCTCTGGCGACATCCCCTCCGAGCCTGACACACCATTCGAGGCATCTGAGGAGGAGGCGGATGATCACGAGGCAGAGACTCACCCACAGCACGAGGCAGAGCAGACAGGCACCCAGCAGGCAGCATGACATCAGGAGGCTCCGCCTCAGATTCAAGCTGTAGACCCCGAGATCCCTATCCAGTCAGCACCTCTTCTGCAGCAGGCTGATCCTCAGACCACCACCACAGAGACCCCAGCTACCCACCCTTCCAGTGATGACACCCCTTCACACCCTACTTGAGTGAGCATCGGGGACGATGCTATATTTTAAGTGTGGGGAGGTCGCCATCTCTGGCGTTCTTTTTTTTGGTGAACCACTACATACTCTTTTTATTTATTTTGCTACTTTTCTGTATTTTTATTTTTATTTTTATTTTTTAATTTTCTAAGTACTTATATATATTGCTATTTTTATGTATTTATTCTATTTTGCATTTTAATCATATTTTAGCCATTTAGTTTTAGTTGCAATTCTAACTTATTAGTTATAGAAATTGTGAATTAATTAGTATAGTTTACCCTTTTTAGTATAAGATAGCTTAGTTTAAATTGAAAAATATAAAAAAGAAGTAAACTAGGAACTTGAACACAATAGAAACAATCCACACACCTTGTATATATAGCATTACATGTTAGTTAGTTAACAACATTTCATCAAGGAGAAATACTATAACTTTAAAGCCATTCAATATAAGGTTTACTTTGAGAATAATGGGAATTTTTAACTAAACCTGCATGACATACATAAGTGATAAATGATTTTTGAGCTAGAGAACACACAGCCTGTGAGTTTTGAGCTTAATTGTATGGTTACATTCAAACCATAATATTTTATTCCTGTGTGTTCCACCCTTCTTTTGTATTCTGGTGTTCTTTACTTTGTTTTAATCTATATATCCGATTATAGAATAGAAATACATACCAAGAGAGTGATTGAGGCCATTATTTGATTTTAGCTCACTTATCCTAAAATAGCTTACCCTTTTACATCACCCTTGTTAGCCCCTTTGAGCCTTTAAATTCCCTTTTATTTTATAAACCACATTACTAGCCTTAAGCAGAAAAACAAAATAAAAATCCCAAGATGAATCCTTGGTTAGCTTAAGATAGAAATTGTGTATGGTTTACATGTGGAAAACCTATTGGGAACATGGATTATAAAAACAAAAGGTAGAAAAGTTGAAAAGAATAAAATAATTCAAAATAAAAGTTTTGGGAAGCATGCTCATGTAAAATCAAAATAATTGAATTACCATGTGCATAAAAAAAAGTGTTATTTTTTTTCAATAGTTGAATAAAGGGGACACAAAAGAATTCCCCAAATGAGAAATAAAGCAATACACATGGGATAAAAATAATAAACATTGAAACATGAGCATGTAACATCAAAAGTGGGAAAATATGGGAGAATAGGTAAAAGAAGCCTTGCTTTACAAAGTATGTATGTTAGGTGAGATCTTAGACTAATTAAGGATTCACTTATTAGCTCACTTAGCCTTATATATATACCCTTACCTTTACCTTAGCCCCATTACAACCTTAACTAAAGTTCTCATGATTTTTGGTATGTCTATATTCTATAATTGTTGATTGGTTAGATGAAGAACAAAGTTATAAAAAGTAAGGATAAAAAGAAGAATAGAGTGATTAACCCAATAAACACTGAGTGACTAGAGAGTAAACACAAAATCCAGTGAGGGTTCAATAGCTCATTAACATATATCTCTGCTAAATTATTAATTGTCTTGCAAGTTTATAAAATGTTTTTCTCTCCCATCTCAATTGTAAAGGCACTTTATCACTATCTAAGGTTTGGCTATATATATATATATATATATGACTCTTTGAGAATGTGAATTAATTCAACTACATGCAAGCTTTATATACAAGTGAATAAAAACTAGAATTGCATGATGCATCATTCATGTAGGTAGTTGCATTTAGATTAGATTGCATTGCATGACATTCCACCACTTTAACCTTACCTTACTCTTTATCTTGGACTTAGCATGAGGACATGCTATTGTTTAAGTGTGGGAAGGTTGACAAACCCATATTTTATGATATATTTTGTGCTTAATCTGAGTGATTTATTCAATCCTTCAACCACTTATTCATATTATTTGCATGGTTTTACTTTTCCTTCCTTATTATGTGATGTATGTGAAAAACATGTTTCCTATGCTTTAAAATTAATTATTTTAATTACCTCTATTTCCATTCGATGCCGTGATTAGTGTGTTGAGTAGTTTCAGATCTTCTAAGGCAGGAATGACTTAAAGGATGGAAAGGAAACATACAAAAATGGAAGGAAAGCATAAAACGGAGTTTTTGAAGAAACTGGCAGCCACGCGATCGCATGGGCGACGCGGACGCATGCCAAGCGCGAAGAAGCAGCGACGCGGCCGCATGACTGACGCGACCGCGTGCCTTAAGCAGAACACATATGACGCGGCCGTATGACTGACGCGACCGCGTGACAAGGAAAACTCCGAATGACGCGACCGCGTGACCCACGCAGACGCGTGACAGAGGCCACGCACCAGAAATTGCAGAAAATGCTCCCAACGAATTCTGAAAGCCTTTTTTGGCCCAAATCCAAGTCCAGAAGGCATAGACCAGAGGTTATGAAGTGGGGGAATGCATCCATTCAGGAGGAGTCTCCACTTTTAGTTAGTTTTCATGATTTAGATTTAGTTTAGAGAGAGGTTCGCTCCTCTCTCTTCTCTCTTAGGATTAGGATTTAGGATTTCTCTTAGTTTTAGGAGTGACTCTCGATCCCAGGTTCAATATTCCTTTTTATTTACTTTTGCAAGTTAATTTATGAATTCTTCCATGTTACAGATTACTCTTTTGAATTAATGTTATTTGAGGTATTTCAGTTTAATATTGCTTTCTCTTATTTACATTATTGTTATTCCCATCTGAAGACATTTTTATTCTAGTAGATTTACTTTTCTCTTTTTTGGTCTTGGTTAAGAAATCAGTAACTCAGGAGTTATCAAACTCAAACATGAATGATAATTATTATCTTTGTTAATTGAATTGAACTTCAATAATCCCAATGTTTTCTTAGGAAATAAATAGGATTTGAAGATCAAACCAATTAATCCCTTGACCTTTCTTTATCTTAGTAAAGGTTAACAAAGTGGAATTAAGATTCAATTCTCATCATCATTGATAAGGATAGCTAGGATAGGACCTCTAATTTCTCATACCTTGCCAAAAGTATTTACAGTCATTTGTTTATTTTACTTGCCATTTAAATTGCTTGTTCTTCATTTACTTTAATTGCTAATTAAACTATTCACTCCTCATTCTCAAAACCCCAATTTACAATCTCCATAACCAATAATAAGAACATACTTCCCTGCAGTTCCTTGAGAAGATGACCCGAGGTTTGAATACTTCGGTTATCAATTTATTTAGGGGTTTGTTACTTGTGACAACCAAAACATTTGTAAGAAAGGTTGATTGCTTGGTTTAGTAACTATACTTGCAACGAGAGTTTACTATAACCTCTAAACCATCAATCTTCTGCTCTTTCACACGCGTTCATAGGTTGAGAATGGTGATGAGTGTCACGGATCATCACATTCATCATATTGAAGTGCGAATAAATATCTTAGACAGAAACAAGCGTGTTTGAATGGAAAACAGAAGTAATTGTATTAATTCATCGAGACACAGCAGAGCTCCTCACCCCCAACAATGGAGTTTTGGGACTCATGCCATCAAGGAGTATAAAGTTCAGATCTAAAATGTCATCCGATACAAAATAATCCTCTAAAAGTTGTTTAAATAGTAAGCTAGTAATCTAGGTTTGCAGAGAATGAGTAAACTATGATAGATAGTGCAGAAATCCACTTCTGGGGCCCACTTGGTGTGTGCTGGGACTGAGACTTAAGCTTTACACGTGCTTAGGCTGTTTCTGGAGTTAAACGCCAGGTTGTAACCTGTTTTGGGCGTTTAACTCCAACTTGTAACCTGTTTCTGGCGTTTAACGCCAGACTGCAGCATGGAACTGGCGTTGAACACCAGTTTACGTCGTCTATCCTTGAGCAAAGTATGAACTATTATATATTGCTGGAAAGCCCTGGATGTCTACTTTCCAACGCAATTAGGAGCGTGCCAATTGGACTCCTGTAGCTCCAGAAAATCCATTCCGAGTGCAGAGAGGTCAGAATCCAACAACATCAGCAGTCCTTTTTCAGCCTGAATCAGATTTTTGCTCAGCTCCCTCAATTTCAGCCAGAAAATACCTGAAATTATAGAAAAATATACAAACTCATAGTAAAGTCCAGAAATATGAATTTTTCCTAGAAACTAATGAAAATATACTAAAAACGAACTAAAACATACTAAAAACTACATGAAATTAACCCCAAAAAGCGTATAAAATATCCGCTCATCACAACACCAAACTTAAACTGTTGCTTGTCCTCAAGCAACTAGACAAATAAAATAGAATACAAATAAGTCAAGAAGCAATAATATCTTAGAGTTTTTTGAGTGAAGCTCAGATTCTAATTATATGAGCGGGACTAGTAGCTTTTTGCTTCCAAACAGTTTTGGCATCTCACTTTATCCATTGAAGCTCAGAATGATTGGCATCTATAGGAACTTAGAATTCAGATAGTGTTATTGATTCTCCTAGTTCAGTATGTTGATTCTTGAACACAACTACTTTTTGAGTCTTGGTCGTGGCCCTAAGCACTTTGTTTTCCAGTATTACCACCGGATACATAAATGCCACAGACACATAATTGGGTGAACCTTTTCAGATTGTGACTCAGCTTTGCTAAAGTCCCTAGTTAGAGGTATCCAGGGTTCTTAAGCACACTCTTCTTTTTGCTTTGGACCTTGACTTTAACCGCTCGGTCTCAAGTTTTCACTTGACACCTTCACGCCACAAGCACATGGTTAGGGACAGCTTAGTTTAGCCGCTTAGGCCAAGATTTTATTCCTTTAGGCCCTCCTATCCACTGATGCTCAAAGCCTTGGATCCTTTTTATT
>NC_029792.2:61365664-61367029 GCF_000816755.2 Arachis ipaensis | reverse complement strand
TAGCTTTTTGCCTCTTGAATAGTTTTGGCATCTCACTTTATCCATTGAAGCTCAGAATGATTGGCATCTATAGGAACTTAGAATTCAGATAGTGTTATTAATTTTCCTAGTTCAGTATGTTGATTCTTGAACACAGCTACTTTATGAGTCTTGGCCGTGGCCCTAAGCACTTTGTTTTCCAGTATTACCACCGAATACATAAATGCCACAGACACATAACTGGGTGAACCTTTTCAGATTGTGACTCAGCTTTGCTAAAGTCCCCAATTAGAGGTGTCCAGGGTTCTTAAGCACACTCTTTTTTTTTGCTTTGGACCTTGACTTTAACCGCTCGGTCTCAAGTTTTCACTTGACACCTTCACGCCACAAGCACATGGTTAGGGACAACTTGGTTTAGCTGCTTAGGCCAGGATTTGATTCCTTTAGGCCCTCCTATCCACTGATGCTCAAAGCCTTGGATCCTTTTTATTACCCTTGCCTTTTGGTTTTAAGGGCTATTGGCTTTTTCTACTTGCTTTCTCTTTTTCTTTTTCTTTTTCTTTTATTTTCGCAAATTTTTTTATTTTTATTTTTTTCTGCAAGCTTTTGTATTCACTGCTTTTTCTTGCTTCAAGAATCATTTTTTTATGATTTTTCATATTATCAAATAACATTTCTCCTTTTTTATCATTCTTTCAAGAGCCAACATATTTAACATTCATAAACATCAAATTCAGAAGACATATGCACTGTTCAAACATTCATTTAGAAGACAAAAAGCATTGCCACCACATGTAAATAATTAGAATTTTTCTTATTAAAAACTCGAAAAATATTGCCTCCTTATTCTAAAGAAAATATGCTATTTTATTCATGTTTAATTATGATGAGAAAAATAAATTATAGCTTAATTGAAGATAAAATCAAAATATAGATACTAATTAATACTACTCATATATAACTTCTAAGGTAAAACTCAAATAAGAACAATTATCACAGAGTTAAGGCTAAGATTAGAACTCAACAACCTTGAATTTGGGAGGTGGATGCCTCTTTAGTCTGTGGAGTGCTTGGCCCTTCAAGAGATAGTTTCTGACGCTTTAATTCCTTTAGTTCACGCCCTTGCTCTTCTTGTTCTCTAAGCAATTTGCAGAGCATGCTGTTTTGATTTTGCTGTTCTTCTTTCAGTTGATCCACAGCTTCTTGCAACTTGGTGACAGATGCTTCTAGGCGCTCCCAATATTCAATTTGAGGGATTTCCGAGAGGAACTCCTCTACTTTTCTCTTGATGGGGTCGTCCTGCACTTGTTGTCATTCCATAGACTTTTTGGTGATTGGTTGCTCAACTGAGATATACTTATCTACTCCCATCTTTATCCTAGCATC
>NC_029792.2:61364108-61365562 GCF_000816755.2 Arachis ipaensis | reverse complement strand
GAGCCAAGCGCAACTTGTGGAGGAGAGGGGGAGAGGCTGAACCAATATTTAAAGGGAAGGGGGGGGGGTTTCGAAAATTATTTGAAAAAGATATGATAGAAAAAGTGATTTGGAAAAGATAAGTATGATAGGAAAAGATGTGATTTAAAATTGAAAAGATATGAAAGATATTTGAAAAAGATAAATCTGGATTTTAAAAAAGATGATGTGAAGATTTGAAAAAGATATTGATGAGTTGAAAAGATTTTAAAAGGAAAAGAGATAGATTTGTTTTGAAAAGGATTTGAAAATAATTTGAAGAGGATTAAGAAAAAGGGTTTATGAATTAAGATAGATTTGATATCTTTTAAAAAAGGATTTGAAAAATTAGGATTTGTAACATGTTTGTGTAAGAAATCATGAATTGAAACATAAAAAAAATGAAAAAAATTTGAATTGAAAACGAAATTGCTTACTCCCCACAATCCTAGCGTTAAACGCCCAACTGCTGCATGTTTTGGGCGTTTAACGCCCAGTTGGTGCTTGTTTTAGGCGTTTAACACCCAGCTGTTGCTTCTAGCTGGCGTTAAACGCCAGAAACCCCTTTGTCACTGGGCATTTTTCTGAACGCCCAGGATGCTGTAAATCTGGCGTTAAACGCCCAGAAGCTGCTTCTTTCTAGCGTTTAACGCCCAGATGGCTATCTTTACTGGCGTTAAACGCCCAGTAGATGCTCCTTTTGGGCGTTTAATGCCCAATTGTGCCTCTTACTGGCGTTTTCTTGCCAGTGAGCTCCTTTTTCCTGTTTTGTGCTCTGAATTCTTCTGTAACCCTGTGGACTTATGCAATTGATTCTTTACCTTGTTAATATTAAGCTCATATATTTTAAAAATAAATAAAATAACAGAAAAAGTTTTGCTAATGGCTGGGTTGCCTCCCAGCAAGCGCTTCTTTATTGTTTTTAGCTGGACCTTGCTGAGCTTTTAATCTAGCCTCAGCCTTAGGCACTCTTGTTCAACATTGCCTTCAAGATAGTGCTTGATTCTCTCTCCATTAACAATGAACTTCTTATCAGAATCAATGTCTTGAAGCTCCACATAACCATATGGTGATACACTTGTAATCACATATGGTCCCCTCCACCGAGATTTCAGTTTCCCGGGGAATAGCCTGAGCCTAGATTTAAACAACAGAACTTTTTGTCCTGGTTCAAAGACTCTAGATGACAGCTTTCTGTCATGCCACCTTTTTTATTTCTCTTTATAAAGCTTGGCATTTTCGAAAGTAGTGAATCTGAATTCCTCTAACTCATTCAACTGGAGCAATCTTTTTTCTCCAGCTAATTTGGCATCAAAGTTTAGGAATCTGGTTGCCCAGTAGGCCTTATGTTCCAGTTCCACGGGCAGGTGACAAACCTTACCATACATAAGTTGGTACGAAGAGGTCCCTATAGGAGTCTTGAATGCTGTTCTGTA
>NC_029792.2:61363151-61364002 GCF_000816755.2 Arachis ipaensis | reverse complement strand
AAGTAGTACTTTGCATCAGTAATTAATTTTTTCTTTTGTTGCCTGCTGTACTCCTTGGGTATGAACCTTGCAGCTTTATAGTTTGCAATGTCTACAAACCATGGTGTTTCCTGAATGGCAAACAAATGCTCATCCAGAAAGATCTCAGAGATCTCAATAGAGGGGGGAAACTCCCCTTCTGCTAGTTCTATCCGGGACAGATGATCAGCCACTTAGTTCTCTGTCCCTTTTCTGTCTCTTATTTCTATATCAAACTCTTGCAGAAGCAACACCCATCTTATGAGCCTGGGTTTTGAATCCTGCTTTGTGAGTAGATATTTAAGAGTAGCATGGTCAGTGTACACAATCACTTTTGATCCCACTAAGTATGATCTAAACTTGTCAATGGCATAAACCACTACAAACAATTCTTTTTCTGTGGTTGTTTAATTTTTCTGGGCATCATTTAAAACACAGCTAGCATAATAAATGACATGCAGAAGCTTGTCATGCCTCTGCCCCAGTACTGCACCAATGGCGTGGTCACTGGCATCACACATTAGTTCAAATGGTAAAGTCCAGTCTGGTGCAGAAATAATTGGTGCTGTGACCAGCTTAGCTTTCAGAGTCTCAAACACCTGCAGACACTCTGTGTCAAACACGAATGGCGTGTCAGCAGCTAGCAGATTGCTCAGGGATTTTGCAATTTTTGAAAAATTCTTTATAAACCTCCTGTAGAATCCTGCATGCCCCAGAAAGCTTCTGATTGCCTTAACATTAGTAGGTGGTGGTAATTTTTCAATTACTTCCACTTTAGCTTGATCCACCTCTATCCCCTTGTTTGAAATTTTATGCCCAAGGACAATTCCTTC
>NC_029792.2:61350304-61363146 GCF_000816755.2 Arachis ipaensis | reverse complement strand
TACTCCAGAAGGACATGTGAATGCTGTTTTCTCTTGGTCCTGAGGATCTACTGCAATTTGGTTGTAACCTGAATAGCCATCCAAAAAGTAGTAATATTCATGACCTGCTAGTCTCTCTGGCATCTCGTCTATGAATGGTAAAGGAAAATGATCATTTCTGGTGGCTGTATTGAGCCTTCTATAGTCAATACACATGTGCCACCCTGTAACTGTTCTTGTAGGAACCAGTTCATTTTTTTTATTATGAACCACTGTCATGCCTCCCTTCTTGGAAGTCTCAGAGGCTCTTTCAATTCCTCTAAACCCTCCAAATCAGGCTGAACATCTTTAAAGATGTCTTCCAGCTCTGATTCGAGACTCTCAGCCATGTTGACCTCCTCTACCAAAGAGTCAATGAGATCAACTTTCATGCAGTCTTTTGGTGTGTTTGGATGCTGCATGGCTTTGACAGCATTCAACTTAAACTCATCCTCATTGACTCTCAGGGTTACTTCCCCCTTTTGGACATCAATGAGAGTTCGTCCAGTTGCTAGGAAAGGTCTTCCTAGAATGAGAGTAGCACTCTTGTGCTCCTCCATTTCCAGCACTACAAAGTCAGTGGGAAAGGCGAATGGCCCAACCCTGACAATCATGTCCTCAATCATGCTTGATAGGTATTTAATGGAGCCATCAGCAAGTTGGAGACATATCCAGGTTGGTTTAACTTCTTGAGTTAAACCAAGCTTTCTGATAGTGGATGTAAGTATTAGGTTGATGCTTGCCCCAAGATCACATAAAGCTGTCTTGGTGCAATTACCCTCTAATATGCATGGTATCAGAAAGCTCCCGGGATCTTTAAGCTTTTCTGGAAAGCTTTTCAGAATGACTACACTGCATTCTTCAGTGAGGAGAACTCTTTCAGTTTCTCTCCAATCCTTTTTATGACTCAAGATCTCTTTCATGAACTTAGCATAAGAAGGTATTTGCTCAAGTGCCTCTGCAAACGGAATCTTTATTTCAAGAGTCCTGAGATAATCTGCAAAGCGAGCAAATTGCTTATCCTGCTCCTCTTGGTGGAGTTTTTGAGGATAAGGTATCTTGGCTTTATATTCCTCAACCTTAGTTGCTGCAGGTTTATTTCCTACAGAGGTGGTTGGAGAAGCCTTTTTAGAGGGGTTGTTATCAGCACTTGTGTATGTATGATCCCTCACTGGCATTTGAATGCCAGGGTTAGAAGCTGGATTGGCGTTGGACGCCAACTCTTTACTTGTTCTTGGCATTTGAACGCCAGAACTAAGCTTCCATTGGGCGTTTAACGCCAACTCCTTGCTTGTTTCTGGCATTTGAACGCCAGAGTTATTCCTCTCTGGGCTCTTACTGTCCTCAGAGGGATTTTGAATAGCAGTTTGTTCATTTCTTGGCTTCCTACTACCTTGAAGTGAGGTATTTAATATTTTTCCACTTATTAGTTGAACTGCTTGGCACTCTTCTGTTATTTGTTTTGATAACTGTTGTTCTGTTTGCTTCAACTGTACCTCCATATTTATATTAGCCATTCTTGTGTCTTGTAGTATCTCCTTGAGTTCGGCCAGCTGTTTTGTTAGAAAGTCTAATTGCTGATTGAATTCAGTAATTTGTTCTACAGGACTAAGTTCAGCAGTTACTGTTTTAGCCTCTTCTTTCATAGAAGATTCACTATTTAGGTACATATGCTGATTTCTGGCAACTGTATCAATAAGCTCTTGAGCCTCTTCAATTGTCTTTCTCATGTGTATAGATCCACTAGCTGAGTGATCTAGAGAAATTTGAGCTTTCTCTGTAAGCCCATAATAGAAGATGTCTAACTGCACCCATTCTGAAAACATTTCAGAGGGGCATTTTCTTAGCATCTCTCTGTATCTCTCCCAGGCATCATAAAGAGATTCATTATCTCCTTGTTTAAAGCCTTGGATGTCCATCCTTAGCTGTGTCATTCGTTTTGGAGGGAAGTATTGATTCAAGAATTTTTCTGACAGCTGTTTCCATGTCCTTATGCTAGCCTTAGGTTGGTTATTTAACCACCTCTTGGCTTGGTCTTTTACAGCAAATGGAAATAGTAATAATCTGTAGACATCCTGATCTACTTCCTTATCATGTACTGTGTCAGCAATTTGTAAAAACTGTGCTAGAAACTCTATAGGTTCTTCCTGTGGAAGACCGGAATACTGGCAACTTTGCTGCATCATGATAATGAGCTGAGGATTCAACTCAAAGCTACTGACTCCAATGGAGGGTATACAGATACTGCTCCCATATGAAGCAGTAGTGGGGTTAGCATATGACCCCAGAGTCCTTCTGGACTGCTAATTTCCACTTAGGTCCATGATGGAGAAAAGGGAATTGATGTGAATTGCAATTAAAATATATTTTTATTTTTATTTTATAAAAAGAGAACGAATAAAAAAATGAAATAAAATAACTAGAAATTAAATATAGATTTCGAAAATTAAGAATAAAAAAAATTAAAACTAAAATAATTACTTAATTAAGAAGATTTGAAAAACTTTGGATATGATTTTTGAAAAAGATTTTAAATTTTGAAATAGAAATCTGAATTTTAAAAGCAATTTTTGAAAATTCACTTTAAAATAGAGAGAAAATATATTTTTTTATTTTTGAATTTTATGATAAAAGAGAAAAACACACAAAAGACACACAACTTAAAATTTTTAGATCTAATGTTCCTTATTTTCGAAAATTTTGGAGGGAAACACCAAGGAATACCAAACTTAAAAATTTTAATATCAAAACACAAGAAAGACTCAAGAACAATTGGAAGACTCACAAGAACAACAAGAACGTGAAGATAGAACACCAAACTTAAAATTTTTAGAAAACCAAAATAAAATTTTCGAAAACTAAAGAAAAATCAACAAGAAAACACCAAACTTAAAGTTTGGCACAAGATTTATTTAAAGAAAAATTATTTTTGAAAAAGTTTTTAAAAAGAAGATAGCCAATTACCAAAAATATAAGCACAACGCTCTAACCAATTGAGCTATAAATTTAATGTGTTTTAATAAGGTATTTAATAAATAAAGATTTTTTTTGAAAACTAATATTTTGAAAAGCACAAGAAAAACAAGAAAAGACACAGAACAAGAAAAGCTAAAGATCAAACAAGGAAAATAAACAAGAACAACTTAAAGATTAAGAAAAACCAATGAACACAAATTCGAAAATTTAAAAGAAAATAAATAAAAAAATGCAATCTATACCAAACTTAAGATATGAAACTAAACTCAAATAGAAAAACTCAATTATCAATTTATAAAATTTTCGAAAAAAATTAAAAAGAGAAAATAAGGATTAAAAAAAAATTCAACCAAAAACAATAATAGAATACTCTAAACCAAAAAGAAAAAATTTTTCCTAATCTAAGCAACAAAATAATCCGTCAGTTGTCCAAACTCGAACAATCCCCGGCAACGGCGCCAAAAACTTGGTGCACAAATTGTGAATCACACTTTTCACAACTCGTACCACTAACCAGCAAGTGCACTGGGTCGTCCAAGTAATACCTTACGTGAGTAAGGGTCGAATCCCACAGAAATTGTTGGCTTGAAGCAATCTATGGTTATCTTGTAACTCTTAGTTAGGATATCAATTATAATTATCAAGTTGAATTACGAAGAATAAAAGAGCAAGAAATAAATACTTGTTATGCAGTAATGGAGAATATGTTGGAGTTTTGGAGATGCTTTGTCTTCTGAATCTCTGCTTTCCTACTGTCATCTTCTTCACGCACGCAAGTTTCCTCCTATGGCAAGCTGTATGTTGGTGGATCACCGTTGTCAATGGCTACCATCCATCCTCTCAGTGAAAATGGTCCAGGTGCGCTGTCACCGCCCAGCTAATCATCTGTCGGTTCTCACTCATGCTGGAATAGGATCCGTTGGTCCTTTTGCGTCTGTCACTATGCCCAACCTTTGTGAGTTTGAAGCTCGTCACAGTCATTCAATCCCTGAATCCTACTCGGAATACCACAGACAAGGTTTAGAATTTCCGGATTCTCAAGAATGCTGCCAATGGATTCTAGCTTATACCACGAAGATTCTGACTAAGGAATCCAAGAGATACTTATTCAATCTAATGTAGAACGGAGGTGGTTGTCAGGCACACGTTCATAGGTTGAGAATGGTGATGAGTGTCACGGATCATCACATTCATCATATTGAAGTGCGAATAAAT
The DNA here is from genome assembly GCF_000816755.2 of Arachis ipaensis. Classification (NCBI taxonomy): domain Eukaryota; kingdom Viridiplantae; phylum Streptophyta; class Magnoliopsida; order Fabales; family Fabaceae; genus Arachis; species Arachis ipaensis. The sequence goes on along the minus strand of NC_029792.2, from coordinate 61,358,937 downwards.
ATCTTAGATAGAAACAAGCGTGTTTGAATGGAAAACAGAAGTAATTGTATTAATTCATCGAGACACAGCAGAGCTCCTCACCCCCAACAATGGAGTTTAGAGACTCATGCCGTCAAGGAGTACAAAGTTCAGATCTAAAATGTCATCCGATACAAAATAATCCTCTAAAAGTTGTTTAAATAGTAAGCTAGTAATCTAGGTTTGCAGAGAATGAGTAAACTATGATAGATAGTGCAAAAATCCACTTCTGGGGCCCACTTGGTGTGTGCTGGGGCTGAGACTTAAGCTTTACACGTGCTTAGGCTGTTTCTGGAGTTAAACGCCAGGTTGTAACCTGTTTTGGGCGTTTAACTCCAACTTGTAACCTGTTTCTGGCGTTTAACGCCAGATTGTAACATGGAACTGGCGTTGAACGCCAGTTTACGTCATCTATCCTTGAGCAAAGTATGGACTATTATATATTGCTGGAAATCCCTGGATGTCTACTTTCCAACGCAATTGGGAGCGCGCCAATTAGACTTCTGTAGCTCCAGAAAATTCATTCCGAGTGCAAAGAGGTCAGAATCCAACAGCATCAGCAGTCCTTTTTCAGCCTGAATCAGATTTTTGCTCAGCTCCCTCAATTTCAGCTAGAAAATACCTGAAATTACAGAAAAACACACAAACTCATAGTAAAGTCCAGAAATATGAATTTTTCCTAGAAACTAATGAAAATATACTAAAAACTAACTAAAACATACTAAAAACTACATGAAATTAACCCCAAAAAGCGTATAAAATATCCGCTCATCAGAAGGCTGGTGTTGTCTTCGACTCTGGTGGTGGTGCATGACTCACCGGTGACCGAGGCAGCAACGGCATCAACTGAAATAGAACAGAATCAGAATCAACAGCAAAAACCTCGGAACAGTTCCGGCTAGCTCCATCAATGGCGACCTGAACCTTTTCTGACGGCGGTTCCTGCGATGGCTTCGTTCACCACCACTCCTCTCTCGCTCCCTTACCTGACAGAAACAACCATGGAGACATGGCGGGATGAGGTTGAACGGCGGCGCTATAGTTCAGTTATGGCGACACGGTGGCAGCTCGCGAGGATGACGACAGCAACCCGCGGCACTGACGGCGACAAGGCTAGTCGCAGGCTTCTCTTCCTCATGCGTCTTTCTCTCTCTTCACCGCGAGCTCCCTCTCTCTCTCTGTTCCTTATTCTTGAAGGTGACAAGGCATGATTGATCTGGCAGCAGCAAGGTGCGATGGCAGTGACCCACCATGATGACGGCGACGAGGCTTGCGGCAGCTTCCTCCGGCGAGCACGAACCACGACAATGATGGCGGCCCAAGCTTTACCGGCGATGCATCTCCCTCTCTCGATCTCTTTCTCTCTGTTTCCCATTTCTTCAATGTGCGTGTGTGTGTGTTTGTTACATTGAGGGAGGGTGAGGCTGCGGCTGTGTGGTGTTGAGGAGGGGGTTAGGGTTCCTGATTGGGAATTTAGGGTTAGGGTTTATGTATGAATTTAGAGATTTTAGGTTAATTAGAGTTTGGTAAATAATTAAATCAAATTAGGTTATATATTGTATAATTTTGAAAGCTAATTTAATCCCTCAAAATTATTTGGAAAATATTATTTAATTATCAATTTGCTAAATGGCCTTTCAATCAAGTATTCTAATTTAAAATTAGAGATAATGTAATTAATTTTCTTTGTTTATAAAAATTTAAATATTAAATTCTAAAATCTCAATTATTTTGATAAAATCATATAAAATTCTTATTATTTTACAACTACTAAAATTTATAATTTAAATATAAAAAATACTCAATAATTGTAAAATCAGATAAAAACCTTAATTTATTTTAAACTCAATTTACCAAAATTTGCTTTAATTATTTTTAATAAAATAAGTTCTGAGATTAAAGTCTTTAATAAATAAATAAACTGAATTTAGCTCGTAATAAGATTTTCTAAGAATCCTAGGTCTTAGAATGAGCAGAGAGTAGAAGAACTTGAGCTGGAGACAAGAAGTTTAAAGAAATTGTTTGAGTGTGATGATTGAATCCAATTGTATTAGTAAACTTGTAGTTTACAATTACTTTTGATGTTTGAATGGTTAATGTAACACCCTAACTACCAAAGTTCACACTTCCGGCTGCGCGACTCTGATAGCTCGGACATTACGACGACACTTATACTACTTAATACTAAAATATGAGCCTGTTTAAAACTTTAAACCACAATACCACTCCCAAAAATACTTTCATTCGATAACGTACCTCCATAAATACCATTCAACTTACAACAACTCATAAAGAGTACATCCATATATATACATAAATATATATAAATAATATTACAAACATAATCCAATACAATTCCTATCCCTCTTACAGATTCGGTTCATCTCATTCCAACCACGGCCCTAGGCCCAAACAATCCAACCACGGCCCTAGGCCCAAACAATCCAACCATCAACCAAATCACCACAATCCAACAGAGTCCCAGTTGTAAACACAGATAAAAGGATGCAAGCACAAACAAACAGTTATTGCAAGTAGAACAATTAGCAATTAGTCACATAGGCAAACCAAGTATAATATGCACACCCAAACAATGTCACATAAATGCATATGATGCATGCCTGTCCCTAGTGGCTGATGATATCATCTGTCGGTTATATAGCCAACCCGACACGTCCTGGTAGCTAACCATGGACAGAAACACCCCTCGCGGAGCAAGTAGGTTTGAGCTACAACCTCATTGCTACTACCCGCTTAACCCAGAGCCAGTGGAACAACCACTACTGCGGCTACTACCCAGGCAGGTGTTTAAAAGCTCAACCTGGAGCGAGTGGAATCACAACTACTACCGCTACTACCCAGGCGTCACAATCTCTGACCTGGAGCAAGTGGGACGAACCACAACCCTTGCTACTACCCAGGTATCTCAAGCATATATTCATTCAGTCCCAACCATGGATCAACATCCATCTTAGCCATCCGGCTTAAATTCATAATTCATAGTCAGCCATACGGCCCATAACTCATTCGGCAATCAGCCATAGATCAATATCATACACAGCCATTCCGGCTCACGGTCCAATCCAGAACCAGCCAATATTCATAATCATACACAGCCACTCCGGCCCATAACAAAACAGCACTTCCTCCATCCAACATCATCAAATTCATAAAACCGGCATTTAAGCCATAAATCACTTTTTCTCAATACCAACCGATTTAACTCATTTCTAAAGCTTTAAAGAATCGGTTCAACAATAAATCATTTATCCAAACCAAATCAATTAAAGCAACCCAGGCTGAATTTCAAAAGTATTCTATCTTTCACATCATCAAAATAATTGACTCCATTCAAACCAATCCTCAACGGATTAAACTCATTTCAAATCTTTAAATAATCAACTTCAAACATCACATTTCACAAGCCACACAACAATTCAGCCAAACCAACATCCATAGTCATTCGAGTCAATCAAATAATACATAAGGCAAATACAATCACCAAATACACAATATCTCACATCAGTACCCATATGTAATAATTCCAATAATAAACTATAGTTTTCGGAAAGCGCCCATACCTCAAAACGCAATTCCATAATTCAAACGCGTCACAGGAACCTCCTTTCTTAAACCGAGATCACCAACAACGCAACCTTGGCTCCAAGCCACTCCCGCGGTAACCACAGCAACACTAATCGCAACACATAATAATAGAAACTCAGTCTCATAGCAATTGATGCCGCAAAGCCTTAGTGTATGAAGCCAGAATAGTAACTAGAGAGCTTTCAAATCGAAAACGCTTACCGAATGAAGAAGGAACAGCTGAACCGGAATAGTGGCGGTCTCTGAACCGGTTCAACGGTAGCCCGGCAGCCACCTCAAGCGGCAGCGACGACAATTTCCGATCACGCCAATTGAAACCAACACGCAGTGACTATGGTATTCTCAGAATTCAAAAAGGACAGAAACCTCAAATAAAAACCCTTACCGGAAGAGTGTTCTTCGGCGGCAGAGTCTCGGCCGCAGAGCCCATGGTTCAACAGCAGAAATACTCTCCTAGTGGCCCCATTGCGCAGCAACTCCAAATCGACAGCAACAGCTCTAGCGGACAGAACGGCGCCAAGGATAACCATTAAACAGTGGCAAAATAAAGCAGAACGGAGCAAGAGCAGCAGCTGTTGCAGGTCCTTACTAGGCACAATGGCGCTAGTCCTAGCCTCATCCTCTTTTTGCAGCGAGCTCCAACGCGGCTCCAGAAGTTCTAACACGGCACGGCGGCGGCGCTTTCCTTCCGACGCGGCTTGACGGCGGAAAGAATGGTGGCAGTCGAAGTGCAACAGCAACGGAGGTCAAGCGCGGCGGCGGCTCCACACGCGACGGTGACAGCGGCGGCTTCACTTTCCTGCGCGCTCTTTCTTCTCCGTTGGTGGCTGTGGGTCACGCTCCCTTCATTTCACAGTTCTGTCTCCGATGCGGCGCAAGGATGATCGGCGACGACGGCCAGATCTCCAGCGACGGCATGAGGATGCACGGCGGTGGCTTCTGCAGCAGCTCCTCGCAAGCGCTCTCCCCCTTCTCCTCCATCAATGGTGACAATGGCAGCACTGGCGGCGAGGCGCGGCGGGGCACGCAGCAGGCTGAGCACGGAGGCGGGGCCCCCTTCGCTCTCCTCCGTTCAACAGTTAGAGATCGCCCCCTCTCTTCTTCTCCCTCAAATTAATTTTTCTGCTTCTGTTTCTTCCCTTTTCATGGAAAGAGAAAAAGGAACCGTGTGTTTTGTGGCTGCTGGGGCATGGGGGAGCAACGGGTTACCGGGTAGGTTTTTCAGGGTTAGTGTTTTTCTTTCAAAAATTAGGGTTAGGGGCATTTTAGTAATTTCGAATAAAAATAGGGATATTATAGTAATTAGAAATAAATTCTAATCCATTAATAATAATGTATAAAAATACTATTTGCTCATCAATTTCATAAATTATTTTCAATAAAATGTCCGAATCCAAAAATTAGAAATAATATACTTAATTTCTCCATTTTCCAAAATAGTAATATCAATATTCTAAAATATTAATTATTTAGTCCAAAATCATATAAAAATCTTTTTTTATTTCACAACTACCAACTATATGATTTAAATATAGAAAATAATCCAATAATTGTAAAATTGGATAATAATCTCAATTTATTTCAAATTCAATAAATCAAAACTTGCTTTAACTTTCTTCAATAGAGAAATTTCCAAAATTAAAGCTACAGAAACACTGAATTTGAAATTAGCTAATGATAGCCCTTTTTCAAAGGTTTTGGGTCTTACAGTTAACATAAACTATTGTCATAAATACCTCTAGTTAAATTTGTTAGTTTGTATTTGACAATTTCGATCACACTTGCATTAAGAATATTATAGTATCGGTTAATAGATTTTTTGTAATCCCTATTAGTAAAAATTTCTTATTATTTTAGACCTGAATAAGTTTAACATACGCCTCGCAAATATAAACAAATCTAAAATACGCCTTACAAAATATGAACAAGAGGATTTAAGAAAAAAAAAAACGCTTTGTGGTTTGAAGATTATTTATCATACTTCACCAAATAATTGTAATTTACTTTCTACTAGTGAATTAAGCATGTCCATTTTAGAACCACGTTAATTTAGGAAAAATTGCTTAAATATTTGTAACATATATACTGCATATGTCTTAGATAAATAAGAACAGATTATTAATTTTCTTTGGTATATATTGCTAAGTCTTTTTTTTTTCTCGTCAAGATTCAAGAGAGAGTTCAAATCTTGAATATATGAAAACATAAAAATAGAATGCAAACAAATAAAAAATGAGCTTTTTTTAAAATAAATTTATTATATAAAATAAAATATAATTCGTAAGACATAATATTTGTATGGCATTATTGCTAAAATAATAAATAAAAATGACATTACTTCATTAAAAAAATTTGAGTTTTTTAAACTAAAATATCTATATAGTGCATAGAAATAGAGAAAAATTGTAATGGGATGAAGCAATTAGTTTGGCGGATGCAGAACTTTCACCCTCAACCCTATCTCTTTTGGCGTTTTTAGTTCTGGCTATTTTGGGGATATTGGTTCAGTGGGTTTTGTAGGGATTTGGATGACGATTAATAATATGTATGTAGTTTGGAGTGGATGTTGGTGAGATTGGAGAAGAAGAGAGAAGTTTTTTGGATTTAGAGAGAGAAGAGAGATTATGCAGAAATAGTGTTGTTATGTTTAAAAAGGCGAGGGAGGCTGAATACGCATGGTTACTAGGCTTAATATATAGCGCGTTTCAAAATTCAATCGATTGGACTATCATACCAATCGATTGGATGCAGAAAAAAACTTAACATTTCAATGGATTGAATGCTCATACCAATCGATTGAATTGGAATATACCATTAGTCACGTACAAACTTCAATCAATTGTATTAAGATACCAATCGATTAAATTTTCATATATCATTCTAGTAGCGTAAGTCAATCGATTGGGTAACATAACCAATCGATTGAATTAACTAAATCCAGATTGCTTTGATGAGTTCAATCGATTGTGTAGTTTAAAAGTCACAATCGATTGCTTTTTGGGCAAACCATACTGCCTTGCAATTTTCAATCGATTGTTTTATGGTAACCTGAATTCCAATCGATTGGTCCTGGAAACCTGAAATCCAATCGATTATTTTGTTAATCCAATCAAGTGATTTTTTAAGAAATACGATTTCACAGCCCTCTACAGATGTAATAGATCAAATATAAAATTTTAATCGATTGAAATTGCCAAAAAGTTATTACGATCAATGGAAGATCTAATTCGTTATTGTTTTTGTTTTTATTATTAATAAACATAATAGATGAATGATAAAATAATAATTTATAAAATAAAAATAATTTTTATAATTAAATAAAATATATGAAATTAATTTATAATTAAAATTAAATAAAAACTATTTAACAGTTATTAAAAAATTTAAAAAATATATTTTGTTATAAAATCATTTAATGGTCTAAATCTTCTAGGACCATCGAATCCGATGCCCACTTTCATCCTCCTTTCAAAATCAAAAAATGTTATCATTCATTTGCTATGAATTCCCTTCTCTATGTCAATAGACCGTATGTACAGAAATATCTTTTTTCCAATGATTTAAATATATTTATAATTCTTTGATAAAAAAATACTAACTTTAAAAGAAAAATTAAAAGTATCATTATTTGTAGTATTATTATATTACAGTAATTATGATAATTATAATATTTTAAAAAATATTGTTAAAATTAAAAAAATATTTTTTATTATTAAACAATATTTTTAAAAAATATTACTTAAAAATATTACCAAAATATCAAAAATAATATAATTTTAATTTTAATCACATTTGTATAATTATTATAATCATCCTAACATATTCATACTAGAATCCAACTAATCAAAAATCTTATTTCAAACTTTATTCGACGACCTTTCACACAGCACACGATCTAATTAAAGATGTATTATTTATTTTAGTTGCCCCAATGACTTTTCACATCTCATGAACTTAGACTTTTTAGTTCTTTCCCTCTTTTAATAAGACGAAACTAGCTAGGAGTCTATTATTTATTAGGCCTTTTAGGGCAGGTGGGAAACTTCAAAAAAGAACTTTTCTTTTTTTTTTTTTCCTTACTAGGTATTTACGTAAAAATAATCGTACTGTTCGAAAAAAAATATAGATTATAATTAAAATTAACAACTATAAACTAAAAAATATCCATGATACAAATTAAATAATTATATATATGCTTTAAATTTGAGATGGTTCGTTCCATATATAGCGTTGTATAAATACAAGCATGGTTTTATGACTTTTATCACTCTATGGAACGTCTCAATATTTGTTGACGTCTTGAGTAAGAAACTAAGAATGTGTGTCACGTGATAATATCTGAGGTGCAGGTGACGTGAGGGACAAAAATAGCTTGAAAAGTATCATTGAATTTCAAAACATATATCTTTTCTGACGGATTTTATTTTAAATAAATAATTTAATCATTTTAATTATCAAAATAAATAATTTGTAGTGTATTTATCAATTTACATCACATTTATTTATTTCGTTTACACTATAAATAAGATAATTATGTAGGTATCTCATTTACCATATAAACGAGATGAGTATTTTTTCAATTTTCATATATCTCATTTACACTTACGAGATACATGAAAAAATATCTCATTATAATGTAAACAAGATATATGTATTTATAAATAATTAAATATAATTTTCGAAAATAATAAAAAATATGAATAATTTAAATTGGACAAAACTCTTAAAAATAGAATGTTTCAAATAATAGAGAAGATGGACAATTTTAAATAATAGGGAAGATAAACCGTCAATTTTAAATAATAGAAAAGATGTATTGTTTATTTAAAATAAGTACCTTAACACGTTTACTTTAAAAGCACGTAAGTGCACCATTAAATTGTCCACTATTAACACGGTTACTTTTTTTTCTTTTAACTACCCGTGGAGTATTAATTTTCAAATTTAAATTATATATATTTCAAATTTCGTTTGTTTGTTGTATAAGAGTATTTGAAATATAATTTAAA
>NC_029792.2:61342151-61349742 GCF_000816755.2 Arachis ipaensis | reverse complement strand
GTAAAAAGTAAATGACTAGAATTTAGGATTCTCAAAATTAATATATATAATAGGAGTATTTTAGTTATTTTATATAATAAGTGTATTGTAGTCATTTTTTATAAAAAAAATAATATTAATTTAGACCAGTTTAAGATTTGATTCATCATTTTTTCAATCAAATTAATTTGTCTGACCTAATTTTAACAAAAATAACACGATTTAATTGATTATATGTATTAAATTTTAATTACTAAAAAATATCTTTAAAAAAAGACGTTCTAGACTTTATTTGAATGGCTCCTAATTTAAATATATGTGACTTATTTGATGACCCAGTTAATGGATGTCAACACTCTATTAGCATAGAATATGAAATTTTTTTACTTAAGTTGGTTGTACAAAGTTTGTTAAGTGTGCTCCATAAGGTAGTTAGAGCTAGCCAGGTTCTTTCGATCGAATAGGGATTGACTCTTATTCATTAATGGGAACATTGAGTTCTTTCTGGATAAGGTTATTTAAATTATATTTTAAATTTTTATGTTCTCCCATGCAACAAACGAAATTTTTATATATTCTCGTACAACAAACAAAATTTCAAATTTTTATATAAATCCTAATAAAAAAAACCATCAATTGATGAAAGTGAGTGAATGGAAGAAGTAATAGTATTAATAATGATTAGTTAGATGTTACGGATCCGACCCACGAATCCTACGCCCGGAATGGTCCCCGAACACGGTTACCCGGGTCCGACCCGCTTCGCCCTTCTAAAAGGCCCGGAACCGGCCCTCTAGAGCTCCTAACCAACTTTCGAATTCAAACGTCTCCCTTATCTTAGCCAAATAAGATAAGATAAGATAACTACCATCACCTATAAATAGAGGACCCAGGTCCCTCCAGGTATCATTCATTCCTCACACCTTCTACCTCTTAGATCCATTCTGACTTGAGCGTCGGAGTGTCTTTGCAGGTACCACCCCCCATTGCTCCAGGCAAGTGATCCGGCATCTGCATCAACCCGCAAGTTCTCGATCCATCTCTCAACCCGTACCAGAGATATCTTGTACATTGCCGCCGTCTGTGGGGACTTTGCAATGTTGTGGTGGCATGGCGGATAACCCAGAAGAGCAATCATCAAATTCAGATTTCTTGCGTGTAACTGAGAGCAAAAAGGAATAATGTTTCCTTAACTTGCATCACCTTTGCAGTGATAACACACCTTCGCCCTATTCCAACGGCGAAACTCCAATGGCGAAATCGCAAAGGAATAATGTTTCCTTAACTTGCATCACATTTGCAGTGATAACACACCTTCGCCCTATTCCAACGGCGAAACTCCAATGGCAAAATCCCAAAGGAATAATGTTTCCTTAACTTGCATCACCTTTGCAGTGATAACACACTCTCGCCCTACTCCAACGGTGAAATCCCAAAGGAATAATGTTTCCTTAACTTGCATCACATTTGCAGTGATAACATACCTTCGCCCTACTCCAACGGCGAAATCCCAAAGGAACAATGTTTCTTCGACTTGCAATCACCTTCTTAGTGATAACACTCTTTATGCACCCTCACCCTATTCCAACGGTGAAATTCCAAATCCTCTGAGCCCAAAGTCTCACCTCCCTTTAGTGGGACATCTCCACCTCTTGGACCCTCTCATTCACCACTCCCTCATCTGTCCCTCTAAGCGCCATGGCCCCATCTTCTCCCTCTATTCGGCTCCATGCCCACCGTTGTTGCTTCTTCTTTTGAACTCTTCAAGCTCTTCCTCCAAACCCACGAGGTCACCTCCTTCAACACCAGGTTCTAAACCTCTGCCATCCGCCGCCTCACCTATGACAACTCTGTCGCCATGATCCCCCTTCGGACCTTACTGAAAATTCGTAAGGAAGCTCATCATGAATGACCTCCTTAAACGCTACCACCCTGGCCAAGCTCGGACCTCTCAGGAGCTAAGAGATCAAGAAAGTTCTCAAGGTTCTTGCATAGATGCGGGGGACAGCCAAATCGTGGCGGCATGACGGAGAACCTCGAGGAGCAATCCTCCACCCAACACCCCAACTCCTGAACTCCAAGATAACACTCCTCCCACCCACGGGAGGATAATAAGCGCGGCACATCGCCAACCAACCCCAACCCAGCAACAACCAAGAGAGGACAACCGTCCTCCCACTGAAGCTCGGCCACCCGACGGCCTAGGAGAGAAGGCGGTCCAGATAATCCAAGAGCTGTGCCTCAGGGTGCAAGACCTCAAAGGCCGAGTTACACCCAAAGAAAAGCACAACGCCGAAAAAAACAGAAGTCACGCAACCTCTAGATCAAGATCTCGCCATGAAACCAAGCACGGCGGATCGCCAGAACGGCGACATGCCAAGAGATAGAATCGTAGCATCTGCCGTGACCACAGACACGACAGGATGCCTGAACGACGACACAGCAAAATGTATGATCGCAACGTCCCACGCAACCCGGCTCATCAACATGAAACGGACAACGACCGTCGACATCAAGAGGCCAAACGCACAAGAAGTGACCACGTGATAATGGGAGCCACTCCCTTCACTGAAAGAATCCTGAAAGCAAAACTCCCTAAAGGCTTCGACAAACCTACGGATATGAAGTACGACGGAACCAAGGACTCCCAGGAGCACCTAACGGCCTTCAAGGCCAGGATGAACCTGGAAGGGGCCGCTGACGCGGTCCGAGGTAGGGCCTTCCCAGTAACCCTAGCCGGGCCAACGATTAAATGGTTCAACGCCCTCCCCAACGGATTCATAACTGGCTTCCATGATATCTCACGGAAGTTCATGGCCCAATTCACCACCAGAATCACCAAAGCTAAACACCCCATCAGCTTATTAGGGGTCACACAGAAACAAGACGAATCCACACGAAAATACTTGGACCTCTTCAATGATGAATGCCTAACGATTGATGGACTCACAGATTCCATCGCAAGCCTCTGTTAAACCAACGGGCTCATGAACAAAGACTTCCGCAAACACCTCACCACCAAGCCAGTCTAGACTATGCACGAGATTCAGAGCGTCGCTAAGGATTACATAAACGATGAGGAGGTGAGCCAAGTCGTGGCGGCCAATAAACGGCAGAACGGCAGTACGGCACCTCGCCAAAACACCCCACCAAGAGAAAACCAAAAGGAACATTCCAAACCGACAAATGCTCAAATTACACCTTCTTGTTAGCTCCCATCACCGAGATCTACCACCAAATAGCAGACCGAGGCGTCCTTCCGAAGGCCCGACCACTTAAAGAAAGAACGGGCGGCAACACGAATTTATATTGTGACTACCACCGAGGATACGGACACAGAACACAGCACTGCATCGACTTAAAAGACGCTCTGGAGCAAGCCATACGAGACGGCAAGCTCTCCGAGTTCGCCAAGATCATCAGGGAGTCGAAGCGCACAGAAAGAGACAGATCACCAGAGAGGGAAGGATGCAACCCAAGGACACAAAGACAAGCCCCTCGGGAAAGTCCGGAAACAGACCCGACCATAGTCGTCAACGTCATAACAAGCAAGGATAAGCCGGAAAAGTCGAAATCGGCACTAAAAAATAACCTCAAGGTCCTGGAAGTCAGAAACCAAACCCCGACAATCATCACCAATAATGCGATAACATTCTCCCCGGAGGACTGCCAATACGGCACCTCGGCAAAAGATGCCACTTCGTTATCTCCGCAAAGATAGGAACCAGGCTGGTCAGAAGAATACTACTCGACACATGAGCAGATTCCAACATCCTCTTCAGGGGATCCTTCGACAAACTCGGGCTCCGAAACGAAAACCTACAAATCCACCATAATGGGGTAACCGGGCTCGGGGATAACTTCCTTCAACCGGATGGCACCATCACACTTCCCCTCACCATCGGAGCCGGGAACCAAAGAAAGACCATCATCTCTGAATTTGTCATCCTCAAGAACTCCACCACCTACAAACATCATCCTCAGGAGAAAGACCATTAACAACCTCTCGGCGGTCATCTTCACCAAATTCTTACTCATGAAGTTCCAAGCCGATGACGGCACTATCGGCACAATACACAGAGACCGGAAAGTCGCGGTAGAGTGTGAGAACACCAGCTCGACCCTCAGCAAGAGATCCCGAGATACGGCAGGCATCTTCCTCGCCGACCTCGATGCACACCAAGACCAAAGTCCGCGCAGAACCGTGCGAGAAAACGACAAAGAGGCAGAGTGGGACCTTGCAAACAAGGTCAGGAGCATAGCACACCTATGGGAGCTAGCCCTAAAATAAAGAATAAATCTAAGGTACAATGGCAGCACGGTACGATGAGACTTTGGACCAGGAGACCTCGTCTTACGACAAAACGATATCGGTCCACCCACTCCCAGAGAAGGGATGCTCACGCCCAACTGGGAGGGTCCCTACCAAATTAGGACGGTAATCGAAAAAAGAGCCTACATGCTCGAAAGACTAAACGGGACCAAGCTTCCAAGATCCTAAAATTCCACCAACTTACGGTGCTACTATATGTAGAAACATCCTTCCAAAGCAACAAGATTGAGGTCGTTTAAGACTATCTCTTTACCCTTTATATTTTGCCTTTTTTACTTGCATTTATTGCTTAAGTCGTTTAATCGTATATTTTCTTACTGGGTACTCTTTCCTACCCACATTGGGAGGTTTTAACGAGGCCCAAACCATAAATGAAATTCATTTTCTCAAAAGCATTGCCCCGTCCGACGGCACAAACCAAACACGGCTACACGAGAATCGATTACCCCGAGGCCAACAAAACAGATATCCAAATAAGTAAACGGCTACACGGGAATCGATCACCCCGAGGCCAACAAAACGGATATCCAAATAAGCAAATGGCTACACAAGAATCGATTACCCCAAGGCCAACAAAACGGATATCCAAATAATAAAATGGATATCCAAATAAGTGAAAAGGCTACCCGGGAATCGATCACCCAGAAGCCAACAAACGGATATCCAAATAACAAAATGGATATCCAAACGGCTACACGGGAATCGATTACCCACGGATATCCAAATAAGTGAACGGCTACCCGGGAATCGATCACCCCAAAACCAATAAAACAGATATCCAAATAACAAAACGGATATCCAAACAATAAAACGGATATCCAAATAAGTGAACGGCTACCCGGGAATCGATCACCCCGAAGCCAATAAAACAAATATCCGAATAACAAAACGGATATCCAAATAAGCAAACGGCTACACGGGAATCGATTACCCTGAGGCCAACAAAACGGATATTCAAATAATAAAACGGATATCCAAATAAGTGAAAAGGCTACCCGGGAATCGATCACCCAGAAGCCAACAAACGGATATCCGAATAACAAAACGGATATCCAAACGGCTACACGGGAATCGATTACCCACGGATATCCAAATAAGTGAATGGCTACCCGGGAATCGATCACCCCGAAGCCAATAAAACAGATATCCAAATAATAGAACGGATATCCGAATAACAAAACGGATATCCAAATAAGTAAACGGCTACACGGGAATCGATTACCCACGGATATCCAAATAAGTGAAGGCTACCCGGGAATCGATCACCCCGAAGCCAATAAAACAGATATCCAAATAACAAAACGGATATCCAAATAACAAAAATAGTGACTCGTGAATCGATCACTCGCAAATCCAACAAAACAGAAATCCAAATAAGCTAAATAAACAAAGTCTTGAAATCGGCCCACCAAGAGGCCTAAAATAAGTTCACAATAACAACCCAAAAAAGGCCACACAAAACAAACATGAGCTGACGGTCTTCCAACTTGCGGAAAGCCAGACTGACCAACATCCTACCAATAAATGCAGGATGATGTCACACCCTTTTCAGGCCCCTCACAGTCTGCCAAACTACAGAGAATCGGACTCCCCAACGACTTGGCATTGAGACCAAGAAAGCATACTCTCATGCTCCGGGGACAACTGTTCCAGACCCGATCTCTGGGCCCTTCTTCAGAACGGTCATCAAACCTGGCATGTGATGAGACGCCCAAACAACGTGCTCCTCGCCTGACCATGAAACGGCCAGGAACTCCCCAAATCCTTGACCTCGACTGAAAAAACCAAATAAATGATCTCCTTGCCAAACCAAAAATGGCGAGGAAAAGGTTCCTCCAGCGATAAGACCGAGCACCCTCACTCTCTCGCTCCGGGGGCAACTGTTACGGATCCGACCCACGAATCCTACGCCCGGAATGGTCCCCGAACCCGGTTACCCGGGTCCGACCCGCTTCGCCCTTCTAAAAGGCCAGGAACCGGCCCTCTAGAGCTCCTAACCAACTTTCGAATTCAAACGTCTCCCTTATCTTAGCCAAATAAGATAAGATAAGATAACTACCATCACCTATAAATAGAGGACCCAGGTCCCTCCAGGTATCATTCATTCCTCACACCTTCTACCTCTTAGATCCATTCTGACTTGAGCGTCGGAGTGTCTTTGCAGGTACCACCCCCATTGCTCCAGGCAAGTGATCTGGCATCTGCCTCAACTCGCAAGTTCTCGATCCATCTCTCAATCCATACCAGAGATATCTTGTACATTAGAAAAAAAGATAATCGTGTTAATAGTGGACAGTTTAAAGTGCACTTATGTGTGCTGTCACTCATTTCAACGGTTAGGAAAGGTAAACATGTTAACATGCTTATTTTAAATGGATAGTCCATCTTTTTTATTATTTAAAATGGACTGCTTATGTTCCCTATTATTTAAAATTATCAATCTTTTCTATTATTTGAAACGTTCTATTTTTAAGAGTTTGGTCTAATTTAAATTATTAATATTTTTTATTATTTTCAAAAATTATATTTAATTATTTATAAATACATATATCTCGTTTACACTGTAAACGAGATAACATGTAATGGTAATCGAGATACGTGTAAAATTATCTCATTTACAGTATAAACGAGATAATAGAAGAGTATTTATTTCAGTAAATATTTTTTAAATTATTTATTTCAGTAATTATTATAATTAATTTATTTATTAAAATAAAAAATCCATATATCATCTCTATATTTATTATCCTCTACAACCCACATAGATGACGTGCTACACTATTACAAATGGAGAATAAGTACGCATTCAAATTCCAACAGCCCTAGCAAGTACTTTTCTTTGAAGGGTAATTTTTAATTTGATATGCGATAAATTATTTTAGTTTTCATAAAATCAAAGTAGTTTTTGTAGGTTGATTTAATTCATGTTTAGGTTTTGATATGATTCATATTTATTATTTATAGAACCTATCTTAACACATTTAACTACTAAAAGAGCTTAGACAATTAATGTAGCTTTGGTTTTCATTCACAAATCAATTAAATTCTTAAGCTTTTTCAAAGAATCAATTTGGTCTTAAATTTTACAACCATTAATCCTTTCAACAAATTTCGTTCCTAACTTTTCGAATTAAAAATATTATAGTTATACAAAAAGTTAATCACTAAAATAGCTATTATATATTTATACCTAAATATATAGTTTAATTTTTTTAATATATTTTATATTTATATATATTTATTATTTTATATAAATAATTTATTTAATCATTTAAATTT
>NC_029792.2:61315108-61339705 GCF_000816755.2 Arachis ipaensis | reverse complement strand
TTAGATTTAGACTTAGTTTGATAAAGTTTTTATTTTTTAAAAATAGCTTATAAAAATTAATTTTAAAAGATAGTTTTTTAAAAGTGGTAGCATTTATGTTAGGTAAATCAAATTAAAAATAACTTTCAAGAAATACAAGTAACAATAATTGCGTTTGGTAAAATAGTTTTTAAAATTTAAAAATATTATAATAGACATAAATGTAAGCATTAAATTTAAAAATTAGTTAACATATCAGGTTATATTAGATTTTTAAATTTTAAAAAGTACAAGCTAACTTTGAAAAACTCTATAGGTGCTTTCAAAAGTACCTAATTTTTTAAAAACTGCAAATACAAACATATAATCTTTTTGATTTACCAAACACAAAATGATGAGCTTGAGCTTTTAAAAAGCACAACTACCTCTTCGAAAAGCTTTACTAAACCATGTCTTATTAATGTGCATCCACTAGTATTTTGATAAATTTGAAGAAATCAGCGACGTCGAAAATATATTTGGAAGTGAAAATTTCTTTTTACTAAATATAGGAAGACTCGAATTTACGATCTCTAAATGAACATGAAAAATTATACCATTTAAACTATAGTTGATTGGCTTGGAAGTGAAATATTTAAATAGGTTTACTTTTTAAAGTAAATTTAATCAACATAAGTTTATACGAGATAAAAGGATATCTCATCATATATTGTTGTACTTTTCATATAGATATCGAAAAAATTAAAAAATATTTTTATTTTTATATATTAAGATAAAAATTATCTCTTTTTTTTAGATTTAAATTTAAATATTTTTTATGTGTAGATATCATATAACTATTTCATGAATAAAATTTTATTTTTATATAAAAAAAAGCTTATATGAGGTGAAACAACCCTAAATTAGCTTTAAAAATATTTTGTTCGGATATTTTGTTCCCTAAAATAAATCTATCTATACCCAAAAACGTACTCATAGATTGCTCTCATCAAATGGATAAGTCTCTCTATTAGTTGAAAGTGTTGACAGTTTGACACCGAACACACTTGACTTCTGTGGTCATTAATATGCTAACGTTATCAATGCGCCACAAGGACATTATTTTATGAAGTAAAGATTTAATTTGATTTTGTCTATTTTTATAAAGAATAAGACCTATTTTATCTGAAAAAAGAAGGATATTTTAATTTTTAATTTTTTATTTTATAATAATATAATTTTTTTTGTTAAAAAATTTATTAAAAAGTAGCAAAATTTTAATTTTGTAGGAATTTAATTTATAATTTGTGAGAGTTTTAAACTTCTACAAACTATTAATAAGTTTATTTTGAAAAAAATTCTTTTATCGATGGTAGTTAAGTGGAGAAAGATCATTGCTGAAAATGATATCTCGGAAAAAAAAGTAATTGCAGTACGAAAATTTTTTAAAGGAAAAAATAGCATCGAACAAAAAATAAAATAAAATAACATTTATGTTGATGATATTTGTATTGGTGATGATGACAATAGAAGAGATAATAATAGTGATAAAGTATGGTTACACAATACAAATAATAAAGATAGAAGTGATAATGATAATGAGGAATTGAGAATAAAAAAAGTGGTGGTAGTAGTAGTAATTATAGTTGGCTATATTGTTAAAAAGATAGAAGTTTTAAATTTCCACAAATTATAAATAAAATTCTCACAAAATTAATTTTTGTTATTATTTAACAGATTTTTTAATCGAAAACTCATATTATCCTAAAATAAAAATGTTAAAAACTAAAGTGCCTATTTTTTTGAATAAAAAATATCTTATCTTTGGTAAAAAATAAATAAGAACCGAATTAATTCTTTATTCTTATTTTGTGGGAAGCAAAATATATAACATTTTTTAAAAGGGGACTCTCATGATAATATTTTTGGGAATCTAATAATATTCATATAATAAAATTTATTAATAATTTATTTTAATATGTTTGTTAAAAATTTTATTGAAATTTGAAACCTAATAGAATGATATAGTAGATACAACTAATCATATATATTCAATTAAAAGTGTCAAAAGTTCATGTAAAATGTGAAAATTCAAACTTTTTTAGATACTACAAATTCATTATATATATCTTATGATGTATGAATATTGACATAAATACAAAACGCAATATAACATAAAACATGTAGACATGTGAATTTAAAATTTTTATGTACAAGATGTCTCTGGTACGAGTTGAGAGATGGATCGGGAACTGGCGGGTTGAGGTGGATGCCGGATCGCTTGACTGGAGCAATGGGGGGAAGTACCTGCAAAGACACTCCGACGCTCAAGTCAGAATGGATCTAAAAGGTATAGGGTATGTGGAATGAATGAATACCTGGAGGGACCTGGGTCTTCTATTTATAGGTAATGGTAGCTATCTTATCTTATCTTGTTTGGCTAAGATAAGGGAGACGTTTGAATTCGAAAGTCGGTTAGGAGTCTTAGAGGGCCGGTTTCGGGCCTTCTAGAAGAGCGAGGCGGGTTGGACCCGGGTAATCGGGTTTGGGTTTGATCCTGGGTCATGGATCCATGGGTCGGATCCGTAACAGTTGCCCCCGCAGCGACAGAGCGAGTGAGGTCGGTCTGTCGCTGGGGGATGTGGTTTCGACCGCGAGTTAGGTCGGTTTGTCGCTGGAAGACGTGGTTTCGACCGCGAGTTAGGTCGGTTTGTCGCTGGAAGATGTGGTTTCGACCGCGAGCTGAGGTCTCTAGTTCCTCTTGGGCGGTCGTTTGATTCTTAAAGAGGGGAGGTCGGCGTGTCGGCCCCGGTCTTTTAAGGTCGTGGCGAAGTTTCGCCTGGCCGTTTTTGGTCTGACGCGACTCTTCTGTATCCAATGTGCTTGTTATGTTTTTCGAGGTGTATTTTATTGGTTTCTTTTTTCAAGGAGGCATTTATTGTGAAGTGACGTTTTTAGGTGTTTTTCCCTTATTGCCCCTATGCGCCATTTTATTGCTCAGGGCTATTTGCATCTTTTTGCCCCCTTTTGAAACCGTTTTGGCCTTCCTTCTTACTTCCCTCGTTCATTTCATTTTTCTTTTGTTCTCTTTTCTGAAGAAAAATTTTCTTCTCTCTGTTGCATTTCTGGTGTTCTTTTGAGGTTGAGTTTCTGCTTCCCAGCTTCGTTTTCCAGGCTTGTTTTCTGCATTATCAGGTTGGTTTTCCTCTGTTCTTCCTTGTTTTCACTCTTGTGATGTTTCGTTGTTCTATATTTGCCATGCATTGTTCTGTCATTTTCTTTTTGTACTGCATTTTGTGTTTTGGGTGGTGGTATTTGTGTCTTGAAGGAGCTGAGCACCGCTGTGTTAGGTTGGTAGTGGCAGTAGATTTTTGGTTGTCTTCCTTGCTTCTGCGTAGGGTTAGTAGGCTGATGGTGGTGCTCCTCCCTATTTTAGGTATGCATCGGCGGAGGAGTGAGGGTGTGGGTACTCCGATAGCCCCCTCCAAGGGCGTTCCCGCTCGCTATACTAGGGTGACTAGCGATGTGTGGGGCGTTCCGTCGCGGATGACGGAGGCCGATCTTCAACGCCTCCGTGATCAAGGGGCAATTTGTGGTGGTGGCGATATGGAGCGGCAGTATGAGCTTGCCCTCCCGGACGCCGATGAGCGCGTTTGTTATTTGAACCTTAATTCGCCCACTGTTCCGGACTGGATGTGGGTTTATGAATCGATGTTCACTCGGCTCGGCGTGCGACTTCCTTTTTCGCCGTTTGTTCAGGAGCTGCTGAATCGGTGTTCCGTGGCACCGTCTCAGCTTCACCCGAATAGCTGGGCATCCGTTCGGTCTTTTGAGCTTGTGTGTCAGTACCTCGATCTTCCGGTTTCTGTTCCTGTCTTCCTTTTTCTTTTCTTATGTACTCTTCCGTCTAAAGAGGGGAAGCATAAGAAAGGGTATATGTCGTTCCGGGATCAGCCTCATCATCGCATTTTTGGTTTGTTTGAAGATTCTTTTCATGGTTTTAAGAGAGAGTATTTTAAAGTGCGCCCCGTCCAGGGGCATCATCCATTTTGGTTGTCGTTAGAGGGCGAGCGCCGGTTTCCGACCTATTGGAATTTCCGTACCGGGCCATCGGTTTTGACTAAGGTTACCTATGATGGTTTGTCTTCAGAGGATAAGGACATCGCCAATGTCCTGTGGCATTTGTTTGGGGAGCGTCCGTTAAATCCTCGAGACGTTATGGGGGATCCTGTGGCCTGTCGGACGTATATTGGTGTGTGGCTTTTTTCTTTTCTTGTTCATGTTTGTCTTCCGATTTTGTAACTTGATGTTTTTTCTTTGATTTCTTTCAGTTGAGATGGCTGGTGGTTTGACTTCCCTGGCACGGTTGAAGGCAGCGATGGATCGGGAGGAGGGGTCGTCGGCGTCTCCTGCTACCCCTTCCTCCAACCCTGCTGCGGATTCTCGAGCTGTTTCTCAGGAGGTGGTTTCGTCGGGGGTGAGGGCCGGTGCTCGGGCTTCACCTGGTCCCGTGAGCTCGCCTGAAGTCGTCGTGGTAACAACTGCCGAGGCTTCTCGGAAAAGAAAGAGGCCTGAGGAGCCTAGCAGTGAGACCTTTGGGGAGGAGGGTGTTGTGCCTACTGTGATGGACCGCCGTTTTGATGCTTCGGGGTTCATAGATCAGCACTTGATGCCTGGAACGAAGCCATTTTTGATGAGTGTGATGTTTCGTTTCAAGCTAAGTCGGTGTATCGTGCCCTCCTCCGGTCTGCTGTTATTGTCCGGAAGGCTGAGCTTGTGATGGCTCAGGTCGGTTTGTTGGACAAGAAACTCCGTCATTCTCAAGATGAGGTGGCTAAGTTGAAAGAGCAGTTCGAAGCTGCCGAGGTAGCGAGAGAGAAGGCAGTGAAGTCTTCCGAGGAAGCTGGGGCGGAGATCCTCCTCCTTTTCGAGGTCGAGACTTCACTTCTTTCTCAACTGAGTGCGGAGCGGCAATGGGCTTCCGATGCGGGTTCTCAGGCTGCTGTGCTTCTTGGCGAGCTGGAGGTTTTGAAGGCCGAAGTTGCTGCTCTAAAGAAGGAGAAGATGGAGTTGTTGACCGATGCGAAGGGTGCGATCGTGGCCACCGAGGAAACGATGAGGGCTTAAGCTTTGGTGCTGGCTCCGGGTGTGGATGTGTCTGTAATGGGGCTTTCAAGACCATCCGTGATGGCCAAATCGTTGACCTTGAGTAGTTTTATTGTAACTTGTTATTTTGGTTTGTTTAAACTTTGGCTTATTTTGGATATTTGGTTGGCTGTGGGCCGTGTATTTTGATGTGTTTTGAACTCTGGGTCATGCCATCGTGGCCGCTTATAACTTGCTTTCCTTTTAATGACTCGTGTGGCCGTTTTGGGCTTTTATGTTTTATTTTGAGCCGTTTATATGTTTAAGCCGTTGTGACTTGGGAGCTTTGGTAGGCCGTTAGTGTTCGGGGATATCCGTGTGTTAGGCCCTGAGGGTGATTAGCTCTCGGTGTTTGTGGCCGTATCT
This sequence comes from Arachis ipaensis, assembly GCF_000816755.2. Lineage (NCBI taxonomy): Eukaryota > Viridiplantae > Streptophyta > Magnoliopsida > Fabales > Fabaceae > Arachis > Arachis ipaensis. The sequence continues at coordinate 61,334,236 of NC_029792.2, read as the reverse complement.
CTATTCCGTTTTGGGAGGTAGAAGGGGAAAGGGTAAAACATAGTGGAATTTATTTGGGCCNTTTATAAAGTGTAAAATAAATGTAGTAAAGAAGTAAAGTCTGAGTAAAAAGAAAATAAAAAGATAAGGGAGGACCTAAGGTGGTCAAACTAAGTGTATTAGCGTCACAAGTTGGCGGCGTTCCATGTCCTCGGAATTTCGTCGCCGTTGAGTCGTTCGAGCTTGTATGCTTCCTTTCCGATTGTGGCTTTGATTCTGTACGGTCCTTCCCAATTGGGGGTGAGTTTCCCTTCCCCTGGGGTCGGGACTCCGATGTTATTTTGCCGTAGGACGAGGTCGTCGGGTGCGAATTCTCGTTTGATGACCCCGTGGTTGTACCTTGAGCTGATTCTTTGTTTTAGGGCTAGCTCTCTGAGATGGGCTATGCTTCTTACTTCGTCAGTGAGGTCTCGTTCTGCTTCTTCGTCGTTTCCTCCGATCGTTCTCCGTGGGCCGGGGTCTCCTATCTCTACTGGGATGACAGCCTCCACGCCGTATGTTAATCAGAAGGGGGTTTTTCCGGTGGCTGTTTGGGGGGTCGTTTGGTACGACCATAAGACTGATCCGAGTTCGTCAGCCCATAGTCCTTTGGCTTTGTCGAGCCGTTTCTTGAGTCCTTTGACGATTATTTTGTTTGCGGATTCCACCTGTCCGTTTGTTTGGGGTGTTCTACTGAGCTAAAATGGTGGGATATATGTAGCCCTTTTAGGAATTCTCTGAATTTTTTGTCAGCGAATTGGGTTCCGTTGTCCGAGATGACGATCTCCGGGATCCCGAATAGGGTGACGATCTGTCGCCAGAGAAATTTTCGACATTGGGTTGCCATGATGGAGGCCAGGGGCTCGGCCTCGATCCACTTAGTGTAATAGTCTATGGCGACGATGAGATATCGGAGTTGACCGGGTGCCGTGGGAAAGGGTTCGACAAGGTCGATCCCTCAGGTGCCGAATGGCTGCTCTGTCAATGTGATGCTGAGTTGGTATGGGGTGGCCTGGTGGATATTGGCGTGCCTTTGGCGTTTATCGCAGTTTTTTACTAACTGTATGGAGTCCCGGATAACCGTGGGCCAGAAGTAGCCGGCCCGGATGACTTTCTGGGCAAGGGTTTTACCTCTGATATGGTGGCCGCAACAACCTTCATGGATTTCGCGGAGTATGTACTCCGTGTCCCCGGGTTCGACGCATTTGAGCAGGGGTTGCGAGAATCTGCGTTTGTATAGTTGTCCTGCGACAACTATGTAGCTGGCGGCTTCCCTTTTTGTCCGTTTTTCCTCTTTGGGGTCTTCAGGTAGTGTTCTGTCGAGGAGATATTGTAGGATAGGGTGGGTCCATGATCCTCGGTTGGAGAGTGTCAGATAAGCGTTAGCCGTTGTTGATATGGATGGGGATCTAACGACTTCCTGAATTAACGACTTGTTGCCATGTCCTGGTTTGGTGCTGGCTAGTTTAGAGAGTAAGTCTGCCCTGACATTTCGTTCCCTAAGAACATGTTGTATGGTAACGTGATTGAATCCTTCTTTCAGTTCATTTACTTTGGCGAGGTATTGTCGAAGTAGGGGATCTCGTGTCTGGTAGTCTCCGTTAATCTGGGAGCTGACTACCTGGGAATCAGTATTTACTTCCAAGACTTTTGCTCCGACTTCCTTGGCTAGGGCTAGGCCTGCCAGGAGGGCCTCATATTCTGCTTGGTTATTTGAAACTGGAAACTCGTATTGCACTGACTATTCGATTGTGACCCCGTTTTGATTTTCGAGTATGACTCCAGCGCCTCCGGAGGTGATGTTTGATGAGCCGTTGACGTGTAGTTTTCATGATTCGGGGGTGTAGTTTTTCGGGGTCATTTCGGCGATAAAATCGGCCATGGCTTGTGCTTTGATTGCATTTCGGGGTTCGAACTTGATTTGGAACTGGGACAGCTTGATGGACCATGCTAGCATTCTTCCTGCTAGATCGGGTTTCTGTAGTACTTGTTTGACCGCTTGGTCGGTTCGGACCGTCACAAGATGAGCCTGGAAGTATTGTCGCAGGTGCCGAGAGGCCGTGAGAAGTGCAAAAGCTAACTTTTCTAGGAGTGAGTAGTGAGTTTCCGCGTCTTGCAGGACTTTGCTTATAAAGTATATGGGTTTCTGTTCTTTCTTCTCGTTTTTGCGGATGAGTGCCGCTGCGAGTGCTTCCTCCGTTATGGAGAGGTATAAGTAGAAGGTCTCCCCTGTTTGGGGTTTGGCTAGAATTGGTGGTTCTGCTAGGACTTTCTTGAAATGTTGGAATGCTTCTTCGCATTCTGCCTACCATTTGAAGGGGGCTCCCTTCTTCATCAGTCTGAAGAAGGGGATTTCTTTTTGAGCCGATGCTCCGAGAAAGCGGAATAGCGTCGTGAGTCGGCCGGTGAGCTTTTGGATGTCGTTAAGGTTTTTTGGGCTTGTTATTTCAAGGACGGCACGATATTTCTCTGGGTTCACTTCAACTCCGCGTTGTATGATCATAAAGCCGAGGAACTTCCCTGGCTCCATTTTGAAGGCACATTTTACCGGGTTGAGTCGCATCTGGTGCTTTCGTAGGATGTTCATTATGACCTTGAGGTTGCTGACGAGTTGTTCGCCGGATTCGGTCTTGGCGAACATGTCGTCTATGTAGACTTCTAATTTAGTTCCGGATAGGTCCTGGAATATGTTGTTAACGAGCCGTTGGTAGGTGGCTCCGGCGTTCTTCAAGCCAAAGCGCATGACTGTGTAGCAATACGTTCCGTCGGGGGTGACGAATGTCATTTTTTCTTCGTCGGGTCGGTGCATAGGTATTTGATTATAGCCGGAGTATGCGTCCATGAAGCTGAGGTACCGATGTCCGGATGCGGCGTCTACCAAACCGTCGATGTTTGGTAGGGGAGAGGCGTCTTTTGGGCTTGGCGAGCATGTCGTCTATGTAGACTTCTAGTTTGGTTCCGGACAGATTCTGGAATATCTTGTTGACAAGCCTTTGGTAGGTGGCCCCGGCGTTCTTTAGGCCGAAGGGCATGACTGTGTAGCAGTACGTCCCATCGGAGGTGATGAATGCTGTTTTTTCCTCATCCGGTTGGTGCATAGGTATTTGGTTGTAGCCAGAGTATGCGTCCATAAAGCTGAGGTATCGATGGCCGGACGCGGCGTCTACCAATCCGTCGATGTTTGGCAGGAAAAAGGCGTCTTTTGGACAGGTTTTGTTGAGGTCCGTGTAATCGACGCACATTCGCCATTTTCCGTGTAGGGTAGTTCTCTGATGAAGTTTGCTTCGAGTAGGGCTTTTACTTGTCTTTTGACCTCGGCCGCTCGGTCTGACGATATTTTTTGTCTCCTTTGTGCCACGGGTTTGGCATTGGGGTCCACGGCTAGCCGGTGGGACATTAAGTCAGGATCTATCCCAGGCATGTCGGCTGGTGTGAAAGCGAACAAGTTTCTGTTTTGTTTCAGGAATTGGGAAAGATCTTCTTTAAGGTCATATGGGAGGTTCCTGTTGATGAAGGTGTATTCGTCTTTGGTTTGCCCTACTTGTAGTTTTTCCATGTCGCCTTCTGGTTCTGGCCTAGGTTGGCCGTCTTGTCGGGCGTCCAGGTCGGCTAGGAATATTCCAGCCGTGTCGCGAGACTTTTTTCGTAAAGCCAGGCTAGTGTTGTCACATTCTGCCGCGACTTCCCAGTCTCCATGGATGGTCCCGATGGAGCCGTCTTCCGTTATGAATTTCATAAGGAGGTATTTGGTAAAGATGATGGCAGAGAAGACATTGATTGTTTTTCTCCCGAGGATGACGTTGTAGGCAGTGGAGTCTTTTAGGACCACGAATTCGGATAGAATTGTCATCCTTTGGTTGCCTGTTCCTATGGTGAGGGGGAGGGTGATAGAACCGTCCGGTTTAAGAAAGTTGTCCCCGAGTCCCGTGACGCCATTGTGGTGTGTTTGGAGATTTTCGTTGCGGAGCCCAAGCTTGTCGAAGGCTCCTCGGAAAAGGATGTTGGAGTCTGCGCCGGTGTCCACCAGTATTCTTCGAACTAGTCCCGTTCCGATTCTTGCCGAGATGACGAAAGGTGCGTCTTCGGCTGAGGTGCCGTGCTGGCAGTCCTCGGGTAGGAAAGTTATCGTTTTGTCGGTGGTGGTGGTTGGGGCTTGGTCTCTGACGGCCAGGACTTTGAGGTCCTTTTTTAGTGTTGATTTCGACTTGTCTGACACGTCTTTGCCTGTGATAACATTTACTTATTATGGTTGGGTCGTCTTCTGGACCTTCCCTAGGGGGTTGTTTTTGCGTCCTTCTCTTTCTGGCGACCTGTCTACTACCGCACGTTTTGGTTCTCTAATGATTTTGGCGAACTCTGGGAGCTTGCCGTCTCTTATGGCTTGTTCGAGGGCGTCTTTGAGGTCAAAACAGTCTTGTGTCCTTGATGACAAGTCATCTTAGCCTATTTTAACTAGTCTTTTTCTTTTGTTTTCATTAGAATTATGCACTTTCTTGAGCCATAAGCAAGCCAATTAGGTAGATTTTCATGCTTCCTATGATTTAATCAACCATGTATGAATTCATGCTATTTCATGAGGTTTTATGCTATAATTGTCACATATTATGAAAGAATGAATATCTCATGATTTTGAGCATAGCTTTGATGTGTTTGGTTGATTAATGATAGGTGAAGAAAGCTTGGAGAAAGGTTGAAGCAAGAAGGAATGGCTAGGAGTAAAGAGCAGACAATGAAATAAGTGAAATTGAACCAGGAAGCAAAAAGCTGGACCTAAAGTTGGCCAACGTTGGTGCAAAAGTTAGACCCCTAACTTTTGCACCAACGTGAGTATCAGCAAGTTATGTTGGCTGATATGAAAAGTTGGACCAAAAGTTAGACCCTAACTTTTGCTCCAACCTTTGGTCCAACTTTTGCAAAACTCCAACCCGGTTCAATTGGTTCACTTTGGTTCTTCTCCAAACTTTAAGAGCAATCAACCAAGGCCTCTTTCAACCCAATTCCACCAAGAGCAAAGGCCCAACTCAAGGCTTGAAGATCATTTGAAGAAAGTGTATAAATAGGATAGAATTCAAGTTCTTCGGGGAGCTTTTCCTTTGAATTTTCATAATAGTTTTCGGAGAGCTTTGGATATTGAGTGAACTTTAATTTCTTAGTCTTGGGGAAGGAGAATTCACTTCTCTTCCTCTTAGTTTTATTGCTTTCAATTTCAATTACAATTGTCTTGGATCTTGGGTTGGAGAATTGAAAAAATTCTGTTTCAATCTCATCCTTGGATCTCTCTGTTTTATTTACTGCTTGATTGAATTTAATTTCTGTTAATTGCTCTTCATCTACTTTCTTTGCAATTTACTTTTCCCTTGCAATTGTTCTTGTTGGATCAAGGAAGGTAGTGAGATCTAGACATGGTTTTCTAGTCTCTGGACCCCTGAGATCTGAAATTCCAATTTACATTCTGTTTTTACTTTTCATGTTCATTTACTTGTTTTGCTTCAGATTCGATTCAACCCAAACACTCTTCTACTTTTCTGTTTGATGCAATTTACTTTCCCTTGTTTAATTTCTGCAAATCCAACTCCCAATCCCCTTTACATTTCAAGCCATTTACATTTCTTGCACTTTAAGATTCCGCAATTTACATTTCTTGCACTCTAAGTTTCTGCCATTTAATTTCTTGTTCTTTAAGATTCAGCAATTTAATTTCCTGCCCTCTTTAATTTCATGCAATTTATATTCTGCAAATCACAAATCACCCAACCAAAACTTGATTCGCTTGACTAAATCAACCACTAAACTAAAATTGCTCAATCCTTCAATCCCTGTGGGATCGACCTCACTCCCGTGAGTTTTTATTACTTGATGCGACCCGGTACACTTGCCGGTTAGATTTGTGTGTTTTGGGAGAAATTTATTTTTCCACCAAAATACTCATCAGTCCTGTGCCCGTAACCTCGGTGGTAGTCACAATAAAAGGTTTTATTGCCGCCCGTTCTTTCTTTGAGTTGCCGGGCTTTTGGGATGATACCTCGATCCGCTATCTGGTGGTATATCTCAGTAATTGGGGCTGTTAGGGGTGTGTAATTAGAGAACTTGCCAATTCTGGGCGGTCGGTTTGTGCTTGTTGGCTTAGGGTGGTCCCTCTGATTTTCCCTGGGTGGGTGGTTATGCCGGGGTGCCGAGTTGCCGTGTTGGGCATTGCTGTGTTGCCGTTTATTGGCGGCGACGACCTGGCTGACCTCCTCGTCGTTGATGTAATCTCTGGCGACGTTCTGGATCTCGTGCATGGTCCATACTGGTTTGGTGGTAAGGTGTTTGCGAAATTCTTTGTTCATGAGCTCGTTGGTTAAACAGAGGCTTGCGACGGAATTCGTGAGTCCGTCGACCGTTAGGCATTCATCATTGAAGCGGTCGAGGTATTTTCTTGTGGATTCGTCTTGTTTCTGTGTGACCCCTAGTAGGCTGATGGGGTGTTTAGCTTTAGTGATTCTGGTTATAAATTGGGCCATGAACTTTCGTGAGATGTCGTGGAAGCTGGTTATGGATCCGTTTGGAAGGACGTTGAACCATTTGATTGCCGGTCCAGCTAGGGTTACCGGAAAAGCTCTGCATCGGACTGCGTCGGCTGCCCCTTCCAGGTTCATTCTGGCTTCGAAGGTCTTTAGATATTCCTGGAGATCTTTGGTTCCGTCATACTTCATGTCCGTGGGTTTATCGAAACCTTTGGGGAGTTTTCCTTTTAAGATCCTTTCTGTGAAGGGAGTAGCTCCCATTATTGTGTGGTCGTTTCTCGTTCGCTTGATTTCTCGGTGTCGTCGGTCGTCATCCGTGTGACTGGGGTCGCGAGAGGTACTGCAGTCGTATCTTTTGCTGTGTCACCGTTCTGGTGATTTGTCGCGTCTTTGGTCACGCGAGGTGCTTCTATCATGTCTCTTGGCGTGTCGCCGTTCTGGCGATCTGCCGTGGCGGGATCTGGATCTGGAGGTCACGTGACTTCCGTTTCTGATGTTGTGCTTTTCCTTGGTGGTAATCCGGCCTTCGAGTTCCTAAACTCGGTGGCAGAGTTCTTGGATTATTTGGGCCAACCTGTCTTCCGGATTCTCGGGATACCGGGTTTTTGTGACGATAGTAGCGTCTTCTTTGTCATGAACGGTGCTTGCTATCTGATGAGAGGAACTTTTGCATGGTCTAGAAATTTGCAGATAAATCCTCGTTGCAAGTATAGTTTCTAAACCATCAAAAGTCCTTTCATACAAACGTTTTGGTTGTCACAAGTAACAAACTCCTTTAAAATTGATAACCGAGTATTCAAACCTCAGGTCGTCTTCTCAAGGAACTGCAGGGAAGTATGTTCTTATTATTGGTTATGGAGATTGTAAATTGGGGTTTTGAGAATGAGGAGTGAATAGTTTAATTAGCGAATAAAGTAAATGAAGAACAAGCAATTTAAATGGCAAGTAAAATAAATAAATGACTGTAAATAAACTTTTGGCAAGGTATGAGAAACTAGAGGTCCTATCCTGGCTATCCTTATCAATGATGATGAGAATTGAATCTTAATTCCGCTTTGTTAACCTTTACTAAGATAAAGGAAGGTCAAGGGATTAATTGGATTGATATTCGGATCCTATTTTATTTTCTAAGAAAAGATTTGGATTCTTGAAGCTCAATTCAATTAACAAAGATAACAATTATCAAGCATGTTTGAGTTTGATAACTCCTGAGTTACTGATTTCTTAACCAAAACCAAAAGGAAAAAAGTAAATCTACTGGAATAAGAATGTCTTCAGATTAGGAATAATTGTAACTAATAAATAAAAGAAAGCAATATTAACTGAAATATCTCAAATAACATTAATCCAAAATAATAATCTGTAACATGGAAGAATTCATAAATTAAATTGCAAAAGTAAATAATCAACTAAAGTAATGAATAAAAGTAAAAGAGAAGCTTAAAGTAAAGGAACATTAAACCTGGGATCGAGAGTTACTCCTAAATTAAGAGAAATCCTAAATCCTAATCCCAAAAGAGAGAGAGAATCTCTCTCTAAACTAAATCTAAATCATGAAAACTAAACTAAAGTCGTCTCTCTATGAATGGATGCATTCCCTCACTTCATAACCTCTGGTCTATGCCTTCTAGACTTGGATTTGGGCCAAAAAGGGCTTCAGAAATCGCTGGGAGCGTTTTTTGCAATTTCTGGTGCGTGGCCTCTATCACGCGTCCGCGTGGGTCACGCGGTCGCGTCATTCGGAGCTTTTCTTGTCACGCGGTCGCGTCAGTCATGCGGCCGCGTCATATGTGTTTTGCTTAAGGCACGCGGTCGCGTTAGTCATGCGGCCGCGTCGCTGTTGATTCGCGCTTGGCATGCGTCCGCGTCGCCTATGCGATCGCGTGGATGCCAGTTTCTTTAGAAACTCCGTTTTGTGCTTTCCTTCCATTTTTGTATGTTTCCTTTCAATGCAACTACCTAGATGAATGATGCATCATGCAATTCTAATTTTTATTCACTTGTATATAAAGCTTGCATGTAGTTAAATTAATTCACATTCTCAAAGAGTCATGTATATATATAGCCAAACCTTAGATAGTGATAAAGTGCCTTTACAATTGAAATGGGAGAGAAAAGCATTTTATAAACTTGCAAGACAATTAATAATTTAAACAGAGATAAATGTTAATGAGCTATTGAACCCTTACTGGATTTTGTTTTTACTCTCTAATCACTCAGTGTTTATTGGGTTAATCACTCTATTCTTCTTTTTATTCTTACTTTCTATAACTTTGTTCTTCATCTAACTAATCAACAATCATAGAATATAGTCATACCAAAAATCATGAGGTCTTTAAGTAAGGTTGTAATGGGGCCAAGGTAAAGGTAAGGGTATATGTATAAGGCTGAGTGAGCTAATAAGTGAATCCTTAATTAGACTAAGATCTCACCTAACATACATATTTTCTAAATCAAAGCTTCTTTACCTATTTTCCATATTTTCTCACTTTTGATGTTACATGCTCATATCTCAATGTTTATTTTTATCCCATGTGCATTGCTTTATTTCACAATTGGGGAATTCTTTTTGTGTCCCCTTTACTGAAAAATAAAATCTTCTTCTTTTTTTTATTGCACATGGTAATTCAATTATTTTGATTTCACATGAGCATGCTTCCCAAAAATTCTTATTTTGAATTATTTTAATTCTTTTCTACCCTTTTGTTTTTTTCATCCATGTTCCCAATAGGTTTTCCCACATTTAAACTATACATAATTTTCTATCTTAAGCTAACCAAGGATTCAACTTGGGATTTTATTTTGTTTTTCTGCTTAAGGCTAGTAATGTGGCTAATAGAATAAAAGGGGATTTAAAGGCTCAAGGGGGCTAACAAGGGTGATGTAAAGGGTAGGCTATTTTGGGATAGGTGAGCTAAAATCAAATAATGGCCTCAATCACTCTCTTGGTATGTATTTCTAATCTATAATCGGACATATAGATTAAAACAAAGTAAAGAATACCAGAATATAAAAGAAGGGCGGAACACACAGGAATAAAAATTATGGTTTGAATGTAACCATACAATTAAGCTCAAAACTCACAGGCTATGTGTTCTCTAGCTCAAAAATCATTTATCAATTATGTATGTCATGCAGGTTTAGTTAAAAATTCCCATTATTCTCAATGTAAAACTTAAGGTGGCCTTAAAGTTCTAGTGTTTCTCCTTGATGAAATATTGTTTAATTAACTAACATGTAATGCTATATATACAAAGTGTGTGGATTGTTTTGATTCTGTTAAAGTCTCTAGTTTACTTCCTTTTTCTTTTCAATCTATTCCAAGTTATCTTATGCTAAAAAAGGGTAAACTATACTAATCAATCCACAATTTCTATAACTAATAAGTTAGAATTGCAACTAAACTAAGTGGCTAAAATATGAACTAAAAATGCAAAATGCAGAAATAGAGTATAAATACATGAAAATAGCAATGTATAAGTACTGCAAAATAAAAATAAAAAGAAAAATACAGAAAAATAGCAAAATAAATAAAAAGAGTATGTAGTGGTTCACCAAAAATATACGCCAGAGATGGTGACCTCCCCACACTTAAAATGTAGCATCGTCCCCGACGCTCACTCAAACAGGGTATGAAGGGGTGTCATCACTGGAAGGGTGGGTAGCTGGGGTCTCTGTGGTGGTGATCTGAGGGTCTGACTGCTGTGGAGGAGGTGCTGACTGGATAGGGATCTCGGGGTCTACAGCCTGAATCTGGGGCGGAGCCTCCTGATGGTGTGCTGCCTGCTGGGTGCCTGCTTGCTCTGCCTCGCTCTGTGGATGGGTCTCTGCCTCGGGATCATCCGCCTCCTCCTCAGATGCCTCGGATGGTGTGTCAGGCTCGGAGGGGATGTCACCAGATCGTATCATCAGCTTCAGGTGCTCATAGCGTCGCTTGTTGCGACGCTCCATCTGGTCAAGCCGTCGAAACAGGCGGTGCACTAGATGATAGATGGGCTCTGGGGCAGGTGGAGGTGCAGTGGTGGTGGCAGGTGTAGCTATAGAGGAAGAGGGGCCGGCAGATGGTGTGGCAGTGTCACCAGGAGCAGTGAGGAATGGAGGTCTGTAGCCCAAGGCCAGAAAGTTCCTGCTGTGCGGAATAATCTTCTTGCATTCTGTAGCAGGTGGCCTCTCATCAGCATCCTCCCAAGGCACGTCAGCTCGACAGCTTAGCTGTGTGATCAAATATGGAAAGGGAAGAGTGCCTCGGACGTAGACCCTGGCCATGTAGAACCGGATAAAGCGTGGCAGGTACAGGTCCTTACCCTCCATCACACACCATAGGAGGGTGATCATAGCGGTTGGTATCTCAGTCTCGTGAGTACTCGGCATAATGAAGTTGCTAAGTATCTGATGCCATAGCCAAGCCTCATCATTCAGGTAAATGCGCTTGATTCCCTTTGGCATGGTGGTGTTCTGACCCATAGTCCAAGGAACGGTTGGGTCAAGGGCTATCCGGGCCTTTACTGCATCCCAATCATATCGCATAAAGCGCATGTCTTCCTCAGCCTTCTGATAACCATCCAGCTGATCAGTCTTAGGAAGAAGCTTCAAAACATCCTCAATGGCCTCTTCAGTAACCAGAATCTGCTTCCCTCTGAGGTTCACTGCATCTAGGGAAGTCTTGAAGTAATTGCAGTAGAATTCTCTAACCCAAGATGCATTGACCTCAGTCAGAGGTCTCTCCAAGAAGAACCAGCCTCTTTGTTTGATCTGGTCAGAGGTGTATTGCTGGAGTTCTTCTGGGATCTTCAGAGCCCTCTCCAGGTATAGGTTCCTGGAGGTTGCAAACACCGGATACCTCATCTCACAGTATTGGTTTGCAAACTTTACTGGATCAGTAGCAGGGATTAGCTGGTCGGCCTTCTCCTGCGGGCTAAAATTTTTCTCCCGCAAGGAGGCATCATGAATGAGATCGATGATAGACATAGAGGCTTCTCCTCTTTTCCGTTTGCCAGTTGTTGCCTTTCCTTTCCCTTTTCTGTGGGAGTCCGACATCCTGAAAAACATAATTCAAGGATATAATAAAAATAGGAAAACAAGGAGGCAATTAACAAGAGAAGCACATAGTGGCAAAGGAGCAGGAGAGTAATGAATATGAGCTAAGTAAAAGTGCATTAAGGATTGAATAGGAGTTAAAAGTTTGAAAAGAAGAATTTACAATCCAAAATGGAATAGAATTCATGTGAAATAGAAAAATAAACATCATGCCTTGGTTAGAATATTAAGAGAAAGTGAAAGAAAATCGGAAAAGAAGTTTTTGAAAGGTTAGGTTGGTTAGAATTGAAAAAGAGTTTAGGAGGTGAAAATTAGTGAGTTAGTAGAAGTGGGTTAAAGTAAGCGGCATAATGAAAATATTCCAAGTAACAAGTATTCACAGTTAGAAGCGATAAGTAACTCATATCCAAACAAGTAAAACAGTTTGATGATGATTCGAATAGATACAGAGAAAGCAGAAATTTGGAATCAAACATCAAAAATGCAGTGTAGGAACCAGGAAATCAAAAAGGATAAGAAAATTTGCCCGGACATTCATGAATGGTTTGGTTAAAGCAGAGTAAAACAGATTTCAAAATGGCAAAACCAAAACATGAATGGAAACATTTTACAAAAATTTGGGCAGCATTCCGGCTAAAATTGGATTGTCCTGGAAAATAAACAGCAGTCAAATAGTTCATATGAATCAAAATTAAAGCTGTACTTATATATAAGGAATATAAACATGAAAATTCAGAGTAAAGAGTAGCATGAAACAAGAAATTATATCATATGAAGAAAACTAACAGCACAGCATCAGTAGAATTGCGAAAATAAAGAAATAAGAAACAAGAACAGTGCAATTAAACAAACCTAAATCCACTAACCACATCCTAGGCTACCTAACATCCTAAAATCCACTACAACATGCATATCTAACTAGCCTAAAGATGAACAATAATAGAAAAAAAATAGGAACCAACGACGAAAGGATAAAAGGGTGGCATTCGGCGGAACCTGGTAGGCGAACTAGCGAGAATGGGCAGAAAGGTGGCTGGGGGTGGTGGTGACGGCGTCTGGCGCGGCGAAAAAGGGCGGCGCGGTGGCGGTGCTGGGGGTGTTATAAATTTGAATCCACGCGGCCGCGTGAGGGACGCGGTCGCGTGGCTAGAGCGAAAAAAGGGTGTGACGCGATCGCGTGAATCACGCAATCGCGTGGAAGATAAAAAGAGAGAATGACGCGATCGCCTGGGGCATGTGATCGCGTCGCTGGAATTTGTGCTAAACGCACAAATCCAGCGTCGTTTCAGCGCAACTCTCTGTCTCCTTTTGGGGTGTGGTGCAATCCATGCGACACGATCGCGTCGCTCACGCGATCGCGTGGGATTGGTATTGTGCAAGTGACGCGATCGCGTGAGTGACGCGATCGCGTGGGTCAATTGTGCGAAACACACAATGACCGCACGATTCCAGCCTAACTTTCTGGACGTTGGATCTTTACGCCGATCTCCAGGTGACGCGGTCGCGTGGGTGACGCGGTCGTGTGGGTAATGTTTTACGCCGTTTGACGCGATCGCATGGATGATGCGGTCGCGTGGAGCACCTTCTCTCTTTTTTTTATGCAGTATGCAGAATGCAATGATTAATATGAATGCGATGCAAAATCTAGGTTCAATATTATAAAATAAAATAACACTTGAAAACAAACAAAACGAAATAAAAATTGAAAAATGAACGATCACACCATGGTGGGTTGTCTCCCACCTAGAACTTTTAGTTAAAGTCCTTAAGTTGGACATTAGAGGAGCTTCCTGTTATGGTGGCTTATGCTTAAATTCATCCAGAAATCTCCACCAATGCTTGGAATGCCAATAGCCTCCGGGATCCCAAACTAGGCACGTGAAGCTTCTGGGCCGCTTCAAACAGATTCTCAGACTCCCGGGGTGCGAATGTTAGCATAGATTTTAGGATCCCAAACTTTGCTTTTAAATCCGCCTTCATCTTGATCTATACTTTTCCATCTGGGCGGTTTAGAGATTAGATTCTCACCAGGATAACCAAACGTTTTCCGAGATCCATCCGGTTGATCATGATGCCAATCCGTGCACTTCAAGTTGAACCGTGGAACCTTATCGAACCTTGTGCACCAGCTCTGAGTACGAGCCATTTCCCTTTTACTCTTAAAGCCACAGAGAGCTCTAAGCTGGCCATCTGTTTCAAGCAAACCATATTCAAGTGGAAAAATACAGTTAAAAGTTAAGGATTGTACCCACTTGAAGCTTGTATTGGGTGGTAATGGCCTTGGGGTAGGTGGTTCCAGTGGTTCTGTGAGTTCTACTCCCTTGTGCTCTTCTGTGAAATTCTCCACTTCTTTGCAGAATTTTTCAAATGTAACATCATCCTGATCAAAGCCATCTATGTCTTCCTCATCACTTGAGTCATAAATGGGCGATTTAGAGAAATCTACCTCCGCGTCATCTTCGTATTCATCTGGGGAAGAGTCTTCGATCTCAGAGAATTCACTTGCGGATGCAAGTTCATTATCATCATCAAGGAAACTTGCTTCTGGAATTATCCTGTCTAGTTCTTCATAAAAGCTTAGCTTTGGAGGTTGTGCACTATCCTCCTTAGCATCAATTGTAACATCCTTGACAGAATTCTCCACAACTCTGGATTCCCATGGGGGTTCAGCGTCTCCTAAGTCTTCAACCAACTCTTCTTCTTCTACAGTGACAGCTTCCTCTACTTGTTCTAGTACGAAGTCAGGCTCTGTCATGTCCACTGGAGTCTCTAGTATCTCCTTCATGCTACGCTCTTCATTAGATTGTCCACATGGTGTTGTGGGACATCCTTGAATGTTCGAACGTCTGGCAAGTAATTGACTTATTGCTTGCTCCAGTTGATGAATAGTTGTTTGAAGTTGATCTGCTGTTTCCTTGAGGCGAATCTCTGATTCCCGGGGTGATAGGTTTGGACGTGGTACAGGGGGAAGTGGTGGTGTTTGGGAGTGATTGGATTGGAGCTGGGGTAAATGAGGATCATGTGGTGGTGAATGGTGAAAAGAAGCTTGTGAGCGTGGTGGTTCGAGGTTATGTTGAGAGGATGGTCTATAGGCACGTGGTAGGGCTTGTTGGTAGTTACAAGGTTGTCCACCATATCTTTCAGCTGGGTATGCATTGCAGAATGGTCTTTGTCCATGATATCTTGGAGGGTGTTGTTGCCTAAAGGGTTGATTAGGTCCTCTCGGCTCCATCCATCCTTGATTGGTTTGTCCTTGATGCATATTCCTGTTATAACTTTCATTCCTTTCAATAACATTAGAACCAAACTCAAAGCGAAAGGGGTGAGAATTCATAGTAGCTGATAAAAATAAAAGGGAAAAATAAAAACAAATAAACAAGTAAAAGAAGAATATTTACAATAACCAATAATAAGGCACACGATTGCAATTTCCCGGCAACGGCGCCATTTTGATGAGAGGAACTTTTGCGTGGTCTAGAAATTTGTAGATAAATCCTCGTTGCAAGTATAGTTTCTAAACCATCAAAAGTCCTTTCATACAAACGTTTTGGTTGTCACAAGTAACAAACCCCTTTAAAATTGATAACCGAGTATTCAAACCTCGGGTCGTCTTCTCAAGGAACTGCAGGGAAGTATATTCTTATTATTGGTTATGGAGATTGTAAATTGGGGTTTTGAGAATGAGGAGTGAATAGTTTAATTAGCGAATAAAGTAAATGAAGAACAAGCAATTTAAATGGCAAGTAAAATAAATAAATGACTATAAATAAACTTTTGGCAAGGTATGAGAAACTAGAGGTCCTATCCTGGCTATCCTTATCAATGATGATGTTGAATCTTAATTCCGCTTTGTTAACCTTTACTAAGATAAAGGAAGGTCAAGGGATTAATTGGATTGATCTTCGGATCCTATTTTATTTTCTAAGAAAAGATTGAGATTCTTGAAGCTCAATTCAATTAACAAAGATAACAATTATCAAGCATGTTTGAGTTTGATAACTCATGAGTTACTGATTTCTTAACCAAAACCAAAAGGAGAAAAGTAAATCTACTGGAATAAGAATGTCTTCAGATTGGGAATAATTGTAACTAATAAAAAAAAGAAAGCAATATTAACTGAAATACCTCAAATAACATTAATCCAAAATAATAATCTGTAACATGGAAGAATTCATAAATTAAATTGCAAAAGTAAATAATCAACTAAAGTAATGAATAAAAGTAAAAGAGAAGCTTAAAGTAAAGGAACATTAAACTTGGGATCGAGAGTTACTCCCGAATTAAGAGAAATCCTAAATCCTAATCCTAAAAGAGAGAGAGAATCTCTCTTTAAACTAAATCTAAATCATGAAAACTAAACTAAAGTCGTCTCTCTATGAATGGATGCATTCCCTCACTTCATAACCTCTGGTCTATGCCTTCTGGACTTGGATTTGGGCCAAAAAGAGCTTCAGAAATTGCTGGGAGCGTTTTCTGCAATTTCTGGTGCGTGACCTCTGTCACGCGTCCGCGTGGGTCACGCGGTCGCGTCATTCGGAGCTTTTCTTGTCACGCGGTCGCGTCAGTCATGCGGCCGCGTCGCTGTTGATTCGCGCTTGGCATGTGTCCGCGTCGCCCATGCGATCGCGTGGATGCCAGTTTCTTTAGAAACTCCGTTTTGTGCTTTCCTTCCATTTTTGTATGTTTCCTTTCCATCATTTAAGTCATTCCTGCCTTAGAATATCTGAAACTACTCAGCACACTAGTCACGGCATCGAATGGAATTAAAGGTAATTAAAATAATTAGTTTTAAACCATAGGAAACATATTTTTCACATACATCACATAATGAGGAAGGAAAAGTAAAACTATGCAATTAATATGAATAAGTGGGTGAAGAATTGAATAAATCACTCAAACTAAGCACAAAATATATCATAAAATATGGGTTTATCACTATCCTTCCGTGGGGTATGGTTTCTTGGTGTTCGGGGGTAGGGTTCCGCGTTCTGGAGTCGTCTTGGCGGCTGATGGAATGCTCTTCAAATCCGTCTGCCATTCCGGCTCAACCGGCGCTGTTCCCCACAAACGCGCCAATGTACAAGATGTCTCTGGTACGGGTTAAGAGATGGATCGGGAACTGGTGGGTTGAGGTGGATGTCGGATCACTTGACTGGAGCAATGGGGGGAAGTACCTGCAAAAACACTCCGACGCTCAAGTCAGAATGGATCTAAGAGGTATAGGGTATGTGGAATGAATGAATACCTGGAGGGACCTGGATCCTCTATTTATAGGTAATGGTAGCTATCTTATCTTATCTTGTTTGGCTAAGATAAAGGAGATGTTTGAATTCGAAAGTCGGTTAGGAGTCTTAGAGGGCCAGTTTCGGACCTTCTAGAAGAGCGATGCAGGTCGGATCCGGATAATCGGGTTTGGGTTTGATCCTGGGTCATGGATCCGTGGGTCGGATCCGTAACATTTTATAACACATAGGAATACTATATACATATAAAATATAAAATATTTTTAAATAAATTATAATAATATTTTTATATATTATTAATATTAAAATATAAATTAAAATAAAATAACAATGAAGTTTTTGAGAATATCGATTTCAAAAAAATTAGTCCTCAAAGAATAAAAACTACCAAATAAATTCTCAAAGATTACAAACATTGGACATGATTTGTCTCTGTAAATTTCTAATGTAAAAGTTAACGGAATTACTTATGTATACTGTTAAGAGAAAATTCCACTTCCCTCTCCTGCGAGATGTTAAAATGACACTTTCATTCCCTCTATTTTATAAATGTACATTCTCCTTCTTTCTAACTTTTAAAAAACCTCCTCTTTAATCCATTTTAAACTTTTTGTGTTAACTAATGTTAACTTTATTCATTTTTTAAGGAAAAAATTATTTTTTAAAAAAATATCCATTAACAAAAATTTTATTTTTTATCATTAAATTTTTCTTACCAAAATATCTTTTAATAAATTATTTTTTATTGATTAAATTGTATTTTTAAAAAATTTTAATAATTATATTATTTTTTTCTAAAAAAATTTTATTAATAATTTTTTTTATATTTTACTATTAATTTTTTGATATTAATGTATATTATTTTAACATTAAATAAAAAAATTTTACCATTGTTAATATGTATAACAATTAATATATTTTGATATTGAAAAATAATCTTACTAAGATTTTTTTAATATTAAAATAATATATATTGATATCGAAAAATTAATAGTAAAATATAAAAAAATTATTAACAAAAATTTTGGTAAAATCATAATTTAATAATTAAAAAATTATTGAAGGGTATCTTAGAAAAAAATAATTTAATTATTAAAAAATATTTTGGTAATTTAATTATTTAATTAATAAAAAAATAATTTATTAAAAGATATTTTAGTAAGCAAAATTTAATGATAAAAATAAAATTTTTGTTAATGGATATTTTTTCAAAAAATAATTTATTTTTTCTTAAAAAATAAATAAAGTTAACATTAGTTAACACAAAAAATTTAAAATGGATTAAAGATGAGATTTTTTAAAAGTTAGAAGGAAGAAAAATGTACATTTATAAAATAGAAAAGAGAAAAGTGTCATTTTAATATCTCGCAGAGAGGAGAACGGAATTTTTTCTACTGTTAATTTAGATTGATGTGTCTGTCTATGCCACATTGGAAATATTTCAAATGCTGTTGATAATTTAGTACTCCAATTTAATTGAGTTATAAGAGTAAACAAATTCTAATGGTCCAAATTCCCCATTTGAGCATTTCTAAGGTCAGTACCTTTTAAACTTTATCGCAAATTCGCAACACAATAGGAATGTGAAGGTACTCAACTTTATAATAAAATAAATTCTCCCCATTAAACTCGTTCTGAGCAAGAATTATTTCTCCATGAAATGCTTTAACAACAGCGTCATCCTCAGCTTCCATTTGTGCATGATCAGCTTTCTCATCATGAGGTGAGTTGCAATGTTGTTGTGTTGCGTGTATCTTAGGCCTAGTCCTAATATTCTTAACTCCATTACTCCTTCCACCTTTGTTGCTATTGCTAATAACATCACTCCTTACAATTTGCACATTCTTTTTCTTTTTTAAATAACACATTTCTTTTTTTAAATAACACATTTTATTTTTGGATTCTTCTTCCTTACTTTTCTTACAAGGACCTCCTCCTCATTAGTATCACCGTCTTCAAATTCAGATAATGGGACTTGTATAACTCATTTTTGACACTTTCATACCCACCATCATTAGTCTCATAATCAGAAATTGGAGGGTCACCAAATTCATTACATGCTATAACTAGGATTTATTGTAAATAAAAAAGATCTTTGATGAGTTATGAAGAAACACACAATATAAAAAAGGCTCCAATAATTCTAAACAATGTTGCTCCAATAATTTTAAGTTTGCAAAAATACGACACGTCGGTCTACATAATGGAACAACTAAGCATATCTGTTCCATTTCACAATGTCACTTGACGGAAGGATGTAACGTATATAACGTCCGCAATTCTTGAGAACTTATTTGGTAGCTTTTATTTTTTAAGAATTAATT
>NC_029792.2:61296046-61313078 GCF_000816755.2 Arachis ipaensis | reverse complement strand
GATGATATTTAATTGTTTAATTATTTTTAATATATTTTTAATTATATAAAGTATTTAAAATATTTTTATTTAATAATTAATAATATATATTATTTCTAAACTTACTTTAAGAATATATATTAAGAATAAGACTAGATATGCTAACATGTGACAGTATTTAAGTGTGTCCAAGTATTTCTAAAGAAGAAGTTTTTATTTTTTATTAAAATACGGTTGGACATAAAAGACACACGTATTTGATGAATTTCGTATCTAAAATGTGTTCTAGACGCGAAAATAACAAATCAAAAAAATATCTGTACTTCATAGCATATATCTCCTACAAATTTTAAAAGAACCACACTCTAGTTAACATTCAAATGGTTACCTTATATTAAATTAAAAAACAGTGCAAAAAGAATGGCAAAGATAGTAAACTTCTATTAGAATTTATAGCAGTTAATGACACTATAAGAAAAAAAATATTGTGGTCACGTTTTTTTCTTGCCATGCTTTAAAAGTATGTCATAAATGGGTCAATGGCCACACTTTTATGTGGGTGGTGATTGATTAGAAATTTGACCATATTTTAGATGTCACACTTAACAAAGTGTGATAATAGAGAAAAACAGTATAATATCCTATCACATAGAGCTTCACCCTATAGCCGTGAAGCAAATGCGATAAAGCATCATGACAGTTTTAAAGCTCCATACATTAGTATATAACTAAGAAATAGTATAACTAGAAGCCCGATGAAAGAAATAAAAGATCAAAGACTATAGAACAGAGATACAAAAAGTGAAGCGTCCACATACGATAACTAAACGAGTTAACACGAGAGGAACAAAAAATATTATATAAAACATTGCAGATAGCTCCAGAATACACAAGGTAATAATTAAAGTAAAAAATCTGTGTGTGTGCGTGTGTGTGTGTGTGTGTGTAATATACAAAAGAGAACTAGTCATAGCCTGCGGAGTTTAGGCCGGCCAGCTCAAACTAAAAAGAACAGAGTTTTGAAATTTAAAACAGTTAATATCCTATCTCTCAAAGTTTCAAGTACAAAAGTCTCTAAGACAACACAATATACAATAATCAAA
The DNA here is from genome assembly GCF_000816755.2 of Arachis ipaensis. NCBI lineage: Eukaryota > Viridiplantae > Streptophyta > Magnoliopsida > Fabales > Fabaceae > Arachis > Arachis ipaensis. The sequence continues at coordinate 61,311,996 of NC_029792.2, read as the reverse complement.
AGTGAGAGAAATCTACAACAAAATAAACAAAAGACCAAAACTGAGCCATCCTCCGCTCTGTCACTATTTGCGAACTCACCGACATGGGTTGCGACTTGCATCTGAAAAACAACAACATATGGTATGAGAACCAGAGGTTTTCAGTATGGTAATAGTGCCCAATAGATAGGATATAAGGTTTCGGGAAGTCAGAGGCAATCGTAGAACTTCGCATGCATATGATTCAAGATTACAGAATTATAGAAATTAAACCATAAATAGGGCAATCTAACTTAGGGAATTTCTAACTAATACTAATATCGTTGTCTCATAGCCTTCACCAACCTACTTTCCATGGGATCCCATCGCCTCCGCCTGCCAAGCCTCCTCAAACCCAGCAGAACACACAAGTAATGCAAACAAGTAAACCACAAATAATATACATATACAGCAAGTAAAATAAATAGCAAGTAGGCATGTGATCCATTTAGACATAACTGAATTTAAGCTATAGAACAAATAGCAGGTAGGCATGTTATTCATTTAGGCATAATTGAAGTTAAGCAAAGCAAACAAGCATATAGAAGATGCATACGATGAATACCTGTCTTATTGGTGGTGATATCACTTGTCGGTTTAACTACCGACCCGACACATCCTTTCGAATATAGCCTTTCTACCATGCCCAGGGATATAGTGCCCTGCTCACCTTGTGAACCCAGGGATATAGTGCCTTACTTACTGTTAATCTGGGATATAGTGCCTAACTCACTTTCATGCGCATCCCAGGGTATAGTCCCCTGCTCACCTTTAACCCAAGGATATTGTGCTTGGCTCATCCTTGTGGGAGAGAAGGTTATGCGAGCGTAATACTATGTCAGCCCTCACATCTTAACGTAGGCAGGAGACTGCCACAGTCCCAACACTGGCACCGTTACCTTGACAAGCAAGATTAAACTACCATCCTTGCTAGGCGCCTAGCGATTTACCAATCAACGCATATCATAATAATTAGGGGTGGGCATGGTTTGGATTTTTATAAATCCAAACTGGATCCATTTCAGAACCATTTTTATGGTTCATAAAACCAAACCAAAACTGGATTGAAGAGAGAAATCGGTTCTAAACCGGTTTGAAAAAATAAAAACCGATTTTAAACCGGTTTTAGAATTTAAATCCGGTTTTATTTATAAATCGGTTTTAAATCCAGTTTTACGTATAAAACCGGTTTTAAATCCAATTTTACATATAAAACCGGTTTTAAATTCGGTTTTTTTAAATCCAAATCTAAAATCCGATTTTTTTTTAAATCCAAATCTAAAATCCGGTTTTTTTTATAAAATCCAGTTTTAAAACCAGATGTTTTAACCAAAAATTCAGTTTTAAAACCAATTTTTGAAAATCCAGTTTTAAAATCAGTTTCTTTAAACAAAAATCCAATTTTAAAACTAGTTTTTAAAAATCCAATTTTAAAAATAATGTGCACTAGGTATCAATATACTAATATAGACATGCAACAAAGAAACGGATAGTAATTTTCTTTGCAACCTATTGGTTAATCCAATAAGGCAACTCAATTTAAAATATTTCTATTTCTCCCTAAACATTTCCTTATTAACATGAATTTGCACGTCAAGTAGTTATTGTCACCACATTGCAGATCAACAACATTAAGACTGTTTATTAAGTAAGCCATGCAAAGCAAACTTGAGCAGTAGCATAAAAGTGAAGATTGGATCAAAACAAGAGAAAAAATTGGATATGATAGAATACAGGATATAGTAGCGAATGTCAGAATGAAAATTACAAAACTTGCATTAACCACATACTTGGTGCTCTGTTTTGGAACCATCAAAGGGCACTTCAAGCCAGTGCCTCAAATTTCTTAGTCTTTCTTCCTACAAAAGGAATAAATAACAAAGAACAATAAGCAACAGGTTACATAACAAATAATATATAAACTACAAACAATAGATAAAATTCTACAAAATGCAATAAGATGTCATTCTTCAACATATACTAATATAAAAGATAGGCACACTCCAAAAATAAGACAGTGAAGGAATCAAAATACTGATGAATTATAAGTTTGAATATATTTATTAAGGCTTGCTTTTATCATGTGATAAATTTACATTAATATTTCAACAAAATACACATAATCAGTTCTAAATAAACATCCACTGCCTGCCTACGTCTTTACAAACAATACCTCAGACATTCAAGACACTGAGTCGCAATATCAAACTAACTCCAGTGATGAGACCATACAAGCATATACAATGACAATCTTTTCATATTAGATTGAGTCGGCTACATATACAATGACAAAATTGTGCTATCTTAATTATCCTGAAGCTTCTTCACTTACTGAACCTCCTAATTGATGTGCACCCTTTAGTTCTCAAATGACAATAGTCGGCTAAGTTGGGGTTGGTGGGCATTGATTCAAAAGGCATGATAAAAAAAAGTCTGTTAAATTCATAGCTTATCAATTGAATTTTCACCTAGGATTCCAAAATATGTGGGGTTTAGAGAGAATATTCAAAAGCAAAAGCATTTGAATCTTTTTGCCAAGGGATCAAGGTCTTAATCACTTGATTTACAAAACAATAAGTACATGATAATTCAAAATACAATAACACTACACATACCTGCAGAGAGCTAAGAGAAAGAGGATGCATCCTATTGTTTGGCACATTTAGAGCAGTAGAAGGTAAAGATAGAATACGCCCGATAAGTGATCCAGATCCTAGTACAATGTTAGCTACAAATGCAATATGAATAATTAGTCACAGATCACTAAATCATTTGTGCACTAGAAAAGCTAATTTTTACAGAAAGCATGCATACAACCGAATGTCTACTATTTTCATAGTAAAGCTTCATATGTTTTCCCCAAGCACTAAAATGGGGCTATTAGAAATATAAAAAGATAAATCATCATAATCCTATAAAAATAGGAAAATAAAAAAATAATAAAGAAAACCATAGAAAAGTGGCATTAACACAAACACTTGATATGCATAACAGCATAAGCAATCAAACCTTGTTCAGTTTTTCAAATTGATGGAATGGAACAGAACAGAAAAGAACATGGAAGCACCTTTGGCAATTTCAACTATATCATCACAAATGTAGTAAATCCCTATCTAACACTCAATTCATTTTCTCAGATGATAGATTCACTCTGTGGTTCTTCTCTGTTGCTTCACAACATTTCAATCTACCAAATTAATTACTTAATGGTAAACCTATCTAGCCTTGAGGGTACCCAGAGAACGGAGAAGAACAGAGCTGGGTCATGGCGAGAAAAGGCGGACGGCGCCTTGAGGGTACCCAGAGAACGGAGAAGAACAGAGCTGGGTCACGGCGAGAAAAGGCGGACGGCGAAACCGTGGATGGCGGAACAGAGCAGTGACGCGACGCGCTTGTGGTGGTGGTGGCAGCTACGAAACTGCAGCGCCAGTTGCCTGCTCCGGTGCGGCGGTGCCGGCTGCGGGCGAAGGAGAAAAGGATTTGTGCTAGTTAAAACTGGTTCACCAAATCAGAAATGAAGAATTACGGTGTTTTTGAGATTTGGATTTTAATCTAGATCTAGATCTGGATTCAGATTTAAAACCATTTAAATGGATTGGATTTAAAATCAAATTATAAAATAAATTTGGTTTGGTTTGGATTTTTTTTGGTTTAAAACTGGTTTTTTTCAATGGTTTGGTTTGGATTTGGTTTAAAATCCAAATTTTGGATTTTTTTGCCCACCCCTAATAACAATCATTTAGTGATCACTGCTTATATTCAACATTTTCATCACGCTTCACTTTCTCAACTCATCATAATAAATCTCATTTTCTCAAAATCTTTCAAGTTCATACACCATTTAATTAGGATATTGCTCAACCTTATTCATCTTCTCAATTTCTCATCAATGAACTACTCCACAACTCAATTCTCAATAATTTCATCCATAAACCTTCTAAAACCTAAGTCACTGGCTCTAAACTCATAACCAAATAACCTTTTTAAATCACCCAAAGCCCTCTCACTCATTCCAAAGCCTAATCTTTAGCTAAGGGATCTTAAACAATAATTAAAAAGGTTTTAAAGGTTAGAGGAGTGCTTAAAATACACAAAAATCACATTTTTCAGCAAAACAGGGTCATGCGTACCATGCACAATCCTGCGTAAGCATGGGTGTCATTTTGACAAAGTCGCATATGCGTGCATTGTCCGCATACGCGAGAGTTTGAAACAGAAAGGGTTACCGCGTACCCATGCCAATGACCGCGTACGCAGGAGGGTAAGAATGGCAATCTCGTGTACGCATTCCAGGGTGGCAAACGCAGGAGTGTTTGGCCGAGGACAATGCTCGCGTACGCATGCCCTATTCCGCGTACGCATACCACCCAATTTTCATAAAAAGTTGTTTTGCTGCAGAATTCAGATTTTTGCAACAAATTTCAAACACGCATAAATTTTTCGTTTTAAATCTTTTTTCATCCGTCAAAAATAAGGTTTTACCAAAGTTATTAAAAGCCTCTAGTTTTCAAAATCCTCAAACCAAAACCAAACTAACTATACCCAAAACAATATATAAAGTATAAACAGTCCTTAATCCTTTTCCAGTCATTCAAATGCTTAATTTTTCAAATTGTCACTTTCTCTACTCATTTGATGAAAACCTAAAGTCCACAATTTTCATCAATCCTCATCAATACCAATACCAATATCAACATAATCATCAACAAACACCATCAACCATTAACCATATCCATCATAATCATTATTCATCTATTCATCATCATCAAAACTTATAATTATTTTTAATTGTCATCAACATCAATAATCATCTTAACTCTACATCAACATCAACAATCAATTTCAATCTCAAAAATCATCATTATACACCACATTTCATTTACATACCACATCAAATCTTCCTTCAATTAATCACACATATTACATGCATTCAAACCACCAAATCACACGATTCAAATCTATCTTAAGGTTCACTAGTCTAAGTTGCCCACAACATTACATATTAACTAAAGAAAATCGAAACCATACCTTGGCTATTTCCCACACAAGCTTAAAACACCAAAAATGCCCTTTCCATACAAGCTTTCAAGCCTCCAACAAGCAATTAAACACAGCCACAACTTGAGCTCAATCTCCAAGCATTCCAATCATTAATTCCACTCCACACAACATTAATTCAAGCTAGCTATCATACAAATTACCATAAATCAAGCCTAGGGTTCACAAATATGACAATTCACAAGGGTATAGAGTATTCTTTCTTTACCCACTATGGATTGGGATAATACTCAATAATTCTCCACTATTAGATGGTACCTAAACAACCAAAATCATAAAATCCACTCAATTACCAAACCAGAAATGCAAAAAATGTATAGGGCAGAGAATTGGAGTATGGATTTTGAGTTCTAACCAACTTTGTTTAGATGAAATTGAAGAGCTCGGCAAGAGCTTCACGTGGCCATAAATGGCATGCGAATCCGAGTTCTATAGCTCAAGATATGAACCAAGGAAGGTGATGATGAATAGTGACAATGGGGTCCTGTTCTCCCTTCTACTCAAGAGCCGTAACCCTCACTTGTGTGTCAAATGAGGCTGAATGGTCTCTATGGTGCTTATATATGTTGGGCATGGGTCCAACTTAGGTCCGGTCCAACCGGTTAGCGTTTTAGGCTCGTTTGGCCCAACTTTGGGCCAAAACCTTTAGAATAAGTGACCGATTTTCGATTCTAAATATTTTTCTAAGTTTTTCTATAGTTTTATTTTCTCACTCATAATACCGGATAAACATAAGCCAGTACTACCGGCTAGATCACTAGGACGCATTTTTACGTAAATTTTTCATAGAAAGTTACATTTTCCTGCTCGAAAAAATCTACTGAATCCAAATCTCACCTTCAAATTTTGTAATTAACATCTCTAAATTTTTGAACCTATTCCGGACAATTAAATTATTATTATTATTTTATTTTATCTTAGTGGTTAATAAATTCTGATTCTTACATTCTCTCCTTCTCATTAGGAATTTTGTCCCCAAAATTCAAATCGTCTATAAACAAACGATGGTAGTTCATCTCCATCTCAGATTCGAGCTTCTACGCGCTCTCGTCCACTCCGACTTGACACTAAGTGACCTTAATCAGTGGAACTTCCTTTACGCGACATCTATTGACACCAATTTGGAGCCTAATCAAAGTTGGTTCTCTTTCTCTCCAACTCCTAATTCCTCAATTTTTCGCTAGCCTTTAAAATAAAACATGTCTATATCCTCGAAACTCTTCCCTCCACAAAGTATTCTACTACTAACATTATCAACTTAATCAAGTCGTCACAGTATCTTATCCATCATAGTTCTACCATGTCGATGCTTCCACACGCTTTCCACTGCGTCACTCTGATCGTTTGTCATTAAGAATCCGAATTACTTAGCTACATCCACCAGAATTTTTCTTTTCCATTGGTTCCTCCAACAACTCTAAGTTTTGCCAGCCCTAATGGTGACATTCCATAAGATAAAACTAAGCTAAAATTTATTCCTACCAACATTCTATACCAATTTTATACGCTTACCTCTTATAAGAGGATCCGACTCTGTTGCCTCACTCGCATCCAGAGCAAACACACGGCTTGGTTGCTTTTTTTGACCCGTAGTTTGGTTTCTCCCATGACAGCAGTCCTTGACAATGTGTCCAGACAGACCTTAAGTATAGCATATACCACTTCTCCTCGCCTGGTAAAACTGGGCAATATTATTCCTCCTGAATTTCCCTTGACCTTAAGGATGCTGAGGGGCATCTCCATCCCTTCTGAAGTTTTGTCCCCTCGGTGGAAAATACTCTCCACGACTTCAATTATTGGTACCATCATGGTTATCTCTCGCCACAGCTATTTTCTTGGCACAATCCTCTACAACCCATGCCTTGTTCACTAGTTCCGAGAACCTCCTTATCTCTAACGGAGTCACAGCAGTCATAATATTATCCTTGAGCCCTCTTTAGTATTTGATGCATTGCCAACCTTCATAGGTCTTAGGAGCACCCTGACAAATCCTCCAAAACCTGCAAAGATCCTCGAACTTACTCTGCTAGAATCATAAACCCTTACATCAGCTGCATGAGCTCCAATGCCTTTGCCTCCTTCATTGACTCATGAAAGTATTTCTTATAGAAGGTAGTCTGAAATAGCTCCCACGGAATGTGTACATTCTGTAGTTACAGCAGTCGGCACTTGATGAACGTAAATATCCTTATGCCGGTTAGAAACTAGTGATGAATCCGATCGTGAGTATAGTCTAACCAACACACGAATACCGCATCAAACAAGTCTAAAATCTATGACCGAGAGTGTTGATCCTGGGTCGTTCTCCCTAAGAATTGCTTTAGAATGTGCATCATCGATTAGGAAAGCTTTTGTGGTTTTGAGAATTGGTGCAAGAATTCAAACTAGCAAGACAATCAACAATTACTTGGAATAAAAGCCTTGGCCAAGGGTAAGCATTGGAAGTTCCATCATTATAGTTTTCTTCAATTGTGATAGGAGTTGATTGTTGCTTCACTTAGTTAACCTCCTAACAATGGAGAAAAGTCAAGTGAAATTAACTAACTTGAGTCACAAGTCCTAGTCTCACCCTAGAAAGTCTAGCTTTAGTGCACTCTAAGTCAATTAGCAATTCTCAATTCATAATCTACAATTGATATCCACTATTCAAGTATCTCCAATAACTCAATCTCTAAGCCAAGTAAGGGAAATCTACTCCATAGCTAAGGTTGTCATTATCACAAACAATTGGTAGGAAATTATAGAAAACATAATGTAATTGAGAGAAGAGAATTGAATCTAAGCTATCTAATCCAAACAATCATCAGCAATTATACAATTGAATAAAACCTCAATTCATTAATCCAAATTCAAAGTAGCAAAATGAACCAAATCTAGATCTAAGGAATTGAATCAAAAGAACATCAATTAAGAGTAGAAGAAGAGTAGATCTACAATTGTAGCAAGACAAAAAGTCAATTATCAATGGATCTCACCAAGAATTCCAAGGAAACTTGCAATGGAAGATGAAAACCTAGAGAGAAGTTGGAGCTTCTCTCTCTAGAAGTAAAATGTAACTAACTTTTCCCAAAAAATCTAGAATTATCATTAATTGTCCTAACACTCCTAATCCTTGGTCTTCTTAAGCTTTTTCCTCCAAAATCTGCTCCAAAACAGGGCCTGGGAACCCTCTGAAATCGCTGGGCACGTGTTTCATTTAAAAAATCATGTGCGCACATCGACGCGTACGTGCACTGCGCGCGCACGCGTCCCTAGTTCCTTTGCGATATTGCGCGCATGCATAAGGTGCACGCGGGCGTCATAAGGGATATGGCCCAGCCATATAGGCGCGCCGGCTCCTCACTCGGCTCCACTGCGCTGGCTCTGGATGAACGCATCCACGCGTATGCGCACGGTGCGCGTGCGTGTGCAAATTCAATTCTTTGATTTTGCTTCATGCTCCTTCCATTTATGCATGCTTCCTTCATTCCTCTTACCCATTTTTGCCCTGTAACTTCTGAAATCACTCAACAAACGAATCAAGGCATCTAATGGTAATTGAGGAGGATTACAATGTATCAATTTTGTTGCAAAAGAAGCACAATTTTATCTATGAGGAAAAACGGGAAAGAGACACAAAATCATGCAGTTTTATATGAATAAGTGTGGAAGATCATTGATAAAACCCTTAGATTCTATGCATGATAAACCTTGAAAACGGGGTTTATCAACCTCCCCACGCTTAAAGTCTAGCATGTCCTCATGCTAAGGGAAAGCAAAAGATCAAAGGACTACAAGGGCGTAGGACTAATGTGATGCGATCTACCTACATGAATGCAACTAGGGTGTATGCTACTATCTACTTGGCCAAGAGTAATTCCATCTTTCTGGAAAACACATATGTATATGCACATAGGGCAAGATGATGGACAATGTATGAACTCTACCAATTCTAGTCATCAAAGTGAAACATGCATAACCTCTATGAAGAATGCTCGCGAGAGCCGGGAATAAGGAGTTGAGCTTCGAACCCTCACCAGAGGTGTTTGCACTCTAGTCGCTCAAGTGTGCGGGGTCGATTCTCTCAATTCTCCCCTAATCATGCTTTCTTAGATTTGTTTTTCTTCTAACAATCAACATATATTTCATGCATGCACACAAGTATCATAAGGTCTTTTCCTTGGGTTGTAATGGGGCTAGGGTCAAGGTAGGATGCATATATGGTTAAGTGAGCTTGAAATTTGAATCTTTGATAAGCTTAAACTTCCCACCTAACCTATGACATCCTATATAATTAAGTTCTAACCTAACTACCCATTTTTCACTTTTAACATACTCATGCATTTTCTTTTCATTTCACAACTCATATGCATTGATTTTATTGGGCTTCGCTTTGCTTTGGGGCATTTTGTCCCCTTTTTATTTCTTTTCTTTTTCTTTTTCTTTTTTTTTCTTTTTCTTTCTTTTTTTATTTTTTTTTCTTTTCCATATTTTTTTTCTTTCTCTTTTGTCTTTCTCATTTTTTTTATATACAAGAACATCATTGCATAAGGTCTATACATTTAATCAATACATGAGCATGTACCCAATTCCCAATATTTACGACAAAATACAAAACTACCCTTTTATTCACCCAATGTCCCAAGTTTTTCCACACTTGAATGATACACACTCACTAGCCTAAGCCAATCAAAGACCAAATTAAGGACATTTATTGTTTTTCACTTTACGGCTTGTAATGTGCTAAAATTAAGAACAAAGTGGGTTAATCGTAGGCTCAAAATGGCTAACAAAGGAAGATAAAAAGTAAGGCTCTTTGGGTAAGTGAGCTAAATGAAATGATGGCCTCAATCATATAAATTCATGAATACACAAAATAATAGACATAAAGAATCAAACAAATCAAAGATTACAATCATAGAAAGAGAACTATGCACACAAGAAGGGAAAATAAGTGGTTATAAGATGTAACCACACCATTAGGCTCAAAACTCGCTTGCTTGTGGTCTTGGCTCAAATCCCATGTTCCAAAATACATTCTTCAAACAAGTTAAGCATCAAAAGATTTTCAAATTTTAAGATTGGTAGGGTCGCCCAAAAATTCTAGTTTTCTAGAATAGAAGTCATTGCTCTAACCAAGTGGGTTTATTAAGAGATACTAATATGCAAAAGATGCCAAAAATGAAAGACCTAATATGCAATCTACTAACCTAATATGCGATCTACTCTAGTTCAAGTAAAGAGGTTCAAGGAGTTTATTCGGGTGTTACCTACGAAGACCGGTCGGCCGACCGACCTCCCCACACTTAGAAGTTGGCACGGTCCTCCGTGCCTTGAGTGAGACGGAGTGGTGGTTCGACTTCCGAGTGTCCATCCTCTTCATCATTATCGCTTACCTTATTATCGGTGTCGGTGGAGGTGGAAATCTCCGGTTCTTCCATAGGTGGTGCTAGGCAACTTAGAAGCTTCTTGACAAAAGTGTATCGGCGTCGGTTACGCCGCTCATAACAGTCAAGCTTCTTGTGGAGTTCCTCAATACGTTGCATAGGTGATTTTTGTGGTGCGGAAGATGTGGAGGGAATGCTCGTGGGGACGGTTAGGGGAGGCTCTTCGGTGTCCGTCGGAGGATAAAGATATCTCCCGGATGGAACGACATCACCATCCACCGGTATGATGGCCCTTTTATCCTTGGTCTCCCAGGGAGCACTGGCTGCGGCGACTAAGTCAGTCACTAGGGCGGGAAAAGGTAGATTCCCCGTAGTGTGGATGCGGCCCATAGATTGGCAGATGAGACGGGGAATATGCACCGATCTCTCTGTGAGGACACACCAAACCAACAAAGCTAATTCGGCACTGATAGAGGAGCCATGGGTGCTGGGGAGCACATTGTGGGCTAGAAATTGGGCCTATGCTTGAGCCTCCCTGGTGAGAAAACGTTCGGTGATGCCCTTGGGCTGGGACCTCATCCTTCCTCAAATCCAGAATGATTCGGGTATGGCAATGACCTTGAGGATGAAATCCCAATCAAACGCATATTGGCACCGTGCTGACAAAATCTCTTGATAAGCATCTGATAAACCGTTATTTTATGGTTTATATTGTGCTTAATTGTGTGGTTTTATCAAATCTTTACCCACTTATTCATATGATTAGCATGCATTTACAATTCCTTCCTAAAAATACTTCATGGTTGAAAACTTACTTCCTAGAGACTTTTAATTTTGTAATTTAATTCTCCTTTATTCCATTCGATGCCGTGATCTGTGTGTTAAGTGTATCAGGCTTTATAGGGCATTGAATGACTTCGAGATTAGAAAGGAAGCTTGCAAAAATGGAAGGAACACAAGAAATTGAGGAGATGACCAGCGAGAAGTGATGCGGATGCATGGCTCACGCGACCGCGCGAAAAAGAGGAAATTACAGTGACGCGTTCGCATGCCTGACGAGAATGTGTGAATTGGAAGCTACACAAGTGACGCGAAGGTGTGGAGAACACGCACGCGTGGAAAAGTAAAACGCTAGATGACGCGAACGCGTGACTGACGCGACCACGTGACGTGCGCGATCTGCAGAATCTGCAGAATTCGCTGGGGGCGATTTTGGACCCTGTTTTGACCCAGTTTTCGGCCCAGAAAAGCAGATTAGAGCCAGAGAACATGCAGAGACCAGAGGACAACATTCATTCCGCATAATTTTAGTTTTAGATCTGGTTTTACTTCTCCTCTAGGTTTTCTCTCTATACATTCATAGTTCTTAGGATTTTGATTTTATTGCTTTTTGGATTGGGATATTGAGAAGAGTTATTACCTCCGTCAAGACTTCGTCATTCTAGTTTGTTTCCTTACTTGTCACTTACTCTTCCATCTCCTTTATTTACTCAGAGTTACTCTTGGATTATTTTTAGAATTTATTAATACAAGAACTATTTCTATTTTAATTGATCCTTTTGATTATTATTTATTACGTCTTTCAATATTTCCCTTTCTTATTTCGTGGATTTTACAATCATAATGAGCGAGTAGTTCCATAACTTGATTGGGAGTTGATTGACAGGAAGACCTTGAGTTGGATGCTCAAGAGTAAAATTATAGTTGGGTTTCGCATTGGGTCGCCCTCTAATCATTGACACTAGTCCTTCCCAAGGGAGAGGATTAGAACTTGTGAATAGAAATTGACTTCCAACTTGCTTAACTTTCCTTTACCTGGTAAAGGATAATTGAGCAGACAACCTTTAATTATCACTTTTACTTTAAGAGAACTCCATCAAGGATAGGGCTTCCAACTAATCTACTCCCGGTCAAGGTTTTTATTTAAATTACATAAATTCTCTGATTTAATTTCCTGTTTATCAACTCAATCCATTTTTAGAAAATATCTGATTAATAAAATAGCACATCTTCCTGCAACTCGTTGGGAGACGACCTGGGATTCATACTCCCAGTATTTTAATTTTAATTTTGTGACAACCCCTTCTAAATTGATAAGTGGATTTTTGGTTGGTTAAGAAATGTACTTGCAACGTATCTCTTATAACAATTTGTTAACTCGCCAATTTCTGCCACGTCAATTTTTGGTGCCGTTGCGGGGGAGTTGCAATAGAGTGCTAAGTTATTGATTGGAATTTATTTATTTGCATTTTATTTTATTTTTGTTACTATGAGCTGCATGTTTCTTTCGTTAAATGACGCGTTCACTTCCTGATCCAAGCTTGCCAGTATTTGATCATGAGATTGAAAGAACTATTTCGCGTATAAGGCAAGCTCAGCGTCGGTTAGTCCTCTCTGAGGGCGGATCTGAAACGTCACTTGAGGAAGAAACAAGCCCCCGTTCTACTGATTCGGTTGATTTACGCGCAGGTGACATGGCAGCACCTAGAAGAGTTACTATCCAGGAGGCTGGAGCCCCTGATTTTATAATGCAACCGTTTCAAGTGCATCACCCAGCAGTGGCTACAGATTTTGAAATAAAGATTGCACTGCTCAACTTAATGCCTAAGTTTCATGGCTTACCTGCTCAAGAGCCTATCAAGCACCCGAGGGATTTCCAAGCAGCCTGTTCTACTGTCAGGTGCGATGGTGCAGATGAAACTGCTATTTTGTTAAAAGCTTTCCCATTCTCTCTTGAGGAAAAGACGAGAGAGTGGTACTACACTCAACCCACAGCAACTGTTTTTGACTGGGATACACTCAGAAGAGAATTTTTGGAAAAATTCTTTCCAGCTAAAGTTACTGATAAACTAAGGAAAGACATTTCCATGATTGTCCAGGACGAGTCCGAGACTCTCTATGAATACTGGGAGCGCTTCAACAACCTTCTGGAAGCATGTCCCCACCATATGATTGACAAGATAGTGTTGCTCGGCTACGTCACACAGGGCATAAGGCCCCAAGATAAGACCACATTGGAAAGTGCTAGCAATGGGTCTATGAAAAAGTACAAGACCACTGATGAGGCATGGCAATTGATCAGCGACTTGGCTGAGTCTACAAGGAATCACAAGCAGAAACAAGGTCGTTCAAAATCTGTTGCAGAGGTATCTTCTAGCAAGGAAACTACTACTCTGACTCAGAGTATATGTGAAATGACTAACTTACTGAAGCAGATACAGTTGGGTCAATAACAAGCGCAGCAGAGCCAACAGTTAGTTCCACAGAGAGTGTGCGGGATCTGTGTTGATTATAGCCATTATACTGATGAATGTCCGCAGCTCCAGCAGGAAGACAACACTGTGGTAGCCACTCATAACTTTTATGACCGCCCCAACCAAGGATACAATCAAGGAGGCAGCTACAACCATGGGTGGCAGGACAATTCTAATCAAGGTTGGAGAGACAATTCTAACCAGAATTGGAGGGACAACAATAACAGAGGAGGCAAAGACAATCAAGGAAATCAGAGGTGGAATAATAACAACAACAGGCAGCAGAACCAGAACCATCCTTACAGAGCACCTCACTTGAGGCAATCCTAAGGACTACAACACAACCAACAGCAGACCTCTCAGATCACTTATCCTTCTTTGTCTTCTAATGATGAGTTACTACAGTCTATTGATTGGAGACAGCAGGCCATGGAAAATAACCTTACTTTAACTCTAAATGGTCTGAACTCTACCTTGCAAGCTCTTATATCTCAAATTGGATCACTAAATAACTCCAACAACCAGCCTTTGAGCTCCAGTGGAATCCCCTCTCAACCATTTCCCAATCCAAAGGGTGGCATCAATGCCATCACCCTGAGGTTTGGAACTACACTGCAAGAGAGAAATCAAGAGGAGCCAAACCCACTGGAACACGCCTCAGCTGAAGAGGTGGTGGAAGTAGAGGATGCCGAAGAGGAAGAGGACATACAAGACATGGTTGAAGGAGAAGAAGCTCAACCACAAAAAGAAGTACCAAAGGATGCAGGCGTTGTACAAAACGTCCTTCCTATTCCATTTCCACAAATTGTAAGGAAGCCCAGGAAGCAGATGGAACTTGACCCCAAAATGGTAGAGATATTCAAAAAGGTTGAGGTAACTGTCCCCCTTTTGATGTTATTCAGCAGGTACCTAAATATGCAAAGTTTCTAAAAGATTTATGTATACATAAAGACAAAATTAATGAATTAGAAACTATTCATTTAGGGAGTTCTATATCTGCTTTAATGGGAGGTATACCTGAAAAGTGTAGTGATCCAGGTCCATGTATGGTTAATTGTACTATTGGTGGTGTGATATTTTCTGACTGCATGTGTGATTTAGAAGAATGTGTTAGTATAATGTCTTTGTCTATATATGATACTTTGAGGCTTCCTCCCTTAAAAAGGTCGGCAGCTCATTTTGTGTTAGCAGATAAAAGCATTATTACAGTGGTTGGAGTTGCTGAAGATGTATTAATGAGCATTAAGGGACTCACATTTCCCATTGACTTCTACATTCTGGAAATGCCCCCTAATGACTCAGGAAGGCCATCATCAATCCTGCTTGGAAGACCATTCCTGAAGACTTCAAAGTTCAAGTTGGATGCATTTTCCGGAACTTACTCTTTTGAAATAGATGGCAGAATAGTGAAATTCAGTTTAAATGGGGCTCTGAAGCACCCTCCGGATGACCTTTCTATCTCCCAGTGTGACATCATAGATGAAACTGTGGCTGAAGTTCACCAGGAGGAATTAGAAGAGAAGTACATAGGACAAGGTCCAAGTGTGGGGACACTCTTGGAGGACAATGATGGCACTTTGCCATTATCACCAGCCCCAAATAATCCAGAGCCTAACTATGAGCAGAAATTGGAATTAAAGCCCCTCCCTCCACACCTCAAGTATGCTTACCTTGAGGACAAGTAGAGATTTCCAGTAATCATTACAAGGGAACTCACTCCCTAACAAGAAGAACAGCTACTCAATGTGCTGAGGAAACACAAGAAAGCAATTGGATGGAGCCTGGCAGATATAGTAGGCATCAACCGTCAAATTTGTGAGCACAGAATATTCCTAGAAGAGGGAGAATAGCCTGTCCGTCAACCTCAGAGAAGACTGAATCTCACCATCTTAGAAGTTGTCAAGAAAGAAGTGACCAGGCTACTTGAAGCAGATATCATTTATCCCATCTCAGATAGCGAATGGGTCAGTCCAGTACAAGTGGTGCCTAAGAAGTCTGGAATCACAACAGTAAGAAATGAGCATGGAGAGCTTCTGATGACTAGAGTGCAAAATTCATGGAGGGTTTGTATTGACTATAGGCGTCTTAACCAAGCCACTCGCAAGGATCATTACCCCTTGCCATTCATTAATCAAATGCTTGATCGCCTGTCAGGTAAATCCCATTATTACTTTTTAGATGGTTATACAGGCTATTTTCAAATCCATATAGCTCCTAAAGATCAGGAAAAGACTACTTTTACATGTCCTTTTGG